>NC_056737.1:1856456584-1856791584 GCF_019279795.1 Protopterus annectens
TTATAACCCAAGTCTCCTTCTTTACATGGTGTTAGGGTGCTGCATCTCCTGTCACCACCACTCTTGATTTGATGCTACTCTTCCTTCTTCTGTCACAGGTCTTCTTTCATGCAATCCATTCTTTTCTTGGCTGAATGATTTTTGTCTTCCTTTGCAGTTGACACTACTTTGATACAGCCCTGATGCTTTAATTTCTTTATCTATTCCACCGTGTGCATCCAACTACTAGTTTCAGGCACTTCATCCGTATCAGCTCATGCTTTCCCAACTGTGTTGCCTTCACTGCTTAGATTTCTGTATGATGGAGAAGCACTCAATGTGCCACTGTTTGGTACACCTTATGTTTCAGCTTTTATGACATTTTTTTACAAACAATACCCCCTGACATTTTGTGCCATTTGGCTGCAGCAGCTATGATTCTAGATTTTACCTCCTCATTTATCTTTCTCTGCTCATCAACCACCCCTCATACATACTTGACAGTACTGTCACTATTTTATCTCAGAATTAAGATTCTCCTGATGTGCCCATGACCACTGTTTTGTTTGTACTTGTGACGATGTGAGGTACTGCCAGCTATGCCAGGAGAGGTAGGGTAGTGGATGTGTAAAATATGCCAGCATAGCTAGCTGAAGTTTTGTAAAGAGTTATATGTAATTTGTATATCAAACTGATTTGTACAGATACTTGTGTTGAAAATGCATTTGTAAAGCTGCTTGTGTTAAAAACTTACCAACAGTGGGTCCTGCTGTACAGAAAAGAAATAACATGTATGTCAGACTGTACTGTAACTGTTGAAATGAATATATTGTAACAGAGGAAACTGGAATAGAAGAGGTTAATCTCAGTCCAGCTAACTTTGAAAAATAGTCTGAAATTAAATTACCTGGTTTAGGCCATAAAGATTACATCTTACAGTTCTGATTGCAGCCAGAGATGAAATGTCTGTGAAAACCAGGACTAGCAATCCTACTGTATTGTCCTTAGAGGTGAAGTAATCTGCTACCCTGGAAGGGTGGAAGGTTTGAAATGGTTTTATAGCTTCCAGATGCTATAACACATCTCAGCAAAGCTCTATCTGTGTGCATGGTAACACATACGTGCTAAGTTCTTGTTCAGTTTCTAGTAAAAGAGCTAGTGTGGGAAACAGAAGTCAGATGATCAGATGCATGTGATGTCATTCTGTAATCCTTCACTGAAATGATATTTTAATTCTAGAGGAGACAGAAGTTTCAGGGCAGTCTGTTTGAAACCTGACAAAGAAGGAAGACCACTCACCCACTTCATCTTACCTTGCTGTTGTAAGTGAACTAGGGGACAGTAATTCTTTAGAGCAGTCAGAGAAATATAGTGAGATTAGTTAAGTGCTGTTTTTCTGTATTTGTGTGAATCTATCCATCTGTGTTATTTTTAATATTTGGTGTGATTGAAAATTTGGTATTTATTATAAGTAGATATTTTGTATCTTCATGTTCTTTTTATTATTTATTATTAAATACATTTAAACTTTTCCTTATGGCTGGTATTTTAGAGAATATTTTAACCTTTGAGAGTACTTATATTTATTTTGTGACACTATGGCCGCTCCTGAAAGCCTTGCAACAGTAGTCAAATACTACCATTTGTATTAGTATTAATTTTACTCAATATAATTGAGTACTCTTGTAAGAGCCTTAGCTGGCTTTGGAGTATTTTGGTGGCAGTACCTACCTTATAGTCTGGGGAAAGGGGACATAGCTAGTAAATTTGTGCCAGTCTTTCCCTGGTGTGCAAGGTGTGTGTGTGTGTGTGTGTGTGTGTGTGTGTGTGTGTGTGTGTGTGTGTGTGTGTGTGTGTGTGTGTGTGTGTCAACTGCTAGGAGCAGGGACACAGAGCACTGATGTCACAGAGAGGGTGGTGGAAGACTTGGCTGCTGAAGACTCATCTCTACAACTTTGTCAGTGTGGAGTCTTATTGGGGGCCTGGAGAGAGAGGTAGAGACAGAAACCCAGCCCCCGAACTGATTGTGTTCCCTGTGTGGTCTTAAGGGAATTGTGCTTGGTGCAGAGAACTGCATCTGGAAATAATATGTCTATCTTTTTTGTTCCAAGTGAACATTCCTCTCTGGTGTCAGTGGTGAGGATTCAGGCTCCTTAATTCCTGGCATAGAAGAGGGGTGTCACAGTACTCACCTTCATCTCATGTGCCTTCAGTTTTACATTTCATTCAGATAATATTTGCTAAAGTTCCTTTTAAGACTCTGCTTGTAGTGACACAATTTTTGCATACAGTAGCTCTGTTGGTCTGTCTCCTTCAACATGATTACTGATGTAGTGAATCACCCAGATGAACAGGAATGGATTCAAAGCTGAACCCTGATGCACACCTACTCCTTTGGGGTCCCCACATGTGTGCCCACTAATTTTACTTTGTGTTATTCTGTCATTGCATTCATATGCATACCATACACTAATGTATTTTAAGTGGAATGTTTCTTCTAACGTTTCCAAGTTTTCAAAAGGCTGAATTGGGACAATGAAGATGTTATATAGAAAGTGACAACCACTAGTTGGAGATAGATAAGACTGTCAACTGTGATTGACTGAGATACCACAATATAAGCTCTCTATAAATTAAACAGCAGCAGTGATTATGTTTTCAAAATTACAGAAAAGGGACAACTTGAATTCAAACACAACTCTCTTTACTCCATCCTCTTGCCAAGAGGAATAAAGGTGTAGGTATCAATATTGGCACAATCCCTACTACAAGTTTACACTGCAGGATTCAAGCAAGGTACAGAGATAAAGAAAATGAAAAATATTGCAGCAATTATTAATTTTCACCCAGCACAGACTTTTACAATAAAATGAAATCTATGGTAATGTCTAAGTCATTTTTCCTTACCTGCCTGTGATAAAACCATACATAGCACTCTACTTGAACTATGTGAAAAGCCAGGATTTTGAGCTCACTGACATTTTTAACTGCATGATACCTCATCTGCAGAGATAATTTCTGAAAGAGTTACAGGTGTAAACTTCTGTTGAATTACTATCGAGCCTTATGTCTTAGTTATATAAGAATTAAAGTATCTGAAGTTCCTTGTGCATCTTCAGATACTTTAATTCTTATATAACTAAGACACAAGGCTTGATAGTTCCTTGTGCATCTTGCATTTGGAGATGGAAATAGTTATTTTTATTTTTTTCTCTTTTGCACCTCCCCCCCATCCCCAGTGCTTCATTTGATTGCTTCTCTAGCACCATCCAATTATTTGTTCATTCTGGGGAAATTGGAGCTGGGCATTGCTATAGTAGACCAATTTGTTCCTGCCCAGGAATCTTGATTAGCCCTTCTGCTCCCCAACAAGAGTTGGGTGATTGAGATCAGGCTAGCTTGCTGGGTTTAGGGCTTGACCTATCCTCCTTCATGCCCCCCCCCCCTGGTAGCTTCTCCAAGCTATACTGTCAATGTCTCCTTAGAGGAAGCATGGAAGCATGCCTGCTTATGCAAAATTCCCCTTGTCTTCCTGATACAAATACACTATCTCCGTGTGGGCTTAACAGGTATGAATTCCACAAGGTAAAACCTAGTTCTCCTCCTCAGAGTTACCCTTGGGGCAAGTTAGAACTAATTCCCTCTCCCAAAAATGGTCAGCTGGCAATGGCCACTCACCCCCCCCCCCAGCCGGCATCTACAGGTGCCAAGCCAGTATTTAAACTTGAGTAACCTACCTGTGGCATAAGGATGGAAGCAGTTATTTTTTACCTCAAAACAATATCAATCATATCCAGGATAAGTGACTTGACACATGGAAGGCTTATGCTGGGTCATAATAGTGAGAATTCTGAAATCTATTGTCCTTTAAGAACATTTAAGGACTTACTGTAAGAAACATAATTTGGACTTCAGTTCCACCTCCTCTTCTTCCAACAATTTAGTTCTACAGTGCGCAGCATGTTACTCTCAGGTGAAAGATAATGGCTGGGATTTATAGAGATGCACTGCACTCCTACACAAGGCTTGTGCAGCATGGTGGTATTATATAGCAGCACATACGCTAACTATAAATCTAAAAAGAGACAGACAGCACTTCTGTGGAGGTACGTGCACTCCAATCTACATAGATGAGCACCACAGGAAGTAAAGAATCAAGCATGTCCTTACAGTGAATCATTTATGCAGAAGAGCAAAACACAATCCACTGAATCATTTATGCAGAAGAGCAAAACACAATCCACAGAGTAGCCACACTCCGAATTGTACAAATCTCATGAAGAACTGAAAATATCACTTTACAGAATACTGCATTTCAGAATAAAGTTGTATATTGTTAGCTGGCTCTCTGGAGCTAAGATGCTCAATATCAAATGCACACTTATGTCACTGCATTGCATAAAGTAATATGATTCTGTCATAGTCCATGTGAATGTAAATGTCCTGAGACATACCTCACTGAACTATATGTAAAGAGACATCATGGATCACTCTGAATATGTGTCACAGACAGACACTTGCCTTGCATTGAGCATCATTCTACCTTCACCAGTGATGATGATGCCACAGTATCAAAAAAAGATGATTGATTTTAATAAATGGCTTATTTTCTGGTGTCACTCCAGGGGACTCCAGTATCTATCAGCATGGGAGGACACGGTTAACAGACCACAAGAATGGTTTGTACCTGTCCTGCCTGGGATTTTGGATACTGGCTAAAATGTATCCACGTATCCACCCCCTTAGAGCCTTTTTTAGGCAATGTCAAAATACCAAAACTACAAATACAGAAAAAACCCTCAAAGCAAACTTAAGGTGTTTCTGCTTAGAGCTAGGAGCTTAAACAACAAACTCCAACCCATGCACTCTCTCTCTCTTCACTCTGGAGTATGTAAACACCTGTGCCGAGATTTAGCTTAAAGCCACAGAAAGTACTCCTGCAGTGGAAGACTACAGTGCCTTCCATATATTTAGACCAACAGCAGCACAGACAGGAGCTATGTGTCTCGATCTACATTAGCAACAAATCATCTCCAGGTTGGTTAAAAATGAAGATGCACTGGAGTTCATCTAGGAGTTCATTTATGTCCAATACTCCATACTGAAAGTTCCTTAGCATTTCCTGACCAGTTACAAGTTACACTCTATGACTCACAAAGTTCACAACTCTTACCTAGACCTACTAGAGACACTCACCATCCAACAAAATACCTTATTCATGGGCGACTTTAACTACTCCTCTCTATACTGGGAAATGTACACTACACTGCCTCTAACTCACAGGCACAACACTTCCTGGGTTTTATCAATACAAACACCATGGACCAGATAATGCACACACCAAACAGAGGATCAAACATATTGGACATAGTACTCACTAACAGAACACTGGTCACAAATGGAGTACCACAGGGCTCCATAGGTTCTATAGGTCAAAGGCCCACTCCGGTTTGACATCTATTTCTTGGAAGTCAAGGCTAATGTCAAAGGCCTCTGGCTCACGAAGTTCATAGATAACTGTAAACTGGGAGCCATCATAGATCCCCCCCCACAACATCAACAAGAGGGTGTAACAGATACAATGACCAGGGTCAAAGCCATGGATAAAACTCAATGCAAGAAAGTGCATTATAGTGTCATTTGGGAAATTGTCCACCCAAGATAATTGTTCCATTGATGAAATATCCCCAAGAGTTGACCCAGTAGTTAGGGATCTGGGAACATATGTAGACAGTAACCTGGTATTCGACCAACATATAGCCAAGATGGAATAAAGTCATTCTATGTCACCCAACACATAAGCAAGGGTATGACAGCCAGGTCTAAGTAAGTTCTAGTACCACTTTACTTAGCCCTTTACAGACCCATCATTGAGTACATTGTCCCTTTACCATGTACCTAACCAGGCACCTGTAACAGTTGGAATGCCCTTAAAGGCTCCTCAGCAGGAAAATAAAGGGTATGAATACCCTGTCCTACCTAAATTACCCTAAGGCACTATCCCTGTACTCAGTTTCCTACAGGTTACTGAGAGGCAATCTGTGCATAGCATATAACGCATTCTCAGATTCAGTTCTGATGAGTCTCTTGCACAGCAACAAAGCAAACATCACCAGAAACACTAGATACAAGGAACTGAACTTTGCCGGTGACATAAATAGAACATGCTGGAGAGACAGATATGTTTCTCAAAGGATCCCTGTGCTATGGACTAAGCTCTCCATCTGTGTGAAGCAGAGTTCATCCTTAACCCTATTCAAAAGTAACATTGATACTGGTTTGGAAATTGCAAATTCACCCCCAATCTGGCCCCCATGTCTCAAATGGACAGGGCCAACAGTAAGTAAATTAATCTCCAGCTAACATACCCACCACATACCTAACTTTATAGGCATCCAAGGAACTTGGGGACAAATTTGAGCTGTGCTGTATGGCTAGGCGTGTAAGGCCCCAGTGATTCTTAGCCTAGTATAAACCTATGAACCTATGTAGAGAGACTGCACTTCACATGCTAGTAGATCCTTGGCAGTGTGGCACAAAGTGGCATATAAAGCTGTATAGCATACAGTATTTGCAACTGCAGTGCTACAACACATTAAAGGGGAGGAAAAGGGTACAGAGAAATGGAGGAAAAATGAGAAGAAAGGAAGCAGAGAGACATACAGGGATAACCTATAAGAGAATGTAGGCCGGAGGAAGGCAAGACAGCACTATTTGTGGAGATGGGATCCCCGTTTCCTTTATATAGACAAAAGGAAAAAGGGAGAAGAGTGAAAGGAAAAGAAGGGAAGGAGAGGAAAACAAGACTAGGTCAGTGTGCAGGGACAGAATGACATACATAGAAAAACACAGACAAATGAGTGAATGTGCACACAGGATGGGAAGATATGGGATAGACAAAGAAAAACACAAGGTAGGCAAATGGTGATAGGTAGGGTCAGATAATGCACATTGTATGGTGTGTGGCAAAAGAGGAAGTGGGTACATGAAGCAAAAATAAGTAATGGTAGAAGTAACAACATGATATCTGATTCCTAAGCCCAGAGTGGTATTACTGGGACCCTTCACCAGCTGATGGATCAGGGCAGCCAATGGTATGGATTATATACCTCCCCTGAGTTCGATAGTCAAGGTTGGCTGGCCGGGTGAGTGAATCTAGAATTCCCTCCAGGATGCTCTGCATTCTAGTCATGTATCTGCTCATGGCTGGCTCCACTGTAGCTTCTACCAATTGCTTCAGCCACTTAACGGGGTTGTACTACCTGCCAATGAGAGTTAGGGACCCCCTCTCCATTAAGGCACTCTAAGTCTCCTCACCATTCCCACCTACAGCCTAAAGATGATATATATATATATATATATATATATATATATATATATATATATATATAAATCTATATATCAAGAAAGTAATAAAGACCAGTGTGGTCACCATGCTGTGGAGCTTAAACATAAACTTTAATAAAACTAATAAAACCAAGAGTGTATAAAAAAATGATAAGCACTTTTGGGCTGCACCCAACCCTTCTTCAGACCTGCCATTAAACTCAAGTTCATGGCATTTAAGAACACAGATGGCAAATCATTTGCCTCCTTTCAAGCACACCTTTCAAAAAACAACCACATATGTCTACATAGCTTACGCCCCTTAAGGGTTCCTTTCAGAAAAGCGAATGCTTAAAATAGCGAGTGCTCTTCTATCGAACTGAAAACTATGAAACCTCAAAATGTTGAAGGCACGGAACAGGGAAAAAAATTGCTGGACCGTTCTTGGGACTTTGCTGTTTTCTCCACTGTGGTGTGATCTCAAAGTTGGTATATTTAAGTTGGGGGGTGTGGGGTGAATGAACCCCCCCATTTTATTTTGTCTGTACATTCTTTTTTTTTTTTTTGGATCAGCGATTTTTTTTACCTGGGAAAAAATTTGCTGATCCATGCCTTCTACATTTTGAGGTTTCGTAGTTTTCGGTTTGATAGAAGAGCATTCATTATTTTAAGCGTTCACTCTTCTGATATAGAACCCCCCCCCCCCCTTACAGGTGGGCTTAAGTGGTAAATTAGCATTTAGCCCAGGAAACTTGTCTACTTGCAATTCAGCTATCCATTTAATTTCAGTCTGTTCTGTTCTTTCTACAATATTATTGCCTCAAACATTTTCTCGTATTACTTGCAACACCATGAAATGGAACTAATTTCCCGAATTCAACATAGTATGTTTAGTTAGGGGACTTAGCATGTATCTTAGCCTGATGTCACTCATATGTTTAGAGATACGCTCTTTAAGCTATCAGTTTTTACCAAATAAAAGCAATTACATGAGCCACAGCTGGAAATATAAGCAATATGCTTGGTTTTGCAGTCAGCAGATTTTTTATTTATTTTTATTTATTTTACATTTGTTGACCGGGTTTGTCCGACTGAACTAAGTACCCTTTTTCTGTGGAAGCCCAGGGAGAAAAGCTCCACATGTTCTACAGATTATAATTTAATCAACAGCTATATCTCATTCCATAAATCAGATGTATAAACTCATTCTTATCCAAAATATATTTCCAAGAGGAGCATGTTCTACATGGAAAGGTACCTACCCTCTCTGAGCTCACATTGTCAATAGTATTTGTAGCATGACCCAAATGTTGTTTGAGGATCTTATTCCTTTTAAAACCAAACAAAGGTGTTTCACAGACAATATCTTTCAAAGTGGGATCAACTAACAAAATCTTCCAGTTGTCCTTTATAATGTTGCATATGTAATTAGCATAAGTTAAACTAACTCTGTTTCTCTGGTTAGAGAGAGAGCTTGTAATCCTCTAATTAGATAAATCATATTCTTGTTTAGAAAAATGTGGTCTTGCTTTTGTATTCCTCATCTCATGGACCACACTCATTTCTTTGTCTGTCTCTCATTGTGTATAACCTCTGTCACTAAGATCATTCCCCAAGCTTGTCAATGCTTCAAGATATTCTCTATGTTCTGTATTTAATCTAGATGTCCTAAGTAGTTGATTCTTCACAACATTGGAAAAAATATGTTGGGGATGCATACTGCTCCTGAATAAATAATTGTTTTTCCCGCACTCTTTTCTAAATAATCCTGTACTGATGTTGCTTCTTTCATCAATAGAGATTCTGACCTCTAAAAAGTCAATAGTGGAGTAAGAAGAATGTGTGGTAAATTTAAGAAAGCCAGTAGTTGTCTCCAAGTACTGAACAAAACTGTTCAATCATTTAGGTGTATCTTCCCAAAGCAAGTATATGTCATCTACGAATCACTTGTAAAACTTAAGAGCTGACAGATATGCACTATGTTCATTATATACAAATGATGCCTTCCAATCAGCCAGCACTAGGTTGGCATAACTGTTGGCACAAGACATACCCACTGCGACATCCCATCTTTGCCAATATATGTTCGTTCCAAATGAAAATATGTTCTTCTCTAAAACAAGATCAAGAAGGGTGCCTGTAAGATCAATTTTGCTCTCATCAAAGTCACTGTTATTTTTCAAAAAGTGCTTAATTGCTGATATTTCATAACTATGAGGAATCACCATAAATAAACCCTGGAGATCAAGTGTGACCATTAGGTAGTGTACACCATTCGGGTCTATATCACATAGTCAAAGTCTTATAACTTCAAACATGTCATGTTCGAACCATTATGTTTGAAGTTAAAAAACTTTGACTATGGATAAAAAAAAACGGAAAACAAAATAAACTGTTTTAAGCAGGGGGGCAAGCCCCCTGCACTCCCACACCCCCTGCTACTTAAATATACCAACTCCGAGATCGCACCCCATTGAACAAAATGGAAACCTCCACTTATGGAGATTTCCATTCAAACGCTCAAACTTTTACAAATTCGAACTTATGGTCTCGGCCATATGAGGTTAGAACTTGTAAAAGTTCCACTGCATGATAAAACCCCACCATTCTCCATCATATTCACATATTCTGATTCTGTGTACAAAAAATGTCTAGTATCTTTAATAACTGCTGGTGCTCGATGTAAAACTTGTTGGATTGTGCAGTGGTGCAGCGGTAGCCCTGTCGCCTCACAGCAAGAGGTTCTCTGGTTTGATTCTCGGCTGGAGTGCCTTCTTTTGCCTCACAGCAAGAGGTTCTCTGGTTTGATTCTCGGCTAGAGTGCCTTCTGTAGGGAGTCTGCATGTCCTCCCTGCATTCATGTGGGTTTTCTCCAGGTACTCTGGTTTCCTACCACATTACAAACACATGCATCTGAAGCATTTCTCCCTGTGCCTCCAGTGAAAAGTTCCAAGTCGGACTTTCCCAGTAAACAAATGTTAAATAAAAAAATAAAATAAATAAGCTGTTGTTTTATATATATATATATATATATATATATATATATATATATATATATATATATATATATATATATATGTATATATATATATGTATACATATATATATGTATATATTGGGCTCAGCTGCCCATCCATTCTCAGATATAATGGGACATATCCGGGGATCTTCTTGATTTTTGACTTTTGGGAGCCCACTAATATATATATATATATATATATATATATATATATATATATATATATATATATATATATATATATATATGTTTATAGATAGATATAGATATATATCCATCCATCCACATCCGCTTTTCCCATTTTTCCCTATAGGGTTGGGGTGTCACTTCAATGGTGACAATCATCTAAAGGCAAGTTTGTGTACGTATATATATATATATATATATATATATATGTGTGTGTGTGTGTGTGTGTGTGTGTGTGTGCGTGTTTGTGTGTGTGTGTGTGTGTGTGTGTGTGTGTGTGTGTGTGTGTGTGTGTGTGTGTGTGTGTGTGTGTGTGTGTGTGGTGTGTGTGTTTATAAACCAGGTTCCACTGTCAATAGATTTAAAACTTCCTGGCTGCTAGTCTCCCTTTCCTGTGAGCAGCAAAGTTCAAGTCTCACTCTAATCATGCTGAACAAGAAAAGGTCATATCAGAAAACTATGAGAAGTGTAAAATAATATGCCAGAATCACTCTGACAACATACAGTCCAGTACAAATATCCCAGACAATGTGCAGGTGTGTGTGTCCCTGTGCATGCGCTAATATACCCAAATAAAACATCAGATATTGAGGAGGTAGTGAGACCTGAGACAGCATGACCCCACAACATAGCAAGTACCTAAGAAACCCATAAATAATTGTATTTGGCATATTACATCACCACCTGCACCCTGACAGAGAAGCACCACACAGCAGTCCCCACACATTTGCTATGAGAGAAGAACTTGCCAATAGTAAGAACAGTTCCCAAAACTACCAAACTAAAAACAATACAGACTTCTTGCAGTGACATTTGGGGTGTTGTTACCCAACTTTCACTTCCCATGCATGGAGTTCACTATGGTAGCAAAATCACATGTCATGTTACAGATATCTGAACTGTTCACTTGTCCTGTTAATGCCTATGACTGAGGTCAACACTTCACCCAGGTCATACCAGGCATCACCTTAGTGGAATGGACTAGCTTAGAGACACAATAGCCTATCCATGTACCTGCAATAAAGGAGATCGATTATGAGTTTTCTCTGCTTCATGCACTATGCAGGTGCTCTCTTCTAGTCACTTGCCAGGTTGCTATTGCTATGTAAATATCCTCATACAATGGTGACACTTTCCTGAGAAGTAAATGTTAGCTGTGAATCATGCATACAATGTGATTTTTGAATAGAGCATAGCACAGCTTAGAGCTTGTCAGCAGTATAACTTGTGCATATCTCTAGGTCCTCTGCATCAGCCTGAAATCACAGGTTGTTACTCAGAGACAGACCTATGCACCAAGATACATACCATAGATGTATGGCAGAGAAATAGAGTGATTTATAGACATTCATGGTGCTTGAGCATATTGCTTATGTGTTGCAAAAAGGTATAAAGCTGTATAGTTAAATAATGTGCCACCATATTGTATGCTTACTTTGTGTATTTTGAAAGCTATTTTGGAGACCTAGACAGCTGTATTTGTAAGAACACCAACATTATAGGCCTTATAGGCAGTATGAAGTATGCTGTACTTTGCATGTATGTAGTAAGCTGTCCTTGTGCATCCTTTTTAAGTATATACTCCAGTGAACAAGAATTCGATTTACTTGAGGCTAGCAATATTATGTGTGCTTCCATGTGTCATGTGTACATACATAATACTGAAAACAAGTAGACCATGATACCAGGACAGCCTGTTTCAATATAAAACTAACATTTCTTATGTATAAGGTATGCCCTGTATACATTATATGGTGGCCTATAGTGTTGGTTACTTAATTTTTATGCCAGTGCATGTACATTTTTCTCATCCCCCAAATGCTGGCATGAGAGATGATTGCCTTCCTCTCTATAGGTTCTAATGATGTGGCTGGCCATGCAAGGAATGCATATGTGTTGAGTTGTGTCACCTTCTCCAGCCTATTGTGTTGCTCCCATATTTGTCCTTCCAACTACAGTATGGCATACCCATGTAGCTGTTCTTTCCACTACAGAATAGTATACTTAGGTTGTCTTGTCTTCCTAGTTGTTATCCTATAAGTCCAAGCAGCAGAAAGTCTTTAACCATTTATCCTATATTCACAGATATCTGCATGTCTGCAGGTAAACATGGATGGCAGAGGATGGACAATTTCAGCCCCACTGAAGATGTCATCCTGTTACAGGCACTTAGAACCCATGGGTGGCACATCTTAGGGAATCTGTGTGGTGACCAGCCTTTATTGGATCAGGTGTGGCAAACACTGGTCCATGCCATCTTGCTATGGTTGATGGGAATTGCACACTTCAGCAGTATTGTAAATGTGTCACCAATACGTTATCACTCTTCCAAGGCAAAGGCATATTACATAGCAGCTAAGACATTGGCCATTGTAGGGAACATCCAGAAATGGTAGATTATAAAAGCCAGAAGAGTTTCTGGTACCTCTGCAGGATGATAACAGTACTGGGATCATCACTGGAAGAATGGACACTGGCATAAGGATGGAACTCGCAGATGTCCATGGATGTTGCACCAAATTGGTAACACTTACAGCAGACTTCTGAATAACAAGACTGCAAACACAATCAGTGGGCTAAACACATTATATGCTATCTGTGTTTTCCCTTAGGAATATCAGATGTTCAAACATATCAGGATGGCACTGGAGGAAGGTTGTGATAGGTTCATAGGTTCATACTAGGCTATCTGCCCTGGGGCAATTATAAGCCTAGCCCGATTCTGTATGGCTTACGCCACCCCTTGATTTGAGTATACTGTGCCCTTTTTAAGGTTTAGTTTACTGTGCCTCTGTCTAATAGTGACACGGGAGTAATCCCTGGGACAAACCTACGATCCCCCATCCACCTATCGAGATTCTTCTTGAAGAGATTCAGTGAGGTGCTCTGCCTCACATGAACTGGAATTCTATTCCAGAGCGAAGGGAGCCTCTGGGTTATGAACCTGTCCCTCCAGCAAGTTCTATTTATTTCTGTGCTGAGGTTCAAGTCCCTCGAGCGTGTGGCTCTAAGGGATTTAGATTTACTGAGGTGGAGCATGTCCATTAATTCTGGATTTGACATAGCTTTGTGTATCAGGCATAGATCGCCTCGAAGTAGGCGGTATGCAACTGAGTAGAGCTGGAGTTTTTTTAACCGAGCAGCATATGGCATCTGTTTGAGACCCTTGATCCTCTTGGTGAGATACCTTTGGGGTCTTTCTAATTGCTGCAGGTGTCGGGTAAGGTACATCCCAAAAGGGGCATTGTATTCTATGATGGGCCTGATGAAGGATGAATAAAGGGGCACAATTACCTCTCTTGATCTAGATGTGAAACCCTTCGTGATGAGGTGGGCTATATAGAAGGTCTTTCTAACCACTTTGGCAATGTGGTTTTCAAAGGAGAGATTGCTATCAACTTGGGTCCCCAGGTCCCTAATAACTTTCTCTGTACTTAATGGTTTTCCACCTATGTGGTAATTTGTGGGCACATTGTTTTTGCCAAAGGGTATGACTATACATTTTTTGGCATGTAGCTTTAAACCATGGCGCTGGCACCAGTTATCTGTCTCTGTGAGACCTTTTTGAAGGATGTTTTTGTCAGCTTGAGAGTCGATTATGGCGCCCAATTTGCAGTCGTCTGCGAACTTGGTGAGCCATAGTCCTCCCACGTTTGCCTGTACCTCGGAAAAGTATACACCGAACAAGAGTGGTCCCAGGACAGAACCCTGTGGGATGCCACTTGTGACCGGTTTTGAGTATGACATGGCTCCAGCAACTCTCACACTGTGGGTTCTGTCTTTGAGCCAGTTTGCGACCCATCTTGTGACATAGGGGTTTATATTTAAGCTGGATAGCTTATCTATGATGCCCGAGTGGGGTATTGTGTCAAATGCCTTTGCAAGGTCCAGATAGGCTGTGTGGACTACCTTCCCTTCATCTATGGCTTTGGTGACTGTTTCGAAGAAGTCAACCAGGTTCAAAAGGCAGGATCTTCCCTTGACAAAGCCGAACTGGGTAGGATCTAGTGTCTGTAGGTCCCCAGTGTCTTTGTTTATGAGCTCCATGATGATCCTCTCCATAGCCTTGCAGGCTAAGCTAGTCAGGCTTATGGGGCGATAGTTTCCAAGGTCCGTAGAGGCTCCACCTTTGTGGAGTGGGACCACTGTTGCTGTACGCCATTCTGTGGGCACATATCCTGTAGTGAGGCTGAGATTGTATAGCTGTTTTATTTGAGGGATTAGTTCCTCTTGGAGTTCATGTTTGACGCAACCTGGGATGCCATCTGGTCCCATGGAAGCAGTGTTTTTTGCTTTGGAGAGGTATGGTTATATGGTACTTCTTGCATGTACACTAACAGTGCATGCCACAGGACCAAATTATAACATAGGCACTTATACTTACTCTGTCATGTGTTTTATGATGTATTCACAGTGAGATCATTGCCATGATGACAAGGATAGAGGCTGTGACAAGACAGCAGGCTGATGCTGATACAGGGGTCATTTCTCTCAACTGTATAGATTTTCACAGAATGTCCAGATTTTTGGCTCATATTTTTGGTCTGTTTGACAAATCATTGGGATGATTTAAGCATTAAAATTAATAAATAATGACAATCATTTGAGTTTCAGGCTTCAAATCCTTCAGAAAATGTATTGTATGCTTGTTTTGTTGATGATTATATTGTTAAACATTATGTTATTTGGAAAATAAAAAAAATATTTGAAGAAAATGTTTTGTAACACAAATCCTGTTATTTTAGCAACTTTCTAAGTTTATAAGAGTAATATTTAAAATGTGTCTCTATTTTGGGCCTTTGTCCCTCCATTTTGTCGGGCTTTTTCCAGATTTCTTGCAGTAAGAAGTTGAGAAGTATGACAGGCGTTGACAGTAATGATAAGAGACAAATACCCAAGTTACAGTCAGATGACACTGAGGCTCCAAACTGAATGGGCAGGAGAACCAACAGTACAGGCTAAGGGTATGACCTTGCCCACAACTGAACCTTTGTCTGTATAGCCTGAGTGCCCCCATTGGAGCACCATTTATGCTAACCTTGTGTCTGCAGCAGCAAATGAGTGAATTGCATCTTACGTGGGAATACCCAACACAGAATAGTCTCAAAGGGGGGCCCATTGCTGTCACAGTTAGTCCCTCATATGAGGGATGTACTCATGATCAATCAGTAGATTTGACAGACTATTATCCTGGCAGAGTCTGCAGCTACACAGTCAACATGATGCTAATTGCTTTGTTGAATGGCATTTGTCAGGAAGTCATTCAGCCTTCCAGCTTCTCTAATGACCAGATGCACTGCAGTTATAAGTCTTATAATGCTGATAGTAGCACACACTATTTTCATGTTTATCTCCATGTCAGGATTTGGTGCCTCTACAATCACTGCTATGACTGTCAGTGTTGTTTTAGGCTAAGATATGGAACATTCCCTGAGTGGTCTTGTGGGGGACAGATATCAAAATGTACACTGTCCTGTTTTGCATCAGGAAGTATACAGTACTCTGCCACTCCTCGTTGTGCATGGTAGAACACCTCACCACTGTAATCCATCCAAGTCATGGTCCTGTAGATCCCAAGTCCATTACACTAGGGCTGTTGAGTGATTAGCATCACTCTCAGATAGTGACATCTTCATCCACTCACAGGAGAAAGCAATCCTTGACATAGATTTCCTGTTTCCAAAGAAGAAGAAGCATCTCCTCCTCTTCCTTGCATGACATGCTGCCCCACCCGGAGTGTGATAATAACCATGTGTCATTGTGTCCCTAGCCACCTATGTTGATGATCGCAACTCTGACCTACTCCATGCTGCTTTCTATGTAGTGTAGGCAAAGGTCTGATGCACAGTCTGACCTAGCCATGTATTGGCCATCTTAATTTGATATTGACATTGCTTGCAACACATTTTCTCTCTGTGGCACTGCACTGAGTGCTCAGAAGAGCATGCTGTTCTGTACTAGACATCAGTGATTTACCTGTGCTGCCATAAATTTGGATGTCATTATCCAGGAAGAGTGTGATGCAGCTGCTGCTTGCTCCTGCCCTTCCTCACTATAATCAACCAATGGCATTGTTGTGGTTTCCATGCCGATTAAGAGTATGTGAGTTTTTACTGTATTTCTACTGTGAAGGTAGCCTGTCTGCTTCCTCAAGATCATATTAAACAGCAGGAGACATGCAAGAAACTTCCTGCAAGCTGTGGCACAGTCACATAGCAGCACCTGCCAGAAGATACCAGGAGAACAGAAGTGGTCTTTTAGTTGGTCAAAACACACACAATGATATCATGGGTCTGTGCATGTGCTGTACCGAGCTGAAATTCAGCAATGCTTTGTGGATTCTGTGTGGGTATCATTAGCCAGAGTTCTAGTGGGTACCCAGCATCACCTTCAAAACAATTGTAACATTTGTTTGTGGGGGAGGGTGTTTTTATAGTTGGCATGCTCTGTATTTAACCTTATATGGAAGTATAACCTTCCATTGAAAATGCAAACCATCAGTCCTGCAATGATCAAACCCTAATGGTCAAACACTGGAGACATTAAACCACAAAGGATAAAAAAAACAATAAGTCACCCCTACTAATCATATATACCAACTCCAAGATCACATCATACGTTTGAAAAGAACATATTTCTTGATCCTCACTGTACCACAATCTCACAGGAACAAACATGGCACATTTCCAGCAGTTGTTTGTTGATCAGCTGTACCAGCTCTTTCATATGTCAGTGTTAGCTGACAAAAGTTTATGCTTCTTATAGGTTCATAGGTTCATAGGTAGGTACTAGGCTATCGGCCCAAGGGCCTACGTAAGCCTAGCCAGCAAGGTTCCATGGCTTACGCCACCCAAGAAAGTTATTTTCCTGTGCCACTGTTGAGCAGAGACACAGAAGTGATCCCCGGGGTGTATTTCCTGTTTTCCATCCACTCATCAAGATTTTTCTTGAAGAGTGCTAATAAAGAACTTTGCTTGACATAGATGTGTAGCTTGTCCCAGAGTATAGGAAGACTCTGGGACAGGAATCTATCCCTCCAGCGTGTCCTGTTTATTGTGGTGACAAGGTTTAGGTCCCTAGAGCTTGTAGCTCGGAGGGATTAGGATTTCTTTAGGTGTAGCATGTCCAACAGTTCTGGGTATGACATAGCTTTATATGTTAGGCAGAGATCACCTCAGAGTAGGCGATATGCTACAGAGTAAAGCTGGAGTTTTTTGAGGTGGTCAGTGTAGGGCATTTGTTTGAGGCCAGTAATCCTCTTTGTGAGGTACTTCTGTGGCCTTCCCAGCTGCTGCAGATGTCTTGTGAGGTACATTCCAAAAGGGGCATTTTACTCTATAATGGGTCTAATGAGTGTCGAGTAGAGGGGAACAATGACCTCTTTTTTCCTGGATGAGGACTCTTTTATGATGAGGTGTGCCACGTAGAAGGACTTCCTGACTACTGTGGTGATGTGACTATCAAAGGAGAGACTACTGTCTACCTGGGTCCCAAGGTCTCTTATCATGCATTTGGTGTTAAGTAGATTGCTGCCCATGTGGTAGTTCACGGGTACAGAGTTTTTACCAAAGGGGATGACACTGCACTTTTTGGCATTGAGCTTGAGGCCATGGCTCTGACACCAGGCATCTGTCTCAGTGAGGTCCTTCTGTAGGATGTCCACATCATTTGGGGACTTGACTATGGCTCCTAGTTTGCAGTCATCTGCGAAATTCATTACCCAGAGGCCTTCTGTGTTAGCCTGTACTTCACCGAAGTAGATACCAAACAGGAGAGGTCCCAGGACGGAACCCTGTGGTACTCCACTTGTCACTGCTTTGAGGTCAGATTTGGAGTCTGCAACTTTTACAGTGTGGGTTCTATCAGTGAGCCATTTGGCAACCCATCTTGTGACGTAGGGATTTATACCTAGTTTAGTGAGTTTAGCTATAATTCCAGAATGGGGGATGGTGTCAAAAGCCTTGGCGAGGTCAAGATAGGCTGTGTGAACCACCTTACCCTCATCCACGGCTTTGGTGACTGCCTCATAGAAGTCAATCAGGTTCTGGAGGCATGATCTGCCTTTCATAAACCCAAAGTGGGTGAAATCCAGAGTTTGGAGGTTACCAATGTCTTTGTTTATGAGTTCCATGATGATACGTTCCATGGCCTTGCAGACCAGGCTCGTCAGGCTAATAAATCGATGGTTCCCAGGATCAGTGGTGGCCCCCCCTTTGTGGAGTGGGATAACTGTTACTGTGCACCATTCAGTGGGCACAAAGCCTGATATAAGGCCATTATTGAACATGGTGCTTAAGTGGGGAGCCAGTGCGTTCTAAAGTTCATGTAAAACACAGCCTGGGATGTTGCCCAGTCCCATGGATGCTGTGTTTTTGGCTTTAGAGAGTACAGCTTTTACATGCATAGTTGTGATTACAGGGACTCTGCATTCTTCCTGTACAGATATGGGCCCTTAAGGGGGTGAGAGGGGGGGTAAATGTAGCACTGAACCTGTCTGCCAGGATGTTGGCAGTATCAGTTGGTTCTGTAATTTTCATGACTTTGTGCTGTAACTCAGAGCAGATCTGGGTGTTATCATCTAGATTCTTGACATAGCTATAGAATGCTTTGTGGTTGTCCTTGTATTTAGTGGCAATTTTGTTTTTGTAGCTAGCTTTGGAGGATCTTATAAAGGATCTCAGCTCCTTAATGAGGCTGACCAGGGAGCTCCTCCACTCATGGGATTTTACTCTCTTTTGCAACAGTTTCTTCCTTTTGTTGTACAGTTTGTTTATGGCAGGGGACCACCAGACTGGCTTCCTTTTTTTTGAGGATAGCATCTTGATTCTGTTTGGGATAGCACAATCCATGCACTCGTGTATGTGCTTATAGAGTGCATTTGTGTAGGATTCAGCAGTTGTAACTGTATTGTCCATCTGCATGGGTATCATGAAGTTCACCACTTCTGTCTTAAGAAGCATGAAGTTGGCTTTGGAGAAATTTTTTACTGTGGTTTCTTTAATGGGGGGTGGGACGGGATGTGGATATCAAGGGTGATAAGCTTATGGTCAGATCGGACCAACAGGGAGTTGACTAGGTCTAGGATATTGTTGCCCCTGGTGGGGTTGTGGATAAGTTGATCTTATATACATTTCCTTTAGCCATAGGGTTTGACTTACCAAGTAGATTGCCCTGTGCATGAAATGGCGATATAGCAAAGATAAGTGCCATAATATGAAACATACCAAGAATAAACACACCTGTGGTAATGGAGATAATAAATGAGCCAGCAATAAATTCCAAAGTTTATTCAAAAGACACTGAGCGCTTTCATTCCTAAAGTTCTTGGAACTTCATCAGAACTAACAACAACCAGCCACATTGTATAACACTTATCATGTCACATGAATCCAAAGTGGCCAAATAAAAATGAAGAACAATTAGAAATAGTATAATGCTTCAATCTTAACATAGAATTAATAGAGCAGGTGTATTTAATCCAGGGTGGTTAGTTGCATTTAGCAAAACCTGACATTTAAATTCACAGGCCTCTAAATGTTTTCCATGGTAAACCAACAGTGAAGATCTTGTTTCACCTGCTCTATAACTAAAAATGTAAAATAATGATTATTAAAATGTATGTGCTTATATAAAGCATTTGTGTCCCTCTTGTTCCTGATATCCAACAGATGTTCATATACATGTTCACTAAAGTTCCAGGAGGTCTTACCCACATAGACAGCAGCACATAACTAGCACTGTGCTAAACTGACCAGCCCTCTGGAATAACATGAAAAATGCCCATGTATTTTATAAGTCATTCCATTTATACAAAACTGTTTTCCTACCACTATGTTGGGACATTGTGAGCACCTCCCACACATAAATGTCCCAGATGTTTGCATCATTGAGGTCCTTGTAGTTGTTTTTGAAGATTTTATCCCTTCTAAAAACTATCTGGGGCCCATCTCCTAATTTATCCCAAAGCTCACTATCACATATAATTAATTTCCAGTTTTTTTAACAACAAACAATTACACTACTATCTAATGTAAACATGGAAATGAATTTCATCTTTTTGTTATTAACGTTCTGCAAATCTCTGTTGCTATTATCATGGTCCATATTGGACTTGCCACTAGTACAGGAACATAAACAACCCTTTCTCTTTTAATCATGACTTCATCCCTTATTTTAACCAAGAACTCTGAAGGGTTACTTTCCTAAGGAGCATATTTATTAAAACATCACATTCTTGAACAAATATGTCCTGGTCAGTTATCATACAGGCCAACCTAACCAGCTGACCTTTGACCACTGTTTTTTTCTGATATCTTGAATGCCAACTAGAATAGTGGAGATATGCATTAAAGAAGGTTACCTTCCTATAAATGTTGGAACAACATATCTGTTAAATGAAGTCTTTAGTTATTTCCATATCCAAAATCTTAGTCACACTCAGGTTGTATGAGAACTTCACAAACTCAACGGTAGAGTTAATGTATACCAGAAATTCCTAAAGCCTCACCTCACTACCAGTCCAAAGAATAAAAACATCATCCATGAATCTGATATATAATAACCAACAATTCTTGAACCCACTGTCAAAATATACCGATCCTCCCATTTGGTCATCACAAAATTTGCAAACATGCGGGCACAAGCCTCCCTGTTGCTACACCAGTTGTTTGCTTGAAGTATTGGCAATAAAAATACAAAATATTATTTACCAATACCATTTTCATCAGAATAACCATTGAATTAATTTTATCAGGTGAAAGAATAGTATATTTCCTAAGTTGTCCTCAAACCAAATTAAACCTACATTGTGTGGAATTACAGAAAATAAGCTAATAACATCAATGGTAACATAAATGGCTTTACAGTTAAAGGAGGTGTCATTCAAGCACAGTAAAAAGTGCCATGAATCTTTACATATCTGAGGGATGTGGGTACTGGAGAAATAATTGTATTATTTCATGATGAGATATTGAAGGATGAGTGTGGTCAGTGGCTCGGTGGGTTGAAAAAGAATGAGCTTAGTCTTATTGGGGTTAAGAATGAGCTGAGCATTAACTAGCCAAGTTTCTACTGCAGAGAAGGATTGCTGGGTTATAAGTTGGAGTTGTTGGACTTTGCGAGCAGCACATATTAGAGATGAATAATTTGCGTACTGGACATGAGATGAATGCAGTGTTGAAGTATGAAGATTGATAGTAAATAGTGTGAAGTGGATGGGACCTAGGCAAGAACCTTGTGGAACTCCCAGAGTAACTGACTGAAGAGAAGAGAGATTTTGTTGCCATTTTACAACTTGTTGGCATTTGGCCAGATAATCCGGGAAAAACACTATAGCAGACTGGCTGAGTTTAAGATTTGAAAGAGCTGTTATGAGTTTGTTATGAGAGACAGTATCAAAAGCTTTGGATAGATCAAGAAAGATAGATGATACTAGTTTGCCATCATTTCTATGCTGATTAACAGTGTTAGTAAAGGACATCAGGGCAGTAGACATGCTATGTTTTGGCCGGAATCCATGCTGAGTGTTAGATAGAAGATTGTTAGCCAGGAGATAGTTTAATAATTGAGAGTGAATGCATCTCTCTAAAATTTTGGATAAAGGTGATAAGACCGCTATGGAATGATAGTTGGATAGTTCTGTTTAGTTGCTGCCTTTATGCAATGGGATCATATGTGATATTTTCCAAACTATTGGCACTTTTTGTTTGGAGATGGATCGATTAATAAGGATGATTTCACAATAGGAGATGGCTTCAGTGGAGATTTTGAGATACTCTTCAGGTAACTGATCAGCTGCTAGGGTTGTTGGCTTAAACATTTTTAGACTTTTTCTTTTAATAATTTCTGTAGGGACAGGTTGAAAAGAAAAGGTATTGCTATCATGATTTGATATTAAGTGGGGTGGTGGAGGCACAGAGAAGTTGTTATTTGTAAGAGCTAAGATGCTTTCTGTGAAATATTTTTTAAATTGTATTTTGATACTGTCTTTAGTATTATTGGTTGATGGGAAAGGTGTACTAGCTTGACCTGGCTGAAGGATTTTTTTATTGCAGACCAAAAGTTTTGAGGATTATTTTGATGTTTTGTTTGGCTAACACTGTAACGGTTTATTTTACCATGCCTGTTTTTTTTGGCTTTGTTTCTTAATTCTTGATATGCTTATTTGCTGAGGTTTTGTTATTATACCACATAGTAGTAGTGATCTTGTTTCCTTGGTTAACCAAGGTGCAAAGTTGAATTTTATTCTTATAGTCCTTAGAGGAGCAAGATTATCCAGGATACTAAGGAAAGTGGAATTAAAAAAATCTATTGCTTCCTCTAAATGGAGGTACTTGAGTGGTGACCAGTTACAGAATTTTAGGGTAGATATGAAGTCTTTGGGAAAAAATATTTTTATTATGAATTTGGTGGTAAGTATTCTGTTTCAATGGATTTATCTGATGTCTGAACAAATAGGTTGGGTGATAGTCACTAAGGGTATCTTGGGGACAACCAGAGTATAAAAAGAGACTGGGTCTGTTAGTAAGGATGCAGTCCAGGATGGACAGCCTCTTAGATGTTTTATTAACCCTACTAGGAGACTGAATTACTTGGGAGAAGCCATGAAGATTTATGTGATTAGTTGCCCTTTGAGTGTCACATGTGTACCAATGTATGTTGAAATCAACCATGATGATTTTTTTCTTGTAGTGGAGTGTTTGATGTCCACTGGAGAATGTGTTCAACAGGGGTGAGGATCTTATTAGGGGGAAATGTAGGCACAAACTATGTTTAAGTGTTTTCTAGAGTTAATTATTAATTTTGTAAACATTATTTCTGGATTTTTGAAGTCAACAGTGCTTTGATTAATGGGTACTAGACTGAGGTTATTTTCAAACAGAATAGCTGTGCTGCCCCCATTTTGTTTTTCCTGTCTAAATACGGATATTATACCCTGGAAGTATAATTTCATTATTGCTAATGTCTAGTGAGTAAAGAACAGTGGTAGCATGCAATTCTTGTACCTTGTTAAGAATAATTCTGATATTAATATTAAATAATAGTAGAGCAGCTCCTTTTCTTGGGAGGTTGAAAATCTGTGGTTGAGTGATGGGTTCAGAGGTTGAGTGGGCTGTATTAGTTGTGGGTCCAGGATTTGGGTGTATTTCACCACTAAGAAAGAGTTGAGATGCTATGTGTGTGTAATCAGATTTAGGAATTTTGTTAGAAATGTATTGTATTTTAGGGAAATGGGTGAATAAGATTTAAGACAGAATAGTATATGAAGCCTGATTAATGCTTGAAATGTTGTAGATGGAAGGTAATATTAGGATAGTATTGGGTACAATTTATTCTGGGGATGGAAAAAGAGTAATATTATTGTAGATTGGAATGTTTAGATAAATATGATAGGAAGCACAATGGGCAGTAATTATAAAAAAATGAGAAGTGTAGAATACAAGGCTAGCATGTTGGTTTTGGTGTGACTATTTATGTGTTTTGTGTAATATTACTTTATGAAATCTAGAGGCAATTACGAGGACTTGAGACACTATGAAGAGTTGGTACCTAGGCCTGCTTTTTAAAGGATGGGTAGTTATTCTTGTAGAGTATATAGATAATAATGGATTATTTAGTTATGGGAATGTTTGAAATATAATTTAGTAATGGGATATTTATTTAGCTATATTCTAAGGTGCTGGTAGATTGCCTAATGTGGATTAGTGGGATTAATTTGTGTAGAGACTATTTATAGTGAGAGTAGAGTTGAGTGCTTAAATTGAATTGGAAAGGGAGCAGAGTAATGGCTGTGTGCTTGGTCAATTGAGATTATGGGAGTGGTTAGTTAAAGTTAAAAGTAGGCATAGTGGGGGTGGGTGAGAATTGGGATTAGGGTAGGGAAGTGGAGTGAGCCCAAGTGAAGTGATGGTGAATGGAGCGGGTTTAACCATGAGGTCAACCAGGCTGCAGTAATAGAAAATACAATCAGCTACAATAGCACATACCAGGTCAGTGTCCTTATAAAGTATTTTGACTTTCCGTACACTTTAAAAATGTAGCTAATATAAGGCAGGTTAAGGTTTGCTAGTAATTGCTTAGAGCTGAGCAAAATTAAAAAGCAATGGAGGAAAAGCAAATAGATTATGGCTAAGGGAGGAGGGGAACCAAGCTGAAAGAGTCCAAGTAGTCTGCACGTCATTAGCTAGAGATGCCAATTATTTATATATGCAGAAGCCACAGTAGTGAATAAAAATAAGTAAGGATATACACTGCAGGCACTTAGGATTTGGTGGATCTTGTCAAGGAGATGCTGCAGCCATGAACGGTGAGGAAATCTAGGCAGCCAAATCAGTGGGGGAGAAATGCTTGTAGTGCAGTGTATTGGGGTTGTAAAAGAAAGAGAAAGCCTATATTATTTAGAGTAGGGAACAGGGAATAGAGATCTCTAAGCAGTTTAGTCAAGCATGCAGAAAGCTGGATTAAGAGCTTTCCAGAACTGAGTATAATAAATAGTGTCACATGCTAGATGAAAGAGTTCAAATAAATGCAAGAGTACTGTAGGATATCAACAATAATAAAACCTATGTGCACTTTTAAGTAGTAATCTAGTTACTACTGAAATCTTTGTATATCTACTGAAATATCTAGCTACTTTTTTAAAAAAGGAAACTAGGTAGTAATGAACTCTATGGCAAATTCTGCTGGGTATGCAAACAGCAGCTGACTAACATTTAAAGAAGCATAATTGTAATTATACATGTGAAGATAAAACAATGATTCGGCAAAAATATCGTTAGGAGCAGATAATGATAAACATCTACCTTTGCAGCCTGAATGCAGGTAAATAATGAAAAGCGTCTGCACTTACAACTTGTGTACCAGCATAAAAATACTATTAGGTGGAGAGAGCGAAAAGCAACTACCTTTGCAACATAGTTCAGGCATGAAATGAAAAGCGACTACATTAAGAACTATATACAAGTATAGCAAACAAAATAACTACCTCTTTAGGTGAAACAGTGTATAATATAAGAATAAACAAAAACAGCACTTGATAACATAATGACTTCACAACATTATGAAACCAAATCACTTTTATTACAAGGCAAAGCAGACAGCTTTGAGAAGTATTACTGAACAGTCAGCTTTTGTAAAAGAAGAAACTACAGTATTGCTTTCACAGTTCATACTTTAAAACACTGATTGAACTACAGTTTCAGGGCTAAAATGTGTTATTTTGGTCAATTTAAACCTAGGACAAACAGCAAATACAGGTATAGATTACATGCAGGGCACTTGCATAATATTCTAACGATGTAACTTGGTTCATAGGTTCATAGGTGTGTATTAGGCTAATGGCCCTGGAGCCTTTACAAGCCTAGCCAATAGGATTACCCTGGCATCATGCCACTCGGCCTTCGTTCCCAGTGCCTCTGTCGAGTAATGCCACTGAAGTGATTCCTGGAGTGAATTTTCTATTTCCCATCCAGTCATCAAGATTCCTCTTGAAGAGGGCCAGTGAGGTGCTCTGCTTGACATGTATGGGAAGTCTATTCCATAGCATGGGCAGTCTCTGGGTTATGAACCTGTCCCTTTAGCATGTTCTGTTGATTGTGGTAATGAGGTTGAGGTCTCTGGAGTGTGTAGTGTGGAGGGACTGGAATTTCTTTAGATGTAGCATTTCTAACAGAGCTGGGTCAGACATGGCTTTGTAAGTCAAGCAGAGATCCCCTCTAAGAAGGCGATATGAGACAGAGAATAGTTGGAATTTTTTGAGTCTGTCCATATAGGACAAATGTTTAAGGCTTAGGATCCTCTTTGTGAGGTACTTTTGTGGCCTCTCCAGTTGTTGTAGTTGTTTAGAGAGGTACATGTCAAATGGGACATTGTACTCGATGATTGGCCTAATGAGGAAAGAGTAAAGGGAGACAATGACCTCTTTCTTCCTGGATGCAAAACCCTTAGTAATGAGACGTGCCACATAGAAGGGCATTCTGACCACAGTGGTAATGTGGTGGTCAAATGAGAGGTTGCTCTAAACCTGTGTTCCCAGATCTCTTATAACAACGCCTTCTGTGTTCAGTGGACTACCATTGATGTGGTAATTCACGGGAACCATGTTTTTCCCAAAGGGGATAATGACACATTTTTTTGGCATTGAGCTTAAGACCATGGTCCTGACATCAATTGTGGGTCTCAATGAGGCCTTTCTGTAGGATGTCAACATCACTTGGGGAGTTAGTAATAGCTCCCAACTTGCAATTGTCTGCAAACTTTGTCAGCCAGAGTCCCTTCATGTTGGCCTGGACTTCAGAGCAGTAGATACCAAACAGGAGAGGACCCAGGACTGAACCATGTGGGACTCCACTATTGACTGTTCGGCAGTCTGACTTGGAGTCAGCTACTTTCACACTGTTGGTTCTACCTGTGAGCCAGTTTGCAACCCACCTAGTGATATAGGGGTTGATGCCTAGGTTAGTGAGTTTTTCTATGATTCCTGAGTGGGGAATGGTATCAAAGGCCTTGGCCAGATCAAGGTAGGCTGTATGAACCACCTTGCTTTCATCCGCAGCTCTGGTGACTGACTCAAAGAAGTCAACCAAGTTGAGCAGCCATGATCTACACTTCACAAAACCAAACTGTGTGGGATCCAGAGTTTGGAGATTCCCTATATCCTTGTTTAATAGGTCCATGATGATGCGTTCCATAGCTTTGCATATCAGACTTTTCAGGCTAATGGTGCGATAGATCCCAGGGTCTGTAGTCACTCCTCCATTGTGGAGAGGGATGACTGTAGCAGTGCGCCATTTTGTAGGGACAAAGCCTGAGGTGAGGCTGTAAAAAACTCCAGCGCAAACAGGAACAAGTAGAAAGCGTTTAATTCAAATAAAAAACAACAACGTAAAACAAATGAAACACTTAAAACCACTAAGCGCTTTCACCTGAGAAGGAGTCAGGCATCATCAGAGTTCACTCTGTAGTTTATGTAGAACACACCCAGGGATATTGTCAGGTCCCATAGAATCTGTATTGTTGGCCTTTGACAGTGCTGTTTTAACCTGTGCAGCAGTAATTCTGGGTGCCTGACAATCTGTTGATATTGTGACTGGTCCCGGGGGGGGGGGGATTCTTTACATAACTATCGAAGGCCTTGTGGTTGTCTTTACTATCTGCTGAAATTCTGTTTTCATAGCTAGCATTACAGGATTGGATGAGGGATCTCAACTTTTTTTTGAGGCTGATAAGGGAGTTTTTCCAGTCTTTGGACTTCACCTTATTCCGCATCAGTTTCCTCCTTCTGTTATAGAGTTTGTTTATGGTAGGGGACCACCAGATTGGTTTCTTTTTTTTTGGAGGAGACCATCTTGGTTCTATTGGGTATGGCAAGATCCATGCATTTATGTACGTTTTCGTACAGTGCATTGGTGTATGATTCACCGGTGAATCAACTGATCTCCATTTGCATGGGTGCCATGAAGTTAGCCGCCTCTGTTTTTAGGAGCCCAAAGTTAGCTTTGGAGAAGTTTTTCATGGTGGTTGCCTTTGCGGGGATGATGGGAAGGATGTGGATTTCCAAGGTGATTAGTTTGTGGTCAGATATAACCAGTTGACTATTGGTGTAGAGCAACGGTCACCCATGTTAGGTGACCAGGTCAAGGATGTTGCTACCTCTAGTGGGGGTAAGAACGAGCTAGTCCAGGGCATTGGAATAAATGAATTCCAGGAAACGTTGGGCAGGTGTATTGGTACATGAGTAGTTCTCCCAGTTAATGGAGGGGTAGTTGAAGTCACCAGTATGAGAGTATTAGGTTGGCCCCTAATATTCTCCAGGGAGCTTAGAAATGTGGAGTGTGAGTTTTGGAACATGGTTGGGGACCTATAGCAGGCTACAACCTGAATCACTGTCTTACCTAATGTTAGCTGCACCTGAAGTATCTCAGATGCATTATATTGGGCTACCAGTCTGGAGGTCTGTACATCCTTTATGAATATGGAAACACCACCACCTTTGGAGCTTCAGTCCAAGTTCTGGGGCTGAAAGGTGTGGAATGATTTATAGCCTGGTATTGCAGGTGTGCTTTCTGCTGCCTTGAACCAGGTCTCTGTTATGGCACAAATGTAGATGTTTTCCATTTTAAGGAGTGCTTCAAGCAAGTGCTTTTTGTGATTTAGACTTCTAGCATTGAGCAGCATGACCCTCAGATTGCATTTGTTTGGTACTTACTGTTTGACTGTCCTTGCATATTATTGATGTTAGAAAGTATTTACTCTATGGGTTTGTTAATCATGTGCTCATATTATGTTAATGCATTTTTATAATTTACTGTATATCAGTTTTGTTTCTACTTGCATTGTGTACCTGTGGAGCTTTTCTCCCCAGGCCTCTGCTGAAAAAGGGCTTTGGCTCAGTCAGACTAACCCGGTCAACAAATGTCAAATAAATAAAAAAATAATAAACTTAAGTGGTGAGCACACTTCTACTGGAATGCTGAAGACAACTGCAACCCTGCTAAGAACATTTGAAAATGGCACCCTGGGACACAGGGGACTAAGTAAACTCAGTTTGGACCCTGAGAGGGGCTGGGGCACTCTAGATTGACTCAGTAAATTCAAGAGGGCTGGTAACTTAACCACAAGGCTGACCAGGCAACATCAATAGAAAAGATAATCAGTTACAATAGCATATGCCAGGCCATTGCTCTTACAACATACATTTTAGAAAAATGAGCTGATATTTTACTTTTTAAAGCAAATTTTGGTTTCCCTTGTAACTTTGAGGACTGCAAGAGTAATTCTTGGAACTGTAGAAATGTAAGTATGATTAGGGGAAATATAGATATACTGAGTTTGAAAATGCTGTATCACAACGAATTCCCTTTTGAGGTATTAAGCTCTAATACTTAATATATACAAGTAGCTGGGGTGCAAGTGGTGCCACACAAAAGATACCTTTTAGCCTGCAGGAACAACTTTCACAGTTCACTGTAATTTCTAAGTTATCACATTAATTTTTTTACCTTAACGATTTGTGTTACTGAGTCCCAAGCTTTCATTAGGGCAATACAAAATTGGTATGCCTGTAATAATCTATTAATAAAGTCAATAAATTAAATAATTTCATAGGAGGTTGCTAGGCTATTGGCCCTGAGGCCCTTGTAAGGCTATCCAACAGTTTAGCCCATGTTTAGACAAATCATCACCTAATGCCCCTGTCCAGCAAGGACATGGGTGGAATCCCATGAGTATATTTTCTGTTTCCCATCCAGTTATCCAGGTTGTGCTTAAAAAGGGGTAAAGAGGTACTCTGATTGATGTGGAGAGCGAGACTATTCCATAGACACAAATCTGTACCACCAACAAGTCTTGTTGATGTCACAGCCAGGTTGAGGCTGTGCATGTGGGTTACTCGAGTGGAGCTTGACTTGTGGATATGCAGCAGTCCCATCAAGGTGGGGTCCCTGATCACCTTGTATGCCAAACAGAGGTCACCTCTGAGGAGTTTGTATGAAACTGATCAGAGGGATAGGGCTTTTAGCCTATCTGTGTATGGTAGATGTTTGAGGCCCTGGATTTTCCTGGTGAGGAATCTCTGTAGTCTCTCCAGCTGCTGCATTTGCTTTGCGAGATACATGCCGAAAGGTGCGTTGTACTCAATAATGGGCTTTATAAGGGAAGAATACAGGGATGTCATGACCTCCTTGTCCCTGGATGAGATGCCCTTATTTATGAGGTGGGGCATGTAGAAGTCTTTTCGTACCACAGAAGCAACATGGTGGTCAAAAGTCAGGTTGCTGTCAACCTGGGTGCTCAAATCCCTCATGACTGAGTGAGTGCTTAGGATGTTGTTATTAATGTGATAATTTGTGGGGAAGTTACTCTCCCCAAAGGGGATGATGATGCATTTTTTGGTATTCAGTTTGAGGCACCAGTCATTTGTCTGAGTGAGACGCTCTTGGAGGATGTCCTCATCACTACGGGATTTGATGACAGCACCCAGCTTGCAGTCATCTGCAAACTTTGTCAGCCATAGCCCACTGGTTTTGGCTTGCACCTCATAAAAATATATCCCAAATAACAGAGGCCCCAGACCGAACCCTGGGGTGTGCTGCTTGTTACGGCTTTACTGCTTGAGATGGCTTCCTCTATTCTGACTATGTGGGTTCTATCAGGGAGCCAATTTGCTACCCATCTGGTAATATATGAATTGATGCCTAGTTGAGAGAGTTTATCTATTTTGCTCGAGTGGGGAATATTGTCAAAGGCTTTGGCCAGTTGAAGATAGGCGGTGTGCACTGTCTTCCCCTTGTTGATGGCTTTGGTGACTGTCTCAAAGAAGTTGACCAAATTTAGCAGACATGACCTCCCCTTGGTAAAGCCAAACTGTGTGGGATTGAGTGTTTGGAGGTTACCAATGTCCTTGTTAATGAGGTCCATGATAATCCATTTCATGGCCTTGCAGATCAGGCTAGTTAGGCTGATGGGCCTATAGTTTCCTGGATTGGTGGACACTCCACCTTTGTGTAAAGGGATGACAGTGGCTGTCCTCCACTCAGCTGGGATGAAGCTAGTACTCAAGCTTTGGTTGAATAGGGTGCCTAAAAGTGCTGCAAGTTTCTGCCTGAGTTTACGTAGAATGCAGCCCTGTTATTGGGTCCCATGGAGGCTGTATTTTTTGCCTTTGAGAGAGCAGTGATGACCTGTTCCCTAGATATAAGGGGAAGGGGGCAGGTACTGGGGATGTCCTGATTTACTGATGGGGGGACAGAGGGGTAAAGTTTTCACTGAATCTGTCAGCCAGCAAGTTTGCTATATCTACAGCATTTGTATATGCAGTGTCCTCAACCACCAGTTCTGAACAGATCTGGGTGCTTCCTTTGAGGTTGAAGACATATGTGAAGAAGGCCTTATGATGGCTTCATGGTGCTTGAGAAAAAAAATAGAAACAGAAATGCATGAAAAAATAGTCAGATTTATACAAGTGTCCAGAAAACCAGAGAGCAGCATTATAAACAGTAAAAAGAATGAATTGTGTAAGGAAGAATTAGCTAAAAACTGACAATGTATGTATATTTATTTATTTATTTATCTAGCTATTGACATTTGTTTACCAGCAAAGTCCAACTAGATAATTTTATCCATTTTCAGCAGAGGCCCAGTGAAAAAGCTGCACAAATATAAGAAGAACTGAAAATACATATAAATAGATGAAAAATGACATAATATTACAATATTTTGTAAATCCATAGATTAATACAAATATCAATACACATATGATATATAGAAAAATACATATATATATATATATATATATATATATATATATATATATATATATATACTATCATTAAAACAAGCTAAATACAATATCATGTAGTACTGAAATGTGTTGACAAGTTAAAAGTGCGAGAGTTTATTACTCAATCAAAAAGCAAATGCCAGAGTGGAAAATTCAAAGAGTGGATAAGGAAGAGGAGATGGATAGAGAGGAGAGTTAGAAAAGTATTTTTAGAGGTAATAAGAGGAGTAGATATAAGAAACAAGATAAATAATGAGTAAAAGCAAGGTTAAGAGTAAGGGAAATAAGAGTAAAATAAATAAAACAAGGAAAGGTAGAGACAGGATGTATACAAGTATTAAATTAAAAGAGCTGAAATTTTAGCCAGGAGAGCAACAAGTGCAAAGCCAGGAGTCAGAGAGGAATTATTTTAGTTGCAGCTTAAATAAATGAGTGTTATATATTGCCCTGCATGGTGCAGGGACTGCATTTCAAACTTTTGCTACACACTGTCAGTACAGACTTTGAACACAGTTTTTGAAAAGCTTATAGATGTCAAGCAGATTTTTGTCAGAAGGTTGAAGATGACAACTTGGTAGGTAACCGTGAAAAAACTGTACTTGTAGCTAGACAAGGAGTGGGATTAAACAACATTTTGTGTGTTAGGAGAAGTTAAGTATAATTTAATTGGTTGGATAATTCTAGCCAATTTATAGTTTTTAGTGCAGAACAGTGATGTGTTCTGTGAATTGTATGATCTGCAAATCTAGCTACCATGTTTTAACACTGCACTAGTTTAGATTTTAGAGTGGCCTGGGGGTTAATCAAGATGGCCGAACCATCTAATAAAGATAAGAGTAAGTATGTGATGGCAAGAGTGACTTTGCTGGATGCAGTAAGGAATATTTTGACTATATATACATGTGTGTGTGTGTGTGTGTGTGTGTGTGTGTGTATATATATATATATATATATATATATATATATATATATATATATATATGAAGTATTCATATTTTTTTTGTGATTTTTTTTTATATTGTTCTACATGTGGAGGTCATATTTTAGGTTGCCATCTATTCTAACCCCCAGCAGTTTTATAAGGGGGCTTTAATTCAACTGCTGTATTGTTCAGGAATGTGATCTTAAAGTTATTTTTCTCATGGGGTAAGTGATTTGGTGAAAAATAAAAGGAGTTTTTTGGATTAAGGATCTAGTGGTTACAAAGCCAGTTTTCAATAGAAATAAAGGTGTTTTGTTTAATCTTTTCTAATTTTTTTTTACATTGTCTGAAAGACAAATAAGGGTGGGATCATCTGCATACTGTATAAGGGATGCTTGTTGTATAGAAGTATGAAGATTGCTTTTAAACATAATTATATAGAAGTTGACCCATATGAGAGCATTGTGGTATTCCTTTAATGATGGGTAGATAAGGGAAAGGGTAGAATTCCATTTGACTGCCTGGTAGCACTTTGATAAGTAATTATTAAAGCTCTGAAAAGTAGGTTATGAGATACCCATTGTGGACAGCTGTAGTAGGAAGTTTTAGGAGACACAGTGTCACAAGCTTTTGATGAGTCTAGGAATAAGGAAGTTATACCTCTATCCCTGGCTTTATTTATGTTATCTGTAAAAGTTAGGAGGGCAGTTATTGTGCTATGAGCAGGTCTAAAACCATGTAGAGTATTTGTTAGTAACTGTCCCTTTAAGAGATCCTGGAGTAGTTGTTTATGGACACATTTTTCAAATATTTTTGAGACCTGGGATAAGATGGCAATGGGTCTCAAATCAGAGCTCTCAGTAGAAGTGCCACATTTGTGGAGAGGGATAATATGGCATTTTTTTCCAGATGGTAGGAATATAAGATTCATATAGTGACCTGTTTATAAGGCTGGAGATGAGATATACTATGGTGTTAACAGCAGTTTTGAGGCATTCTGAAGGAAGATTATCTGTAGAGGGTGAGCAGAGTTTAAATTTGGATAATAATGTTTTTTATGAAGGAAGTAGCAACTGTTTTTAGTGTGTGGATGAGGCAGACATGAGTCAGGGGAGTCAGGGCAGGATTCATTGCTGAAGGCAGCTATGTTGTCAGTGAAATACAAGTTAAATTTGGTGGCTGTTTCTAAGGGGGAGTTAATGGGACACGAGTTATAGACATTGTTAGTTCTTGTGTGTCATTTTTTTTAATGGATGACTAGAATTTTGGTGGGGTTATATTTATGGTTATTTTGTAAATCAGAATAGATTGTTTCTTTTCAAGGTTACCTTCCTTTTTGGTAAGATTACAAAGTTCTATAGAGCATTGTATGTTTTGTGGAGTTTTAAGTTTCTGACAGTCTTTCCATGCCTTGTCTCCATTTTGCATAGGACTTTTACTCTGATTAGTAAGCCAAGAGGCAAACTTAGATTTTGGTCTCTTTGTATGTAGTGGGGCATGGTTGTTTAGGATGCTTAAAAAGTTGAATTGAACCTTTCTGTTGACTCATCTAGTGGCAAAGTTTTCAGAACAGTCCAATTAACCATGTTCACAGCAGCTAATAATTCAGAGATTACAAGTATTTTTGTATACTTGCTGTTTAGTAAGTGAATAATACATCTGATAGCATATCTAGGACAGTGGTCACTAAGGGATTCATGAAGTGTTCCTGATGTAGTGTATTTGCAAGAATCAGAGACTAGAATTCAGTCCAGAAGGGGACTGGTGTACAGAGATTTGTTATAGTGAGCAGAAGAAGTAATAAGCTGTTTGAAGTCCTGAAAGTTAATGCTAGAAAAAGAATATCTAGAAGTAAAAGTACATCAGTTGATGTTGGCATCACCTAGATTGATTGTTTCATTGGTAATATTTTGTGAGATTCAGTAAAGGATGTCTTCAAGGGTGGATATACTATTTCCACGGGAGGATATACAGAATAATTATACAAAGGAGTTTGTGATCATTTAATTTTATGTAGGCGATAAGAAGAGCTACATTATTGAATTTGGGCAAAGTTTTCTAAGAGGTGATGTTTCATTTGTGTAACTGTGTTAGAGTAGAAGATAACTATCCTTCCAGGTTTTTTGTTTAACCTGTTAGCTCTAATAATATTGTGCCATGGGGAAAGAATTTCTGAGTCTCGTATATTAGGTTTTAGCTATGTCTCAGTAAGAGCAACAATATCTGATGCATAATGAAAGATCCAAGCATGCAGTTCATTGATTTTATTATAAATGTTCTGCATATTTATTAAGGTAATGTATAGTTGTTTGGAGTTATTTGAGGTGACAGAGGGGGTGTGAACAATGGGGGAGGGAAGAGATGGAAAGAAGCCGTCTGTTAGGGTGAATATCACCACATAATTTAATTCTTGAAGAATGCTAGGGAAATTGAAATGGTTTTATAAAGGTAAATTGTTTGAGGGGGAGTGAGGAGCAGTAAACATTTTGTGTCTAAAGTAAAGAATAGGTGATCTGCTAAGCAGATGTAGAGCAATTTCTGGTGAAGAATTTTGTAGAGAATGGTTTACATGGAGGCTTGTGGAAGGTGAGGAAATTTGGGCTGTAATAGTGATTTGGTAGTCTGTGAGGAGATAAAGTAGTAGAAGAAGTAGAGTAGTTAAGCTACTGAACAGCATATTTGTGATGTGATAGGGAAGCAGTGAAGTTATACTTTTGTTATGGGATGGGGAGGCAATGAAGTTATAAAGTTAGCCACAAACAGCTGTAAGACTTAAAGGGATATTAGGGAAAGTTTTAAGGGTGATGAGCATGTTGGGTAAGAAGTGAGATAGACACCAGCTGTGAATCCAAGACAATAATAAGTGAGATGGACAGAGCTGAGAATCAAAGACAAGAATCTGCAGTACTGAATATGAATAAGAATAAGGGGGGTGGTAAGTAGTCAGAAGTAAAGCTGAGTAAGATGAAGTAAGGTTGTTTAAAGGAGCTGATAGATGGGTTGACAATGGAAGAGATGAATTTTTAGATCGGATGAGAAGGGAGTGCAAAGAGATACAAATATAATATAGAATACACCTCTATAAGCTTGATATATCAAGTTCCCAAGATGTATTGACCTTAAATAACATATTAAATATGGACATAGGAGTCTTCTCCTTCAAGTACACTGGTGGGGCAAAGCCCACATTAAAAAAACATATATATGAAGTGCTTTTGCAAACTTGCACTCAACTACTTGCTTCCAAAGAGTTGCGGGTGTAATGAGGTGTCTGTAACCAGAACTTGATCCTTTTGCAGCAGTATCATAGACAGTGCTCCCACTGTGCAAATTTCATCACGAGTAAGCAAAATATTGAACACAGACTAGTTCATATATTTTAGAATTCAAAATCATCCAAACAAAATTTCATTTTGCAGCTGTTTAAGAGTTGTGTTCCATGGAAAACAGTGATTAGCATAACATCGTACAGTTCTTTTTTTTTCTATAATGTATGTAAACATTTGGAAATTCTAAACTGTTTTTATACTTGAAAAGAGGAGTAAAAATAAATTCTTCTAATTTCATGTAAATCAAAGAGGTGTCTAGCAAATTGCTTTAGACACACCTCACTATAGTTCAGCTAGACGAGATGTTGTTTGATTTTCACTGGGAACACATTGCAGTTTCCTCTGCATTGACCCCCCCCCCCCAACTTTCTCATTTTTTTACATGTGATACTGTTAAAATTTATTATATCACCAAGCAGGAAAATACTGAAATAGTGCTACTATTCTAGAATAATTCGCAAAAAATGTAAAAAGTCCTGGCTCTGTCATAATGTAATTTTTTATAATGTCACCACTGGGTTGGTATGAGTTAAAACAAAAGCCAATACTACTTGCTTAGAATTATACTCATTTAAAACTAAAATATACAAAAAGCTGCTTGTTAGATGGCCTTTTTTAACAAGGCATTTTTAAAGGGAGATATTTTAATATCATAACCTGACAAACTGAAAGGCTTCTATAGTCATAAATATTTGCTATTTATCAACAGACCAAATTCAAAACATCTGAGTTAAATCATTATCATTTGGTATAATTTGCCTATTATACTGACTTACAGGTACAAGCAATTTCATATATTGTGCTTTTGTGTGAACCAAGGTGATCTTGCATCACTGATTTTGTATGATGGATTCATCAAGTTACAAATAGTACAGCAAATGATTCCACTTGTGGTGTATTGAAGTAATAGGAGTTTGTCCCCTTTTATGATTTATGAATATGCTTGTCTTAACTTCTGGTTATCACCCTTCCTTATATTAGACCAATCATTACTACCTCCCATAAGAGCATTAAATCAAAAAAGTATAACAATGGAATGTGATTCTTCCAAAAGTGAACATAATATCAGATATTGCCACCAGAGAATATGAGGTCCATCCCTATTCTTCATTTGTAAAGCCTTTTCCAATCCACACATTCCATACAGCCTTACTGTAATTAAAACATACTGTTGTATTAGCCCATAATGTGGAACCAAACCACAGAATAATAGTGTTACCTTTATCTAAGCCATTTTGAATAACCATTTCCTCAAACCAGCCATCTAACCCTCCAGGGTTAAAAACCTTTGTTGCTACAAAATGATAATTATGCATTGCTGCAAAAATTATCAGACTTAATTCTATTTCAAACCAGACTGGTTTATCTAATCATTTGACTCTTATATGCTGTCTACCAACAGAACACAGACCATATGTCTAGATACTCTGGAAACATAGTCCACCTTGTTTTAGTACTCTGTACATTTTTTCATTGCAATACAAGCTTTATTTCCTTTCCAACGATACACAAAAACCTTTTTCTGGATGACAGCTATAGAGTTAGTTCTGGTCATATGCAGTAAATGTCTTAATACCAAAAGAGTTTTTGGTAATTGAAACCTTTTGACCACCTCAGTTCTTGACAAGAATGGGAGCAGTTCATGATTTCAGCTATCAATATGGTCATTTAACTGCTTGATCAATTCTTAAGAGTTTTTGTCAAGAATCTGTTCAAGGGCTATTAAGAAATGAATTCCCAAATATACAACCTTGTTTACTATTGCAGACAACACTTCTGCCAATTATGATGAAGCTTGATGTGGTGGAGGGGATTTTATGACATTTAATTGCAGCCCTGACCATTACGAAATCATATTAGTACAATTTAAAACATTGTCTAATGACTCTCTGTGGTTTAAGGACCAGACTACACAATCAACAGCAAACCAAGAAGTAAGCGCCCATTTTTTTTGCCATCCGTCTTTTAACCAGAGCTATCATAACTGTTGTGTAGAATGGCATTGAGTTAATTCATAAGAAACATAAAAAGACAAGGGGATAAAAGACATTCCTTGCATAGTTCCTGTATGTAGTGTGAACAGATGGAATAGTATGCCATTAGTCTCCACTACTGCTATCTGATGAGTTTATAATACTTTACATTTCCTAATAAATTATTTCAGAGTCCATATACTGTCATAATTTCCCATAAAAACCCAATTCACCAAGTCAAAGGCCTTGTGAATATTGACAAGGATGGCTGAAGCTGTAGAGTTGAAAAATATGCTTTACAATACAGATTCAGAAATAGTCATTTGAGGTCAGAGCCCCGTTGTCTGATTTTAATACAGTCTTGATGATTGGGATTGACAAACTCTGTCATTATCTTTACCATTCTTTTACGTAGAATTTTAACATAAATCCTAATTTCTACATTTTATAATGGAATTGGTTTGTAGTCCATGGATTTTTGTGATCTTGGTATGTTTTGGGGAACAATAAGGCTCTAACTTCTAAAGCTTTTTTTTATCAAAACCTCCACATCTCTTCGAATATTTTTAAACCCCCCCCCCACAAGTAATAGAGTGCATAATTTATTTTGAATGTAAGATAGAAAGAAGGTATCTGGTCATCAATACCTCGTACTTTGCCTAGTATTAATTGTTGGATAGATCTGTCCACCTCTTTCTCTGAAGATTTGTATAATGCCCATATCCCTGTGCTTCAATGATAGCTCCCCTTCTAGATTTGAATAACTCCTGGATAAAAATTCTATTAATTGTTTTAGGTTCTGTAATCAGTTCCTCCCTTGTCTCAACAAATATGTACAGTAATCAGCTCTTTCAGTCGCTCTCTCTCTTTCTCTTCCTCTGTCTCTTGACACTTTTGACCAAATATGTTTGTGACTGGACACCATAAGTCCAATAACAAACTTTATGACATTCCCATTTGCTAGTACTAATTATTTGTATGACTTTACATTGTTTCTTTAAATAATGCATATTTTGAAGTACTGTTTTAGTTAAGCAATTGCTTTTTCATACACATGCTCATAGTGTTTAATTTTTCTGTCAAGATCCTTATTTTTCAACTGTAATTTAGATTTGGCAAGCTTTTTCACCAGATTCTAAAAATACATTTAAAGCATCCCTACAGTGTTGCAATATCTTCCATAATGTGGTGATAGGCAGCCTAATATTTCTCAATCCAGAATTGTATAATTGCTACTTTGCCCAAATCATTTAACCATAAGGAATCCAGTTTCTATATATGGAAGTTGTCTTTAACTTGATGATGTCATAAAGAATGTATAACTGCATAATATCTATAGTATCTGTTTTGGAAATACATCTGTGCAAAATCAAAAATATATTCAACCTGTTGGCAATACCTCTTAATAGATATAACATGTGAACTCCTTAGTGACCAGGTTATGAATTCTTCGGCCATTTTCAAGCCTTCAATCACTGCTAAGTTGCATTAAAAGGGAGTGGAATTCTATTCAGTTTCACCAAAAGAAAACTGAGTTAAAGATCTATAGTTATATTAAAATCATCCTCTAAAGTTATGGTGTCACCATGATGCACATAAAAATCATCATTACATCCATTAATTCCTTCCAGGGAGAGACCTCATTATAATTTGCACCATAAAAATATAAAATCATGCTGCTTAGTTACCTAATTGAATTTCCATCTGCCGCATTAATGTTTGATGCATTTCTCTACTGCTCTGCCTATGGATTTATGAATTAAAATTGTTACTCCTCTCTTTGCTGATGTAGAACAGCTGCACTGTGTTAGCTCTGGGCATGGATCTGCTTTATATTGTGAAAAAACACTTACGTGAAATTCACAACATCAAGATCACTTTGCAGAAATGGCATGTTATCAACCACCCACAACATCACAATTTCATTCCAAGAAACAAATCACTAGTCCACCAACACAGAAAAAACAAACCAAAGTAAATCAAACCAACTCTGAGAGTGCACTATAGTGGAGAAAAGGGCAAAGTTCACCATGATGGCCCATTGGTTCATTTCCTGGAATGAATTTTGGGTAAGTGTTTTGTCGACAATATAAAGTAGATACATTTTAAGTAAAAGTTCTTCATTTCTTTTAAGCTAAGTCTGTTGCAAAAATGCAACTTGGGATTTTTGATGCATGAGCCAGTTAATAACTGCATTAGTTTTAACAATGGTAGAAATGTCTTTCAAATGTTATGTGGTGAAGGTGATAGCTGTTCCTCTGAGAGGGTTATCTATCACTGGGTGCTGTGTATTACTATATTCCAAGGAACAACTATATGTTTCTGTATGAGCCAACCAAATAAGAAAATGAGTTTAACACCCAAGGATTAAAAGCTACCCAACATAAATAGTAATGTCATCTTGCACTGGATGCTGTCACTAAGCTGACTGACCCTGCACAATAAACTTTAACCCTGCAATAATGTAAGTTCTCCTTTGTAGTTGCCTAATACCAATTAAAACATTTCAGAGTTGATCATACTGTACATTTTATTTTTTTATTATCATTTGTTTACCAGGAAAGTGTGACTTAGAACAAAACCAATTTTCAGCAGAGGCCCGTGGAGAAATGTTCCAGATGCATGTCTTTGAAACATTGGAGGAAACCAGAGCACCTAAGGAAACCCACACGAACACAGGGAGGACATGCATATTCTACACAGAAGGCACTATTATTGCTCAATGTACAGCCCAGCAAATACACATCAAAATGTGCATCAGTGAGGAGGTCATGGACAAGTTATTAATATTTTCCCAAAAAAGTCTACATTGTTGTTAAATGAACCAACATCATCTCTAACATGTTGCAGCCATTGTTTGAATATTAATGAGTCTATATTATGTGATTGAAGAGTCTCTTCTTTGAACACATAATAAGCAACACATATACAGTGAATGCTGTAAACCGCGAATGGCCATGTTCGCAAATTTTTTCCTCGGGGAAAAAATTCAGTTGGCTGTTATTGGGCATTGCCCTTTTCTTCAAAGTAGAGAAATCTCGAAGTTGGTATATTTAGTTAGGGGGGCTGTGTGAGGCAGATTCCCCTACACTTGATTAGTGTTTTAAAGTTTGTTTTTTATTTTACGGCCATATTAATTTTTTCCCCCAGGAAAAAAATTTGCAGATGTAGCTGTTCATGGTTTACAGCATTCACTGTATATGTGTTGATTATTATGTGTTTGAAGAAAAGACTCTTCGATCTCATAATGTAGACCCTTTTGTGGCCATTCATGGTTTACAGCATTCGCTATATATGTGTCAGTTTTTATGTGTTCGAAGAAGAGACTCTTCGATCACATAATATAGACCAGTGTAAAATGATGAATGCCAATCTATCTTTCTTAAGCCATGCAATAGTTTGCAACAAGAAGTGATATGGATAATAACAAGGGTTCAGTTTAGCAGAAAAAGCTCATTATGATCTTCTTATTTTACAAACTACATAGCAGTTATTATTAACAATAAACATTGCATTATGTTGTCTTGCTGTAAATTTAAAGCAGGTAAAAAAATACAGATATTCTTCCCACACAATTCATACCTGTTCAGTTATTTCCACATGTAACTCCCAGCCTGTCTTTAATGCCTATATGTCATATACATGTTGCAGCTATTTGTTGGATACTTCATCTGACTGGACGGCAGAGGTTGCATCTAGCCAACTTTTTGTGACGATGGATGTGCAATCCCTCTTTACAGTTACAGTTATTCCTAATCAAGTAGGCTTAGAAATGCTCACTAGACACCTGAATCGTGTCTCTAATATGTCAGAATTGCATATTAATTTATTGATTTCCCTCTTACAGTTAGTTCTTAATAACAATATTTTTTATTTTAATGGGAAATGTTATTTGCAAAAAGATGGCGTAGCTATGGGCACACCATGTGCTAATAGCTACGCCAATCTGTTTATGGCTGAATGGGAACATGAATTTATGTGTCAGCTACCGACTTTCATAGAACATGTGTTATTCTATAGACGTTTCGTGGATGACCTTTTTCTTTATTTGGAAAGGCTCCACTATCGAGTTATATGAATTTATTGGTCATATTAATTCTTCCACTAACTATTTAAAGTTTAGTCATGAGACATCTACTACAAAAATATCATTTTTAGATGTATATGTAGAGAAATTACCAAATGGATTAATTAACACTGGTGTGTATAGGAAGCCTTGTCACATCAATACGATCTTACATCTCCATAGTATGCACCCACATTACATTTTTAATAACATTATTAAGGGACAGGCGATGAGAATCTCGAGATATAATCAGAGTCTAAATGGAATTGATAGTGACCTTGCAGAGCTGAATCAAAGACTTTTGCAGAGAGGATATAAGGAAGAAGATATTTCTAAGGGCACTGATGGACTTTATGATATGCGGTTAGATGCGGCAGCACCCTATTTTTCGGATATAAGAACAGTCACTAGTCCAGTAGACATAAATAGTCATAATAGAACCATCCCCAATAAAGAGGCATTCTCCATTTTTTATACTCATGATGTTTGGAACATTAGAGATGTGGTTAAGACACATTGGAATATCTTAATGGCTGACCCACAGGTTAGAGAGAGACTGGGTGATGTTCCTCATTTTCGATATAAGAATAAGAAGAACTTAAAAAGATTACTATGTGACAAGCGGCCTAGGAAAGACACATTTTCTTCTCGATCTTTCAGTACTTCTAGTTGTGGCAATTGTAATTTTTGCTCACATATTGAATCCAATGCAATATTTATGCACCCTGTTACAAAACACAGATATTTTTTTAAAGTAAATGGGGACTGTACATCTTCTAATGCTGTCTATCTTGCTACTTGCCTTGCCTGCACATCCTTCTATATAGGAAAAACAAATAGATGCTTGAAAGATCGTATACGTGAACATCTTTATAGTATTAGGATGATGCATAAGAGCAATGCATTAGCTAGGCATATACTTGAATTTGGTCCGAACCATATATTTAATTTTAGAATAATAGAGAAAATGGATGTTAACATCAGGGGTGGAGACATAAGGACATACACTGAAAGTAGAGAAAATATATGGATTATGAAGTTTAGATCTGATGTGTATCCAGGGCTTAATGCTAAACTGTCAGTTAAACTTTTAAAAATGAAAAGGTTGAAAGTCCATTAATAAATATTAACACCAAGAGATAGGCCCTTCCCATTTTTACAGTTCCAATTATGTATATATATGTTTCATATATTTCATTTTAGTTGAAATGAATTTTATATGATGAATTTTGAGTGGCACATATAAACATATATATATTATTTTTTATATATATATATATATATATATATATATATATATATATTATTCTATTTATTAGGTCTATAATTGCTGCTTTTTATATCTTTTTATATCTTTTTTATTTATTATAATAAATTAAATGCGTTGTTGACATGTCTTTATATTAGTGTATAGTGGAGATATATTTTTATTATGTATTATAATAATAAGTGCTTTAATTGATAAATTTCCCGCCTAATATACTATTTAAATCAATTACTTGGATTTGTAAATTGTATGAGTCTGAAGAAGCCGTTTAGGTGAAAGCACTTACTCTATGTGTAATAAACCATTTTATCTGATACCTTAGTGGATCGTGATTTATGCTAGCTATTGGATTTTACGTGCAGTTTGAATCTTTGTAAAAGAACAGTATTGCTATTAGATACAGCTCCTGCTTGTTTCGCTTTCTTCCTGACCGTTTTGACATTTTTATTTCTCCTTTGTAGTTGCCTAATACCAATTAAAACATTTCAGAGTTGATCATACTGTACATTTTATTTTTTTATTATCATTTGTTTACCAGGAAAGTGTGACTTAGAACAAAGCCAATTTTCAGCAGAGGCCCGTGGAGAAATGTTCCAGATGCATGTCTTTGAAACATTGGAGGAAACCAGAGCACGTAAGGAAACCCACACGAACACAGGGAGGACATGCATATTCTACACAGAAGGCACTATTATTGCTCAATGTACAGCCCAGCAAATACACATCAAAATGTGCATCAGTGAGGAGGTCATGGACAAGTTATTAATATTTTCACAAAAAAGTCTACATTGTTGTTAAATGAATCAACATCATCTCTAACATGTTGCAGCCATTGTTTGAATATTAATGAGTCTATATTATGTGACTGAAGAGTCTCTTCTTTGAACACATAATAAGCAACACATATACAGTGAATGCTGTAAACCGCGAATGGCCATGTTCGCAAATTTCTTCCTCGGGGAAAAAATTCAGTTGGCTGTTATTGGGCATTGCCCTTTTCTTCAAAGTAGAGAAATCTCGAAGTTGGTATATTTAGTTAGGGGGGGCTGTGCAAGGCAGATTCCCCTACACTTGATTAGTGTTTTAAAGTTTGTTTTTTATTTTACGGCCATATTAATTTTTTCCCCCAGGAAAAAAATTTGCAGATGTAGCCATTCATGGTTTACAGCATTCAATGTATATGTGTTGATTATTATGTGTTTGAAGAAAAGACTCTTCGATCACATAATATAGACCCTTTTGTGGCCATTCTTGGTTTACAGCATTCGCTATATATGTGTCAGTTTTTATGTGTTCGAAGAAGAGACTCTTCGATCACATAATATAGACTAGTGTAAATTGATGAATGCCAATCTATCTTTCTTAAGCCATGCAATAGTTTGCAACAAGAAGTGATGTGGATAATAACAAGGGTACAGTTTAGCAGAAAAAGCTCATTATGATCTTCTTATTTTACAAACTACATAGCAGTTATTGTTAACAATAAACATTGCATTATGTTGTCTTGCTGTAAATTTAAAGCAGGTAAAAAATACAGATATTTTTCCCACACAATTCATACCTGTTCAGTTATTTCCACATGTAACTCCCAGCCTGTCTTTAATGCCTATATGTCATATACATGTTGCAGCTATTTGTTGGATACTTCATCTGACTGGACGGCAGAGGTTGCATCTAGCCAACTTGCTTCGACCTCCTGTATAAGAGCAGTCCAATACCGAATGGTAAATAGACATACCGAATGGTAAGACAGAAAACTAATATTGTGAGCCAGACACATAGAATATTTAAAAAGCCTGAATTCCTTGCAAACTAGAATGTGATGATAAGCATCTTTTAGGTCCAATGTTACCATGAAGCTGCAGGTGGATAGGACAGGTGACAGGGCTTGAAGGGTTAACATTTTAAATTTTGGAATCTCAGGAAACAGGATGAGAAAAGAGAGGTGTAGGACTGGTCTTCAAGATCCATCTTTTGTTAGTACCAGAAAAACCCTAAATAAAAATATTTGCCTATCTGAGTTGACAGCTGAAGTAGTATCACCCCTGAGCCAACATTTCCTCTAAAATAAGAAGAAATAGGAATGTTTAATTTGTAGGATGAGGAGGAATCCCCTGAAAAGGGGTAAGGGATTCCTAATGCCATCTGTAACCCTGTTATTAAGTGTCAAAACCTTCTTGTGTGAGATAATCTGATGTCACTGTGGAAGATGGAAGTGTAGACTGAGGGAAAGATTTGAAGGGTTCTCTATTCAAATGCCATTAGTCATGACATACTAAAAAAAAAAGACTAAAAAGGCAGGAGAAGAACAAATATCGAACATCACCCCTCTTTAAATGTACTTTTTGCAGAGCTTGCCCCCCTCTCCACACTTTATCAGGGAAAGCAAGTCCCACACACCAAAAATAATATTCTGACAAATGGCCATCTTGGACTTGGCATATTGCAAGTCTGTTTTTCCAACCATTTAGTCCCTATATTCAATATTCATTAAAGCTTCCCAGCATTTTGAGTGGTTACAGATTTTGAAGGCTTGCCAGGTTGTGAAGAGCATGGGATGAAAGAAGCAGTCATTCCAACATTTTGGATGGTCCTTGATTGCAGGAGGCTACCACTTTTTCTTTGAGCCTCCTTGGCACTGCTTTTTGAAATTTTTTTGTTAAAATCTTGCTGAAATTCCCTATACTGTTTCCTGGAAAAGGATGATGAAAAGGAAAGAAAGATTTTTCTGAACTTCGAAAGGAGATTAACCCCTTGAGTCAATTTCCCCTCTTTCATTAAAAATTTTAAGGACCTCTGCAGCAAAGGGCCAACATAGCACACGTATTTCCAGGAGAGGATTCAAAATCACAGCTTTAACATCTTCTGGTAAGTTATGAGAACTTAACCAAGCACATTTTCTCATACCTGAACCAGTAGCAGCAGCTGTGAAAACATCAGAAGCAGAACCATAAAAACACTTTAAAGAATGTTTGGTTACATGAGAAGTAGAAACAATTAGGGAAATTAAGAGTTTCAATCTAAGAAGTAAGAAAGCTAGCAATTCACTTCAAATTTGACCACCACACACTTCAAATCATTAAAAAGACACAACAGAAACTCAACTCCCTCTATAAGACCTGACAATATCTTGCTGACTCTATGAGGAAAACATTAGTTTTAGCCTATGTATTTCCATTACTCATATATGTCCTTATCCTCATAAACTTAAGTTTCACACAGAAAGCCAAACTTTCCCCCACAAGAAAGTACCTAAATTTGCCACCAAACTTGGATATCAATCTTCATTGTGAGGCCCTAAATAGTTAAATTGGCTTGAACTACAGCTAATTATGACAAATAATCTATTCATTCTTCAGAAAAATGTCCAGCACGAAAAGATTCCCTACAGTCCCAGTCCCACTCTTCTATTAGGGTCTTGTGTTCAAGTGAAAAATTATTTCTTAGTATAAATAAGTTGAACAAGTCAATTGGAGATGGAATGTATTCTCACTACTTCTCTAAACTTTGGAACTCTATCTCAATCGAACTTAAAAGGACTGAAAAACTCCCCACTTTAAGCCTTTGCTTAAACAACATCTCATCCAGATGTGGTTATGCTCATGGTCTTCACCTAGGTGATACTTCCCTCATCTTCACTCACACTGTTCTCTCCATCTGCCCTTCATGTTCTCCTACTTAATTGAAATATTTTATTTCTTCAGATTAACTCTTCAGTCATATTCCACCTACTTCACCATCAATAACTAACCCTTACTGCAGTATTTCTGTAAGTCGCCCTCTATAATGACAATAACCCTTATGCAAAATCTTATCTTTCTCTCCACACTAACCCTTTTCTCTAGCTTGGTTACATCATACTGCATATTTCTCTTTAACTTTTACACAATATCATTTCTTTCTCTGCCCACTAACCCCCTTTTTCCTTGATTCCTTATAGCCAACCCCATATTTCACTTGATATGTATTTGACAAGTTTCTAAACCCCCTTTCCTGTCAGGATGGATTGGTCATCTGAATGATTGTCATACATACATTTGTATGTGATACAATGTACTTTATACACTGTAAACTGAGATGCACCGTGTGTTGAACTTTACTGAAATGTACTTCTAGCATTGCTACATCTGCAGATTGCAAGTTTTACTATTGTTAATATTCTTCTTGTTTATCATATGTAGTGAAACTGAAATATAAATGTCACTTACTGAAGCTTTTCGCACTAGGCATCCACTGAAAATGGGCCTTGCCTAGCTTGAGTTTCTCAGTAAATGAAGATAAACAAAGAAGTTAAATAACTTTCATGTTCTCAAAAGATGCCAGCAAAAATTTAACAAGTGAACCTGACAGTTAAAACCTCTGACAGCTAAGGTAGTAAATCTGTCAATAACTTCCCCATCCTTGTCAGAAAGAATGGGGTTAGCATTCACAATATGTTTATCAGTAGAAAACTAAATAAATACAACACTGAAGGATATGATTTTGGGGTTAGATGACAAAAGTCTATTTGTCTGAAGTACTTTATATAAACTTTCTGACTTTTAGGAGCAAGAGGCTAATTGCCAGACATAATGGAAACTGTTAAAAAACATTCTCAAAAGCTGACACAACAGGAACGACTACAGGTTGAGGAAACTGCAGTTATAGCAAATCATAACGTTTGTGCTGTGACGTAAGGCTTTCAGGGTCTTTATTAGATTGTCAAAATCTTCTTTCATCGATGGCTTATTCTTTGACCCCTATCTATCGAAACTAACTTCAGCGAACATTGAAATCTTTTACTTGGTAAGTATGTAACCAGAAGCATGGTTAACCTGGGCAGAATCAGTGATTGCAAAGTCATCCCCAGTGAAATGGTAGGCCCATAGCATAAACCACTGGTTGCCACAATCAGCTGCAAGCAATAGTCAGAAAAGGCTTTAAGGTCAACAGAGACCAGGTTGCAGACCTGGAAGTTGACTGGAGAGAAAGTGCAACAGTTCAAGGAATTACTCTAGCACCCCAAGAATAGGAGGATATAGGTGGAGGTGAAGAAGAATGGCAGTATCTCAAAACAGCATGTGTGAGGACTACAGAATAGATATGTGGCCGAGCCAGATATGGAAATAAAGTACATAAGGATAGCTAGTGGTGGAATGTAGAAGTCCAAGATGTCATCAAAAGAATAAAGAAGTGCAGGAAAAAGTGGGAGATAGAAAAGATGGACAAGACTTAGAAGGAATGCTGGTTGGATAACAAAAAAGCTAAGAAAGGTGTTGTAATAGCAAATAACAGGGCATTGGAGGCACTTTACCAGCTTCTGGAAAGTGACTCAGTAGGTGGCACAAAGAAACTATATCAGGTTACAAGGCAAATACAGAAAGATAAAGAAGATAGTCACCCTTAATAAGGGATGCCAGCAACAACATGTTCACCAGCCCACAGGACATCAAAGGCAGATGGAAGGAGTACTTCCAGCAGCTTCTGAATTAAGAAAACCCCAGAGAAGCTGTACTGCTCCAAACACAGACTGCAATGAGAGGAGAAGAAGAGGAGCCCACCCTAGAAGAAGTAAGAACAGCACTAAGGAATGAAGTCAGGGAAAGCAGCAGGCTCAGATGAAGTCACAGCAGATATGCTAAAGGTACTGGGTGAGAAATGGTTCCGGAGGGTAATCATAGCAGTGTGGAGAAAAAAAGACATATCCCAAATGGCTGGAGAATAAACATACTCATGCTTTTGTACAAGAAGAAAGTGGCCATCGACAACTGTGGACACTGCAGAGGCATCAATCTTCTGTCGCACTGCATGAAAGTTCTGGAGAAGATGATTGATAAATGGATAAACAGAGCAGTAGAAAGTAAGATGGGAGATGAACAGTTCAGATACAGATCAGGAAGCAGCATTACTGACCCAATATTTACAGTGAGACAGAAAGTTGAGGAGACACTAGAGATGAGGAAAGAGTACAACTGGGCATCCTTAGACTTGGAGGAACCATATGACAAGGTCCTAAGTAAGCTGATTTGACCAGTACAGTGGTGGTTCAAAATCACAGATGCAATGATAGAATTAGTGCAGGTTATGTACAAGAACCCAATGACTCAAATATGAGCAGTGTTCAGTCTCACAGAGAAATTCCCTGTGGGAGTGTGTGTGTGTGCACAATGGCTCAGCTCTGAGCCCACTGCTGTTCATACTGGTGATGGACTACATTAGCAAACAGGTCAGAGGGGACAGAACAACAAAGTTGCTGTATGGAGATGTTGTGACATTACAAGGCAGACTCTGAAAAAGAACCTCAGCAAAGGATAGGGGAATGGAATGAAAAACTGAAAGGAGATGGGATGAAAATAAGTACAGATAAGACAGTGGTAATGGCAGCAAACTGGGGAAATCAGAAGTTGAGAATTGAGATAGAAGAGAAGATAGTCAAATGGGTTAATAGCTTAAAGTATCTGGGTAAGGTTGTTGAGATGAAGGGAAGTCTGAATAAAGAGGTCAAAGCTAGAATCAGAGGGTTTGCAGCCAACCAGCAAAGAGTGTCCGGTGTAGTATATGACAGAAGAATGTTAAATAAGCTGAAAAGTAAAGTGTATGAAACAGTGGTGTGACCAGTACTATGGTATGGTACTGAAACTGGGCAGTAAAGGCAGAGCAGATGAGAAAGCTAGAGGGGATAGAAACAAAGTACCTGAGAAGGGTGATAGGATGCACATTGTGGGACAGACAAAGAAATGATGACATAAATGCAGAAGCCAACGTAGCTCCAGTTGCAGAAAAGATCAAGGAGAATGGATTACAGTGGTTTGGTCACATGTGCAGAAAAGCAGAAAACAATCTGTTGAAGAGGATTTGGGACAGACAGGAAGTAGGTAAGAGGAAATGAGGGGTGTCCAGCAAACAGGTGGATGGATTGTGTGAGAGAAAATCTGTGACAGTCAGGCATGAGTGTCGAAGAAGGCAGGAGTGAGGCACTGAATTGAGAAAGATGGTGACAATTAACATGACACTACAATCTCATGTAGAAAATGGGAAAAAGGGGGTTGATGATGATGATGTCTTTCCTCAGAATTGGAATCTTCAGCTTGAAGAGAGTTAAGAGAAGAATCATACTCCCCCTCCATCCTTGCTCATCTGACGAGGAATCATTGTCAGAATGTGAAGGGATTTTTTTCTTTTTATATTAGAATGTAAGAAGCCAGAATTTAGCATGTTAAAATCAGAGAGTAATTCCTTAGTAAATCCCAGGAAATCTTTCCTGTCCATAGCTAAAGATACAGCAGAAGAAACATTTTTTTAAGTTTCTGATTTTACTTCCTGGGAGACTCTCTAGAAAAGCACTAACCCTTGAAAGGGCAACTAGCCAGGGGATCATGCACCTTACTCCAGCTAAGCAGTAAACCATCATCCACCGTTTTCCCCAAGCCCAACAAAAAAGTTATGTACTCACCATAATGTTCCATCTGTGTTGTCCATTTTCATTCTGCCTCAACTGAAGGGTTCAGATCCATCTCTCACATGTGACTTGGCTGCTTCTACCATATCATCATATCTTAGAACTGTCAAGCTCCTCCCTTTACCCATAATGTCCCATCAACCTTATATACCTCAGATTGAGTTTGCTGTCCCTAAATAAAAAAGGGCCTCTTATTACAGAAAATACTAGAGGTAGAACAGAAAAAGGGAAGCTGAAGCTCAGACAAGGAACAGAGGTTTCTATACAACTTTAAGATCTCTCCAGAAGCAAAGAGAGGAGGGTCAAGCAGAGGAGAGTTGAGGAAGAATGGAAATGGATAACAGCTTATGGTGACAACATAACTTTTTTATTTGAGGTTGTCATTTTCATTTGTTTTCAACCAATGGGACATAGTACTCAGCTACTGCAAACCTGGGAGACCCCTAGCACTGCTGAGCCTAATGCCGCTCTGTTTTTGGAAATCAAATCCAACTTGTAATGAGCAATGAAAGTGTGTGGATTAGTCCAAGTTGCAGCTGCACAAATGCCATCTAAAGATGTTCTGGACCAAAAAGCTGAAGAAACCACAACAGATCTTGTTGAATGAGTACTAGGAGGTTTTGGTAAAGATAAAACCAATTTACCAGTGACAAACATTATACAATCGGTCAGCCATTTGGCAAATTTAACTTTATATACTGGGTTGCCTAATCTGGTAGGATAAAAGGAAACAAATAACTGATAAGACTTCCTAAAGTCTTTGGTTCTATGAAAGTAGAAATTAAATTGTCTATGCACATCCAACAGATGTAACATGTACTCTCCTTTGTTTGAAATATTTGGAAAGAAAACTAGGAGATTAATGACCAGGTTAATATTTGACTCAGAATCCACCTTAGGCAAAAAAGAAGGGTTAGTTCTCAAAGACACCCTATTTTTATGAAAAATTAGATAAGGAGATTTTAAGGACAGAACATGGAGTTCAGATATCCTTCTAGCTGATGTAATAGCCATCAGAAAAATGGTTTTCAAAGATAAAAATTTTAGGTCTACTTTGGCTGAAGGTTCAAATAGGTTCATAGGTTCATAGGTAGGTACTAGCCTATCTGCCCAAGGACATTTATAAGCCTAGCCAGAATGTGTTGGCCTTCGCCTCCCTTTTAGATTAGTTTCCTGAGCCTCTGTCCAGCAGGGCTATTGAAGTGATGCCAGGGGTAAATTTATGATTTCCCATCCACTCATCAAGATTTCTCTTGAAGAGAGTCAGTGAGGGGCTTTGCTTAACATAGATTGGGATTCTATTCCAGAGTGAAGGAAGTCTCTGGAACAGGAATCTATCCCTCCAGCATGTCCTATTTTTTGTTGTGCTGAGGTTTAAATCCCTGGAGCGTGTGGCTCTAAGAGATTTGGTTTTCTGGAGGTGGAGCATGTCCATTAATTCCAGGTTAGACATGGCCTTGTACGTCAGGAAGAGATCACCTCTGAGTAGGTGATAAGCAACCGAGTAGAGCTGGAGTTTCTTAAGTCGAGCTGCATAGAGCATCTGTTTGAGGCCCACTATCCTCTTAGTGAGGTACTTCTGTGGTCTTTCCAGGTGTTGCAGGTGTGGAGTAAGGTACATCACAAATGGGGCATTCTACTCTATTATGGGCCTGATGAGCGATAAGTAGAGGGGCACAATGACCTCTCTTGATCTAGATGTGAACCCTTTTGTGATTAGGTGGGCTACATAGAAGGATTTTATAACCACTTTGGCAATGTGATTATCACAGGAGAGGTTGCTATCTACTTGGGTCCCACATCCCTAATTACATCTTCTGTACTTAGTGGATTACCACCTATGTGGCAGTTTGTGGGCACTTTGTTTTTCCCAAAGGGGATGACTATGCACTTTTTGGCATTTAGTTTGAGGCCATGGTTCTGACACCAGGTATCTTCTTTGGTGGATTCATTCAAAACAACTCTGCAAAGGCCGCCCACTTGTTCTTCCCCTCCCCAAGGCAATGGTGACCATAGAAAAATCCTAGCTCGGGTGGAGGGCACTACTTGGGAAGGACAGTACAAAGTACATTGTCCTCAGAAGAGGCCAAGATGCGTATCAGTGTCATGAAGATAAAGGTTGTCTTCCTAGTGCTGCAGGCCTTTCAAGATATTCTCCCATTTGGGACAATTGCGATATAGTCAGACAATATGTTGGTAGCCTTGTACATCAACTAACAAGGAGGAACCAGATCATACCCTCTTTGCCAAGAAGCTATGAGAGTATGGCAATGGGTGATCAGGTAAATGGAGACTGCATTAAGATCTGAAGCATTGAATTTAAATACCAAGGATGAGTATGATCTTTTAATGAAGGTCTAAGCAAAAATGTTCCCTTTAGAAAGATCTTGCATAATTTTGAAGAGGCTAATGTTGAGTTATTTTTGCCTATGTGGAAATTACAGAGGGCAGCCAACTTGATTCTAATAGTTGAGAAACTAGCTCCTTCATTAAAGACTGAAGCTAAAAACTCAAGGAGTGCTGACACAGGCACTGAAAAAGGGTCCAAATCTTTGTTAAGAGCCCAGAAGACAAATCTTTTCCATTTACTCCTGTAAGTTTTTCTAGTAGAGGCATTCTGGGAAGATAACAAAATGAAGCAGACTGGAGAAGACAGCCTGGGCTGTCTAGCAATCAGGGGCACTGGAGAAACCATGTGGTCAACTTGAGATCTGTAAAGTCCAGATGAGTGGTGCCTGTCAGTTCAGACAGGAGATCTGAAGTTGGATCCAGAATCCAGGATGGATGCAGAAGATGAGGCCAAAAGGGGGCAATGAGGATAACTGTGCTCTTCAGCCAAACTGCTTTCTGTAGAAACCTGAGGAATAGTGGCAAGGGAGAAAATGCATACAGGAGACTAGAGGGACAATTGTGAACTAGGATATCTTTCAGTGACTCCCCCAGTAAAAGGATCAGAGCAAAGAACTTGCTGCATTTGTTGTTGAGGGGAAAGTCAAATAGATCACAGCATGGCAAGCCCCAGTGATGAAAAATTCTCTCCACCACATTGACATTGAGAGACCACTTGTAAGGCATCAGCATTGACCTGCTTAATGTGTCTGCTATCATGCTGGTTTTCTCTGGAATGTGTATTGCTATTAGAAAATGATTGGAAGAGATCACCCATTGCCATACTCTCATAGCTTCTTGGCAAAGAGGGTATGATCTGGTTCCTCCTTGTTAGTTGATGTACAAGGCTACCAACATATTGTCTGACTATATCACAATTGTTCCAGATAGGAGAATATCTTGAAAGGCCTGCAGAACTAGGAAGACAACCCTTATCTTCATGAAACTGATACGCATCTTGGCCTCTTCTGGGGACAATGTACTTTGAACTGTCCTTCCCAAGTAGTGCCCTCCACCCAAGCTAGGATTTTTCTATGGTCACCATTGCCTTGGGGAGGGGAAGAACAAGTGAGTGGCCTTTGCAGAGCTGTTTTGAATTAATCCACCAAAGAAGATATCTTTTGCACGCTTGTGTGATCTAGACTGGAGTGAATAATGGCTGCTGAGGAATGAACCATTGAGTAGACAGAGTCCATTGAAGTATTCTCATGTGGAACCTGGCCAGCAGAAAGAAGGTAATAGTTCTGCCATGGATCCCACAGCTTGTAATATTAATCCAGCTGGAAGGGAAACATTTTGAATCACTTTCGTCACTGAGTACCTCAGTGTATTTATTTGAGTACAGGGAAGTGAGGCTATCTAAATGAGTATCTCAGAAAATGCAGTGGAATTGACTACACACAAATTCCTCCAGACAAGGTTCAGTTGTTTATTGAATAAGATGAATTTAAAACACATAAGTGCTTTCATTTCACTATTGGAAACTTCATCAGATCATGTCCAGGTGAGCAACTATGAACTCCAGACTCTGTGTAAGTGTAAGCTGAAATTTATTGTAATTGACTGTTATTCCCTGATAAGAATACAACTAATGCAAGTAGTCCCTTGCCTGAAGAAGTCAATGCCTGGTTGGGGCAGTTAAGAGCTGGTTGTCTAGATATGGAAACACCCAGAATCCCAGCAGTCTTAAGTGAACTGCTACCACTGCATGCACCTGGTGAACATCCTGGGGCCTGTGGTGAGACCAACGAACAGTGCTCTGAACTGGTGATGACTGGCGTCCAGCTAGAAATGTGGGTATCTCCTGGAGCTCCTGTTCATTTTAATGTGATAGTACACATGCGAAGATCTGTTGAGCACTTCCCACCTTCCTTTTGCAACAGAGGTAAAAATGGACTGAACCATGACCATCCGAAAATTTGTATACCAAACAAAATGGTTTAACTTGTTGAGATTCAGACTCTGTCTCAAGTCCCCTATCTTTTTTGGCACTAAGAAGAATCTTGAGTAAGTTCTAGACCCTCTCTGGTCTGGGGGGACCTCTTGAATGACTTCTTTTTCTAGCAGTTTTTTTTTATTTCTAGAGATGCTGCTTCCCTCTGACTGGGTGTAACACTGGGGATTTTCTTCATAACTGTAGGAGGGGATATGGAAAATGGTATGGTATATACTCTGGGTATAATCATTTGCACCCGTGAATCTTTTATGATAGACAGATAAGCCCTCTGGTGCAGGAATAAACAACCAAGACTGCCTCCAGAGAGGTACATCCAGGCCTCCCTTCAGGAGCGCTGATAGGGCCTATCTGAGAAAGAATCTCTAAAGTCCTGTTTCTGTGGACTACCTCTACCATGAAGAAGGCATATTCTAATTTGACTTACCCCCTCTGCCCCTGGGGGAACCATCTCCACAGAAATCCTGGAAAGAGACCTTGGACTTCTTAAACCACACATTTCTGCCACCTCATTGGTTGCTTGAGAAGGTCCTTTGAGTGGTATAAAAATGTACACCAACAGCAGACAGGAGTTTCCATCTTGTTCACACCTGAACAGTGTGTCTTTAACCTTAGGGCCAAGTAGAGAAGATCCATCAAAGGATGCATTGACGAACAAAGGCTTAAATGTTTCCACAAAATCACTTTAGTGCATCCAGACATGTCTCCTGATGGCTGTATCTAAATCTGCCACTCATAACATACCCTGTGCAGCATGGGAGATTGACCACATAGCTGCATTTGAGATAGATTGGAGTGTAAACAAAATATTAAAACCAAAAAGCAAAAAAACAATAAAAACAAGAAAGCTGTTGGATAAGCAGAATTAAATCCCCAACTGAGCATTGCAAGGCTTAAATGTCCAGTTCAGGAAAACAAGGTCTGAGACTCTGTCAGTCCTCCTGCAGCCATAGCAGCAAACAAACAAACTCTTGAAACCAAAAAAAAAAAAAAAAACAATAAAAATAAGAAACCAAGAAACCTGCAGGCAGGTACAACAGCCAGTAAATGTGCAGTAAAATGCAAAACAGTACAAAAATGGTGGATTAGCCCTTTGGTTTATTTAATATAAACTTGTTCAGATAAAACCACATTGTTTGAACTTTATTTAAATAGCAGCAGGTAAAAAGTCACATGTCTTAATTACTCCCTGTATAATTATCAAATTTTCATAACCAAGAACTGGAAGGACCACTCTAAGCTATCCTGGAAGGAATTTAAAACCTAACAATAAAATACATATACTCACAAAAATTATTCATTAGTAACCCTAATAAACAAACTTAATTCCAGAAATACTGGAATCTTATTTTTGACATTATTATTGATGATTAACCAATAAAATTTACAATGGTATCTTTTTAAAGACTAGTATCTGAAATCTAACTATAGGTGAGGTAGTTATTAAACCTTTTCCTAGATCCTTAAGCACCACTTTTCTTTTTGGCAGTAGCACACTGTATATATGTATATATTCTGGATTTGGAGGGTGGGTGGGGGTTGCTGTTTGTCTGGATTATTTGAGGGTATTGTATCTTAAATTTTTTGTATGTACCTAATTTTTGTCATCTGATACCTTCTATTTGAAAATAATAAAATACATTTTTGAAAAAGTAAAGGTACATTACTGTAAACTAGTGATTTTGCAAACTTTGGAGAGAGACGGAGAGAGAGAGAGAGAGAGATTCTGAAAGCTGTTGTGTAACTCTTCCCTTCTCTGATGGAGCATGTCACATTTTAAAGCAGCTTTTCCCCTGTACTTGAATTCCTCCTATTTTTGTAGTATTATAGGTGGTGCCTATTGCAAAAATAACAAGAGATTTTTTTTTTAAATATTTACTGCAGTTTTTTTTTTTAAATTGGAACAAACACAACAGCAAAAAAGTAGACATAGGCCATTAATAGCAAGATAATAGTAAACAGTAGGGCTTAACACATAACTATAAATATATAACAGCAAGAAAACTAAAAACTATATACACAGGTGCTATTTGTCTTATACATAAAATAAGCATTTGAATATTTAATAATAGATTAAGCAAAAGTATTTTACAAAAAATAGAAGCCCTTATAATTAGAAGTATGAGGATGTTCATACAAGAATGAAATATAGTTATGGGAAGACATGACCCCCAACTATTTAGCAGATCTAGGAAAGGAAATAAACCTTAACCAAAAAGGTGGTCAAATAGTAAGTTCCAGTATTCCAGGAAAAGTGGGTTTAATTTTTGGCTATGAATTAGGTATTTATGGGCTGTTATTTATTTGATTGCCAATTGAACAAAACTTTTCCAAGAAAGCTGAGACCTATTTTTCCACTTCAAAGTGATATAAAATTTAATCAAGGAAAAAAAGAGTCACAAGTTTGTAACTTCATCAGTTCTGGAGGAGGGATATGCAGCATTGTAAATTTCCAAGAAAGGGTAGATTTTTCATAACCCATCTTGTTTAGTTTAATTTTAAGTGAGGACCAAAGTTTGTAAGAGCATTTACAGCTCCAAAATATGTGTAAAAGGTCCACCTTTTGAGACTCACAAAAAAGGCAATAAGGCGAGGTTTTGGGGTCAACCTTATTTAGTACAGATGTTGTAAGATATGAGTTATTTGGTATCATTAGTTGCATATATCTAAGTTTTTAAAAGGGGCTTGAGCTTAAAGATGTCAATAGATTTAGTTTTTGTGTAGGTGTGATTGAAGAGTCTAAATAGATCCAATAACTGGGCATAAGAATTTCAGTTTGGTATTTAATTGACATAATACATTTATATGTATTTGAAATCATTTTCTTTTTCATTAAAAGAAGGTTCCATAGAGTTTTAAATATGCTTATGTTATTTTCATTAATAAGGGAGTTAAATATAGTCTTGGTGGTCAACTCTCTAATTTGTCTCAAAATAATGGAATAATTTTTAGGGAGGTTAAGAGCAAGTCTCATTTCTGTTATAGAAAGATTTTTGAAAGGATAGATGTCTAATAGGCATTTCTGTTTTAGAAGAGAGAAATTATTAAGATCCAATACTTTATTGTTAATCTTGATATTTGGATTAAAGTGCAATGGTTGTAAAATACCAAAATAGTAGATACATTTAAGGTATTAATACATTTTTGAAGCATAATTATCATGTTCTTTAATGATATATGTAACTTTAAATTTTTAAGGCTTTCCTTGTTAAGAAAAGGGAGAGCCTTGGGGTTGAAACCTAGATGTTTGGTATAATTATAATAAAGCTCTATCCAACCGGGTGTCCAGATCTTCAAATTTGGATTATATTCAGCAATATTAATGAGTCTGCTAGAATTAATAATGTCATAATATAATTTGAAATCTGGGAGGTTCAGTCCCCCTTGGTTCTTAGAATAGGAATTTGGATAGAGAAGAATGAAGAATCTTAAAAAAGTTCTTTTGTGCTATTATATTAGAGGCATTAAATGCATATAAGAGTCTAGCTAGAATATTTATCTTCACAATAGCTACGATGGAGAGAAATGATAGTTGAGTTTTGTTCCATCTAAGAACGTTCTGTTGTATTGTTAACCAAAGTTTGTTGATATTGTTTTGGTAAGATAAGTTTGATTCCTGATGAAAATATATTCCTAAATATTTCAGAAAATGACCTATCTTAATATCTATTGGGAGGGGTTATGGAAAGAAATGGTAGGACTGATGAACTGGGAAAATTAAGGATTTTTCCAGGTTTAATTTATAATTAGAGGGTTTAGAAAACGTATTTATGGAGTTCAATAACTTTGACAAGTCCGAATTAGGAAATGTAAAGTATAGATTTAAGTCATCAGCAAATGCTGAAAGGGGAATCTTAAAGTTGTATAGAACCAGAGCATGACAAAAAGTTTTCTGTGTGATAAATAGAAATAAGGGTTCAATATATAGGTTAAAGAGGTAAGGTGATAGCAGACATCCTTGTCTTGTATTGTTCTTGATGGGGATCTGGTATGAAGTAAACTTATCGATATTTAACATCATAAAGGCATTGGAGTATAATGTAGTAATATAGTGGATGATGGCAGAAGGTATACCAAAGTGAAGAAGAACCAAAAAGAGGAATCTTAAGTTTAGTCTGTTGAAGGCTTTTGAAGCTTCAACTATAAGGGCAAATAAAGTGATTTGACTTTGTTTGGCAAGATTAATAATTGCATCAAGTGTGAACATATTATCCATGTCTATGTTGAATAAAACCTGATTGATAGGGGGATATAATACTGGGGCTAATAGGGTTTAGTCTGTTAGACATTATCAGTGCAAAACTTGTTGAATCTATATTAATCAAGGATATAGGTCTATAGTTCCAGGGATTTTGGGGGTCAGTTTGATCTTTATGAATAAAGATTGTTTTGGAAGTATTAAGATGACTATCTGTAATATTATTATATTTTATAAAGTTAAATAAAATAAGTAAAATTTGTGAAATTTTTTGATTAAAAGTTTGGTAAAATTCTGCATTAAACCCATCTGGGCTCGAAGCCTTATTTCACTTAAAGAGATTTATGGCTGATATTATTTCTTGTTGAGTAATAGGAGATGAGAGGGAGTCTAGTTGGGTTTAATTAATTTTGGGGAATTTAAATTGATTTAGGAAGTTCTCAATCTCTTGATCTGTTGATGTGGTTGTTTGATCACCATAAGATTGGGAATATAAATCAGCAAATAGCTGGACTATCTTTTGACTAGATTGATAAGTTTTCCCTTAAAATAATATATCTGTTCTACTAGTGTATTATTTCTTTTGGTTTACTAATCTGGCTAGAAACGTAGAAGGCATTTGACACTATTATGAATAACTAGCTGTGGCTTTTATTTTTTGAAACAACAGGTGATTTGAGTTTAATATTGAGTTTATTAAGTATAATTCTTTCTGGAGAAGGTCTAGTTGTTTTTTAGTTTCTCATTATAATTAGTTTGCAATTCCAATTCCAATTTACTGATTGATTTTTGAATTGAGGATTCCTTACTATTGTATACTTTTTTATAATAAGTAGCTTTATTACTAAGGATACCTCTAATTTGAGCTTTGGCAGAGGTCCACAGGATGTTAAAGGGTAGGTGAGAATTCTCCTGACCATATAAAAGTACATCTAATAAATTATCAGTGTCCTGTACAGTATCTTCATTTAATGATAGGTTAGGGTTTAGTGTCCAATTGTAAACTCCATTGATAGGTTTGTGAAAAGTGGAGTTAATATTAAGTGTGATTTTTGAATGATCGGAGAAGAATCTAAGTTTTGAATGAAAATTATTGACCATATTTATAAATATCTCGGAGATCATGGAAAAAATCTATTCCTGACCATGCTTTATGGCAATGAGAGTAAAAGGTGAATTGTCATGTGGCAAATTTGTATTTTGAAAGTTATATGGATCAAATAGTCTAAAATCATGTTTTAGTTCTAAGATAGCTATAGTGGCCTGGCTATTATATGTACTCCTAAAGTTTGTCCTGTCAGATGTGGGATCTTGAAAAGAATTCCAATCTCCCCTATAATATAATAGTAAATGGGATACCTAGTTAGGAAATTATATAAGGACATAAATAATTCTTGTTGTCTGTAGCAAGGGGCATATATATTCGACCAAAGTACTGGTTTATCAAGGTGAGGGCTTCTGATTGTTATATAGCACCATCTTCCTTCTGCATCTACATCATAATGTTGAATAACCTACTGAAAAGATTGTTTAATAATGATCACTACTCCTAAATTGTTTGTTGTTTTTTACCAAGTGCAATGATTGTTTTAACTCATTTTTTTTCTTTTTCTTGAGGTCATTATTCTGGGAACATGTGTATCTCTTGTACCATAATAATATTCACTTTAGATTTAAAGGCTAAATGGAAGACTAATTCTCTCTTCTTATCCATTTGTAACACCTTAACATTCCACAAATCAATGACCCACATTTGTGGTTTTACCTGCAAATCTTAATATGTGTAAATATTTTAGCTAAAAAGCTTCTCAAATAGTTTAAAGAAGGGCATTTTAGCTTACTTAATGACAAAAAGCACATAGCTCTCCCTACAACCACTCTGTGCCTAACCATGAACCAACTTACTTTGGAAGCGCAAAAGATAATATTAGGAAGGAACAGAAAAAAATAAATCTGACAAAGGTCTAGATAAAAATCATCCCTATTATTTCTTTTTTTTGTAAGTAATATTTAGATTAAAAATACTATAGAAATAGATTAAGAATAGCATAGTGATCTAGGACACCACTGTAATCTAACATCCTGCTCCTGCAGGTTAATTAGGTAAAGTGCATATGGTATAGAGCATCTACAATCCAAATATGTTAATTAAGAAGAATAAACTTTTTTACAATTAGAAAATTTAACCTATTCTCATTAAACACCTCAAGTAGAGGGTAATTTTGAGATGTCCTTTGTATTCATTACTAAATCTAATATTTCAGTACGTTAAACCCAGGAATAATATATAAATTAAGGCAACTCTTTAGTAATCATAAGAAAACATAACTTCACAGATAGAAACTAGTGTCATGTACACATATGATAAGAATGAGGCAATTTTGCAAAGCAGAAAAATTAGAATGTATTTAAAGTTTTAACATGGACTTATAAATCAACTTTATAGGTTCTAAGGTCAGAAGAGATATCCTCATAGTTTCACAATGCTTATTTATCAGGTTAAACATAAATCTGACTTGTGGTGTCGGAACATGATTAAATTCTAGTATTTAGCAAACATATTACGTCTTCATCTTACTATGCTAGAATGAAACTAAATACTAAAACTTGTTACATATAACCAACCCAGTGGTACCAACCAAGTTGATTTGTTAAAAACATTGTTATAAACATTAGGCTGTAGTAACTTTTAACAACAGGTAAATTAATAAGTGTTGGTCACTGGGCACATAATCTAAGTTAGAGTACTCTAGTGCTCAATCTATATTTCATATTAGAAACGTAGACTAAAAGCAACTTAATATACTACACCAGTGTTTCAAGGCCTATAGTATAGATACATAGCTATGGGTATATACATCACCAGTAAATTCTGTCTTGAGAACCAACAAAATGAAAATATGTCATGAAATAATAGTAATAAAAATGATTGATCTATACTATGAGGCAAATAATTTTGCTATATTTGTGCTGATGCCTTTCCTTTTAACTGTTAGTCCTGTAGGTGCCTCAAGTCATCGGTTTTCTGTTTGGTGGTTTACATTAATATATATAATATATACATGTCATTGCAAATTAGTCAGAATTTACACAGCAATACAGTATTAGTTAAGAGTGCACAAGTTACCACAGGAAAGTGAGCTTCTGAGCTAAAGCTTTCTGTAATCCCATAGAGGAACTCTTACACTTTCCCACTGCTATCAGGTGCAACATGCTTACACATCTATAAGCTACTGTTTGCACACCCACATTATAGGTTGGTAAGGGATCCAAACTGTAACTCGGCACAATGATTAGGAAGGTGCCAGTAGAGTATGAGCTGTCAACTGCCAACCACAGAATGCTTGCGATCATCTAATGTATAATGATTGTCGATTATACAACCTGCAGGGCAAAAATACATCAATTTATAATAGCCATCACTTGGCAAGAAAGCTACTTTTCTGTGAAAACTGTCACTCACATGCTCTGTGGCTCAAAAAAAAGCATTAATCATTTCTTGAAAGAACTCAGTTGTATGTCTGTATTGAGAATCTTATCGGCATTTACAAGCATTGCTCCAGACCTCAGGTCAGATAACCTCAGCACTACTATTATTATTGTTTTGCTGTTTTGATAGTGTATAGAAAACTATAGATAGTTCACATTTCAGCATCTGATAATAACTCTCTACAAAGACATACCTTATCATTTAATTACCTGGTTATATCTGGCCGAAATATAAAGAACACACTGAACATAATATCAATTACTGAAGTGTCACACTACTAAAAGGCTTCGTACTTGAAAGTGTCCCATCTTTCAAATTACCATTTTTTTACAGATTGTCAAGGTATGGACAGCATATCGACATGCCATTATACCCCCATACCCTTTAGTTTCCCAGTGTGTCAAAATATTAAGCAGCCTTATTAATAGACAGCCACTCTGCATACAAAGAATTTCACTTATCAGATTCGGCTCTGTCGCATTCCTTAGACTAGATAAAGTTAAACTGACAAAAGCTTAAACAAAAGTAAAAACAGCTCACAGTTAGAAAAGGAAAGAGAGGAAAAACTGACTGTTAGTAAAATTCAATGCAACGACATTTTAAACACTAAACTGTTAAGTTTTTGTACCAGCTGTTACTTCATCATATCCTTCAAAACAACTTCATTGATTCATTAATGTAACACGAGCTCTGTTAAATGAGTCCAATTTGTTGTTGATATGGTGTACAATTTCCACTCTGCAGATCCATGAGTCTATCAGTCTATTATATAAAATAATGATAACCATTTCATAAGAATTTATCATTCATTATACCGCAATGTTAAAATAAAAAAAAAAGAAAAAAACAGTGTTATTACCGAGTTCCCCCTTCAGTGACATCATTGGTACATCAATGAAAGGAAAAGAACTGAATACTGGTGCCAATTGACCATTTCAGCTGGCATGGTGGCTCCCAATGTTTTTCTAAGTACTAGAAGGATTCCGCCGACAAATGTTCATATCCCTTTAAGACAGAGGGAAGGTTAATAAATGAATGAAAATCACCATAAGAAGGTTAAAACATGGGTGGAAATAGAATCACATCTCTGTGGCTGCTACAAATGGGTTCCCAGTGGAAAATTAAGACCGAAGACAAGCAGATCCCTATGGTAAGCCAAAATAAAACGAAAATCTCATCATGATCCTGCCACTAACCTCAGATGATGAGAGATAAGAGAAAAATCCAATCCAGAATCATAAAGTGCAGGCTCAGACTCTATTCAGAACTTAATGGACTCATTGGTAGGTATTTCTTTAAATGCATTTAAGAAGGCATTCCTAGCTTCTCTTACACTCAAGACTGTATATTTCATTCTGTTGTGATGGAAAGAAAGAATATTAGGGTATTTTATCTGAAATTTAATTTTCTTTTGTATTACATATGCACAGACAGGAGAAATGTTTTTTCTTTCCTGCTTTATTTGCAAGGGTAAATCTTGTAGAAATAGAAATGTACTGTCATTCCATATTATGTGTTTCTTTTTCTTGGCAGCTAAAAGGATTTTAGCAACATGCAATTGGAGAACAGCTGCATGACCACCGAATCCTACACTAATGCCCTGTATGAACACGTACACAAATGCCTGGATCTCGTCATACCCAATAGAACCAAGACGCTCTCCTCGAAAAAAAGGAAGCCAATCTGGTGGTCCCCTGCCATAAACAAACTCTACAACAGAAGGAGGAAACTGATGAGAAATAAGGTGAAGTCCCAAGACTGGAAAAACTCACTTATCAGCCTCCACAAAAAGTTGAGATCCCTCATCAAATCCTCTAAAGCTAGCTATGAAAACAGAATTGCAGCAGATAGTAAAGACAACCACAAGGTCTTCTATAGTTATGTAAAGAATCTCCACAGCAATACCCAGATTTGCTTGGTGCTGTAGCACAATAGCACCTCCTATACTGAGCCAACAGATATTGCCAGTATACTGGCCGACAAATTCAGTTCCAACTTTGCTCCTCTCTCTCCCACCAAAGGACCGATCACAATACCAGTAGATTGCCAGGCACCCAGTATTACTGCTGCACAGGTTAAAACAGCACTGTCCAAGGCCAAGAATACAGCTTCTATGGGACCTGACAATAACCCTGGCTGCATTCTACATGAACTACAGAGTGAACTGGCACCTCATCTGTGTGCCCTGTTCAATCACAGCCTCACCTGAGGCTTTGTCCCTACCAAATGGCGCACTGCTACAGTCATCCCTCTCCACAAAGGAGGAGTGACTACAGACCCCGGTAACTATTGCCCCATTATCCTGACAAGTTTGATATGCAAAGCTATGGAATGCATCATCATGGACCTAATAAACAAAGATATAGGGAACCTCCAAACTCTGGATCACACACAGTTTGATTTTGTGAATAGTAGATCATGCCTGCTCAACCTGGTTGACTTCTTTGAGTCAGTCACCAGAGCTGTGGATGAAGGCAAGGTGGTTCATACAGCCTACCTTGATCTGGCCTAGGCCTTTGACACCATTCCCCACTCAGGAATCATAGAAAACTCACTAAGTTAGGCATCAAACTGGCTCACAGATAGAACCCACAGTGTGAAAGTAGCTGACTCCAAGTCAGACTGCCGACCAGTCACGAGTGTAGTCCCGAAGGGACTCTGATTGACAAAGTTCCCAGACGATTGCAAGTTGGGAGCCATTATTAACTCCCCAAGTGATGTTGACATCCTACAGAAAGGCCTCACTGAGACCAATGACTGGTGTCAGAACCATGGCCTTAAACTCAATGCCAAAATATGTGTCATCATCCCCTTTGGGAAAAACCTGGTTCCCATGAATTACCACATCAATGGTAGTCCACTGAACACAGAAGGCATCATAAGAGATCTGGGAACACAGGTTGACAGCAACCTCTCTTTTGATCATCACATTGCCACTGTGGTCAGAAAGTCCTTCTTTGTGGCACATCTCATTACTAAGGGTTTTGCATCCAGGAAGAAAGAGGTCATTGTCTCCCTCTACTCTTCCTTCATTAGGCCAGTCATCGAGTACAATGCCCCATTTGGCATGTACCTCACTAGACACCTACAACAACTGGAGAGGCCACAAAATTCCTCACAAAGAGGATCTTAGGCCTTAAACACTTGTCCTATATGGACAGACTCAAAAAACTCCAACTATTCTCTGTCTCATATCGCCTACTTAGAGGCAATCTCTGCTTGACTTACAAAGCCATGTCTGACCCAGCTCTGTTAGGAATGCTACAACTAAAGAAATCCCAATCCCTCTGCACTACATGCTCCAGAGACCTCAACCTCATTACCACAATCAACAGAACAAGCTGGAGGGACAGGTTCATAACCCAGAGACTGCCAATGCTATGGAATAGACTTCTCATACATGTCAAGCGGAGCGCCTCACTGGCCCTCTTCAAGAAAAAGTCTTGACGAGTGGATGGAAAATAGAAAATTCACCCCAGGGATCACTCCAGTGGCTCTACTTAACAAAGGCACTGGAAACTAAGGTCGGGTGGCACAATGCCAGGATAATCCTATGGGCTAGGTTTGTAAAGGCTCCAGGTTCATTAGCCTACTACATACCTATGAACCTATGAACATCTTGATAATTTAGTATCTTAACGTATACCTTGGAAGGATTTTGAGTATTTTGAGATGATTGGAGTGATCATGGGCTCTTTCGATGGTTATTTGTTTTGCTTCAGATGGATTTTCATATAGGGAGGTAAAAAAATTGTTAAATCATCTCTAAAAGATTAGACTGTTGAATCTGCTCAGGCATACTTCTTATGATTATGTTATTGTGTCTGGATCTGGCTTTGAGGTTGATAATTTTTAGTCACATCTCCTTTACAAGTTTAGCATTAGATTCCGCTTCCTTCTGCAGTTGGTCAAGTATAATTTCATTTTCCAGTACTTTTCCATCCTTGTAGCTATTTAATTAATGGTATCCCCAAAGGGTTGTAGCTGATTGGAAAGCTTTTATATAGCACACTGAATAGGTTGTAAGGCAGATTTTAAGTGTTCCAGATTTATAGATTCATCTGATTTAGTTTTAGTAGCCAGTTTACTTATTTCTTGTTGTTTCCCAGTTCTTGGTCTTTTAGTGAAGAGATCTTTTTCAGGTGATGCCACTGATGAAAATTTGGTTTTAGTAGTTTGGATGTCCATATTGTCAGGTTCAGTTGACATATTTGAAGTTTATCCTTTTCTTCCCCTTTGACTCACTCTGTGCCTCTTGGTTACTGTTAGGTATGATTCACAGGCCTAATCTTAATTAATCCTCTCTTTTAAGTTGATGTACTATATTTTTTCTTAACTTTGAGGTGTTAATCGTGTTAACCAAAGTTAAATAGCATCCTTATTTCTTCAGATTATATCTGCACTGAAGTAAATTGTATAGGTTTTTGTAAACTCTGCAGGAGCTAAGGGATAGCTGTGCCTGTAGGACAGTGGCCATCTTGAAATCAAAAAAATAGCAAGAGTTTTATTTTTATTATGCCACCCTAACTATGAAGCTCTGCTCCAAACACTTTTTCCAGCCTAACTGTCTAGTGAAGAGAAAAAAGACTAGGAAAATAAAGGCGATGAGTATAAAACAGCATGCTGATAGCAGGTAAATAGGCCAACCATGTAGAAAAATTTTAATTTAGTTGGACAGTTATTGTGTTAATAAGGCGAGAGGTTATATGTGAGGGGTCTATGTTTGTGCATAGACTATGAGTTACAGCAAATGCATTATAATCGAATGTGAAACAGAAAAACTTTAAACTACCAAAAATCACATAAGATCGTAAAATAATTCATCGAATGGCCATAGTTGGCCAACAACCAGGAAGTACCATGATGCATAATGTAAGCAAAGAAAGCCCTTTTTTTAATTTGCCCTTTTCCCCACTGCAGTGCGATCTCAGAGTTGGCATATATAGTTAGGGGCTGGGGGCAGCCCATAATATTGCGGGGCATGGGGGTGAAGCCCTCCACCTTTGTTGATTATGTTTGCCAACTATGGCCATTCAGTGAATTTTTTTTACGATGTTAAGCATTTTTGGTAGTTGAAAGTTTCACTGTTTCATGTTCGATTAAGAGGTGTTCTCTGTAATTTGTATTCGATGCATAAGCATAGACCCATATATGAATATTATTTTAATGAAAGGATGGAAACATAATTTAGAAGACAGGAGGGAACCAGACAAAAGCACACTATGTTGCTAGAAAGGAAAAGAAGAGATAAAGTTCTAAAGGTCGAGAGAAGAGATCAGGCTAAACAAGAAAATCACTGTAATGCATCTCTAGCAAAATGTACTCCAACTTAGACAAAGTACAAGACTCATTTCGATAAAACAAAAGGAGAACTGATAACATCACGAGCCATTTAACACAATATGCATTCAGTTAAAACTGAGCATTATTGTAAACAATACACTTGAGTCCTGAAGCAAAAGCAAAGTCAGAACCTGACTCCCACCTTTAGATTTTAGCACACAGTACTGTAAACAGTCAACTAAAGAACAAAATCAGTTCTAAGGGAATCAGCACATTAGAACAGATGGCAATGGTGCAGTTTAATAAGGATAATATGAGATACTTTGTAACAAGTGATGACCTAAATAAAGTTCATTGGCTATGCATTACTGCAGAAATTATAAATACAGCATTACAGTTGTGTAAAGCTGTTTAAACATATAATTAAATAATATATTTACCCTAACAGTAGTAACTAGATGGGAGAGGCACCTCCAAGCCATGCATCTGGAGGGAAAGGACTAAGATAGTTTAAACTAGTAGAATGAGGTGGGTATTGTACTGCTTAGAGCTTATTAGTATAATTAGGTATGGGGGAATGCGGTCAAATTAAAATACAGCTAAATAGTCAATGAATAAGAAGAGGGCCAGCAAATTATGAGTCACCCCTCCCACTTTAGTGCAATACAATCAGTCTGAGCCTTCTCAAACCCAGTGCTTCTGCAAACCCATCCCAACAAAAGTAAACAAATGGCATGAGACAGAGTTTTGCTGTGGGTGGTCAAGGATGCTAAAGCATGAAGGTAGCCCACATAGGGGGAGATTACATCAGTAAAATCAGGTAAGCAATGTATATCCTCTATATATGCAGTCTTGACTGTGGCAATTTTTTAATACTCAGTCTCTGTGAAATATGATATAAAAACAACAGTTACTACAATTACCTTAAGTATTTTGAGTAGGAAAGAGGTACATTACTGTAGGGGTAAATTACTTATGTCTCACTGCGTCTGGATGCTGGTGTGTAAATTTTCCCTTCACTGATGGGGGGTATGCCAAACTTTAATGCAGCTTCTCCCCTATAATTGAATTCCTCCTATTTTGTAATATTATGGATGGCACCTGAAGTATTTAGAGCAGTAAAGAGGCAGAAAGGAGTAAATTGCATGTGCCTTTTAACTTATAGCAGCTTCTCCCCTACAGTTGAATTCCTACTATTTATATATAACATAATGTTTGTAGATGAGTGTAGGAGCTATTATTACTATTAAATAATTTGAGGATTTCATTCATAAAAATCATAGAGAGTAGTTTATAATTCTTGATATTCTTCATCTTGTGACTTGCCACACATTACTTTGATTGGCAGTAGAAAATGGACTCAGAAAATAACAAATCTCAATAGTCACACAGTTTTTCAAATGAGTAAGTAAGTCAAATGGAGTGCCTGGGAAAAAACTTAAATGTGCCACTTAAAAATAAAAATGTTGCCTTCCTCTACACTTGTTAACTGCAGTCAGAGGAGAAGTTATTCCTTAAAAAATGCTAAAAATTTCATTAACATTTTTATATTTTTCACTTTTAAATAAAGTGAATCTAGAAGTTCCATTCTAATCTAGTTCCATTTCTCCCTTTGTCTTGAAAACTGAGTAGTGGTAGCTGTCCATGTGGTCACTTTATGAATCAGTTACCACTTGCAAGAGAGCAAGCAAGAATATTAATCTAGAATCTTAATATAGAAGTTTATTAAAGAGTCTGCTACAGTCTTTTAAAGTAAGAGATCAAATCACTTGTATTCCTTACCTGTACTCAGATGTTGTTTTTCCTCTATTTCCTGCTACTGCTAGTTTTTCTTTAGGGAACCTCTATCATGTAGTTTCATACATGCTTTGCAATTATTGCTAGTGGGGAGATGAAGATGCCTCCCCTCCATGGCCGCTATGGTGACAGCTACTGTACAGACATCTAAGCTGATTCAGTAATATCCATTCTTCTAATGCAGCTCCTAATGAGAAGGTCAGATACTGCTGAATCCGTTATAATGTAAATCAGAAACCATCAAAATTACAACTACTACTGCAAAGCAGCAATCTAAATATATCATTAATTGAATGGCAACAGTATTGTCAATGCATCTAGTAGAGCAATCTCAACACTCTTTGTTTTAGAATATTCTGAAATTAATCAAGACAGCAGATATTAATTCACTTTTTTTTTTTTATTACAGGGCCTTCAAGTACTGAATCACAGATATTCTTGCTTGCTCTCTTGCAAGTGGTAACTGATTCTTAAAGTGACCCTGTGGAGAGCTACCACTACTCAGTTTTCAAGACAAAGGGAGAAATGGAACTAGATTGCCAGATCTTTCATGTACGTACTCACATCTATGGGCAATTCAGAGTCCCTGACCCACCTTACATCATATATTTGTAATGTGGGAGGAAAGTGGACCATCCAGAGAAATTCTACAACCTGCCAAAACAAAATGTGGAAGAAATATTTACATCACAAAAGGCAATTAAGTAAAACTATGTAAAAAGTCACAGGTCAAAAATAAAAATACACAGCCCATTTTCTTAGTAAAATAATGCCTGTTAGGGTGGATGTTACAGGGAAATGGACCTTCCAGGTGTGGGGAAGCTGTCCACATATGATACTGAATCTCACAACACTCCTATACAGTCTATTTCCTTGTAGGTTCATATGTTCATAGGTTGGTACTAGGCTATCAGCCCTATGGTCTATAAAAGCCTAGCCATAATAACTCCCTGGCTACTTCTTCCCACAGTATTTACTTCCCTGGACTCCTGTCTAGCAGGGCAACTGACATGATCCTCGGGGTAAATTTCCTATCTCCCATCCAGTCATCAAGGTTCCTTTTGAATAGGGCCAAGGAGGTGCTCTGCTTGACATGTATGGGGAGTCTATTCCAGAGTATGGGGAGTCTCTGGGTCAGGAACCTATCCCTCCAGCATGTTTTGTTCATTGTGATGACATGGTTTAGGTCCCTGGAGCATGTGGCTCTGATGGATTGGGATGTCTTTAAGTGTAGCATGTCCAACAGCTCTGGGTTTGACATGGCCTTGTATGTTAAGCAGAGATCACCTCTGAGTAGACGATATGTGACAGAGTATAGCTGGAGTGTTTTTAGTCAGTCATCATAGGGCATCTGCTTTAGGCCTGTGATTCTTTTAGTGAGGTGTTTCTGCAGCCTTTCTAGTTGCTGCAGATGTCTTGTGAGGTACATACCAAACTGGGTCTTGTACTCTATGATGGATCTAATGAGGGATGAGTGCAGTGGGACAATGACCTCCTTTTTTTCCGGATGAAAAGCCCTTAGTGATGAGGTGTGCCACATAGAAGGATTTCCTGACTGTTGTGGTGATGTGGTTATTGAAGGTGAGATCACTGTCCACCTGTGTTCCTAAGTCTCTTGTCACACTTTCAGTGTTTAGTGTACTGCCACCTATGTGGTAATTCATGGGTACATGTTTTTTCCCAAAAGGGATAACTATACACTTCTTGGCATTGAGCTTGAGCCCATGGCTCTGGCACCAAGCATCTGTTTCTGTAAGGCCCTTTTATAGAATATCCACATCATTTGGGGATTCAATAATGGCTCCCAGTTTGCAGTCATCTGCAAACTTTGTTAGACAGAGTCCCTCAGTGTTGGCCTGTACTTCAGAGAAGTAGATGCCAAACAAGAGGGGTCCCAGGACTGAACACTGAGGTACTCCACTTGTCACTTGTCTGGAGCTGGATTTGGAGTCAGCTACTTTTACAGTGTGGGTTCTGTCAGTAAGCCAGTTGGCAACCCATCGAATGATGTAGGGATTTATGCCCAGCTTAGTAAGTTTATCTATGATTCCTGAGTGGGGGATGGTGTTGAAGGCCTTGGCAAGGTCCAGATAGGCTGAGTGGACTGCCTTATCCTTGTCCACGGCTTTGGAGACTGATTCAAAAAAGTCAATCAGGTTCAGGAGACACGATTGTCTCTTCATGAACCCAAACTGGGTGAGGTCCAGTGTTTGAAGGTGGCCAATGTCTTTGTTTATAAGTTCCATGATAACACATTCCATGACCTTGCAGATCAGGCTCGTCAGACTGATGGGATAGTAGTTCCCAGGATCCAAGGTGGATCCCCCCTTGTGGCGTGGGATAACTGTAGATGTGCGCCACTCAGTGGGCATGAAGCCTGAGGTGAGGCTATGATTAAACATGGCACTTAGGTGAGGTACCAGTTCATTTTGTAGTTCATGTAGTACACAAGCCTGGGATGTTGTCTGGTCCCATGTATTCTTAGCTTTGGAGAGTGCGTGTTTTACCTGTGTGGCCGTGATTACTGGAATTTGGCAATCTTTCTGTATTGAGATGGGCCTTTTAGGGGGTGAGATGGGGGTGAAGTTGGCACTGAATCGATCTGCAAGGATATTGGCAATGTCTTTGGGATCAGTATATTTAATGCCATGCTGTTGTAGCTCAGAGCAGGTCTGTGCATTGCCATTTACATTCTTGACATAACTATAGAATGCCCTCTGGTTGTCTTTGGAATCTTTGGCAATTTTATTTTCGTAAATAGCTTTGGAGGATTTTATGAGGGATCTCAGCTTCTTACTGAGGGTGGTAAGGGAGTTTTTTGCATCCTGGGATTTTCCTCTTTTCTGCAACAGTTTCTTCCTTCTGTTGTATAGTTTGTTTATGATAGGGGACCACTAGATTGGCTTCCTTTTTTTGGAGGAGAGAATCTTGGTTCTATTTGGGATGGTACGATTCATGCATAAGTGGATGTGCTCATATAGTGCTTTAGTGTAGGATTCGGCAGTCGAACTTTCAGTTCCCGTCTGCATGGGTGTCATGAAGTTTGTCACTTCTGACTTGAGTAGCATGAAGTTGACCTTGGAGAAGTTTTTTACGGATGTTTCCTTACTGAGGGGTGGGGGTGGGATGTGGATGTCAAAGGTGATTAGCTTATGGTCAGACCTAACCATCAAGGGGGTGACCACTGGTGTGGAGCATTGAGTTCCCATGTTGGTAATGACCAGGTCCAGGATATTGGAGCCCCTGGTGGGACTATGGATTAGTTGATCCAGGGCATTGGAATTTATGAATTCCAAGAACTGTTGGGCAAAAGTGTTGGTGCATGAGTAGTTTTCGCAGTTAATGGCAGGGTAGTTGAAATCAGCCAGTATTAGGGTGTTTGATTGTATCTTATTTTCCAGTATGTTTAGAAAGGTGTAGTGAGAATCTTGGGACATGGTGGAGGAGCTGTAGCAAGCTACAATTTGGATTGCAATCTTACCTAGTGTTAGATGCACCTGGAGAATTTTGGATGCATTGTGTTGGGCAACTAGCCTAGAGGTGTGAATATCCTTGGTGAATATGGACACTCCTCCACCTTTAGTGTTTCTGTCCTGGTTTGGTGGCCAAAAAGTGTGATAAGAGTTGTAGCCTGGTACTGCAGGGGTGCTCTCTGGAGCCTTGAACCAGGTCTCAGTTACTGCACAGATATCGATGTTCTCCATTTTTAGGAGTGCCTTGAGAGACTGCCTTTTGAGGTTTAGACTTCTAGCATTGACTAGCATTGCCTTCAGATTTTGCATACTTGTAGCTGTTACGGTGGTGGTTTTGTCCTTTGAGCCTTGCCTAAAAAAGGCACTATTGGGGTGGCAACAGCCTTAGCCAGTAACTTGAATCCCAGGGGCGACAGGTGCAGACCATCTCTGGCAAAGCATCGTGGTTTGTCGATCATGTCGTCCCAGGCAGACAGATACTGGATCCCCTTTGAATGACACCAAAAGCTTAGCCAATTGTAGAAGTCAATCATTTTGTCCTTATACTGTTGTATCATTCTGGGTGAAGGCAGGATGCTACTCACTGCCTGTTTTTCTTGCTTAAGACATTCCATGATGCTTGTTTCAGTTTCAAAGCCACCATGAGTTTTGTGCCAGTCCATAAATATTTTTTATCACTCCCACAATTGGACAGGAAAAATGTAAGACTTTAAAGATCCTTAGAGAATAACCTATTCTGAGTGATACCAATTTTTTGCAGTTATCAGAATGTCATATTAAAATGCTCTGTCTAGTACTGTTCAGCAGTGCTTAAGCATAGTGAGTTCCTACAGCATTATTCATAGAGGTGTCAAAAGCACTCATCCCAACTGTTTTGTGTATTTAACAAGAAATTACTGCACACCTATATGCCTTTATCTTTTTCTATGCTATTGTTTCATCACTCAGACAATACGATATGATAATTGTGATGTAAATATTGGTTAGTAAAAGCTGAAAACAACAATATAGTACATTTCAGATCTTCTATCAAGCAAAAGAATATTATTTCAACAAAGGAAAAGTAGCAGCTTAACATCAGTGATTTAAAGTCAGAAGTGGTTATTAAGTCGCTCCCCAGTACAATTCTTAAATTAGTGCCGATAAGGAAAATGTTTGAACATATATCTCAATGTTCAAAGACAGCTAGCACCATTAGGAAGTGCTAATGATTACAATTCTATGTTTTAATTCCATCCCAGATGCACAAAATGGGGCTTCAGAATTATCTGAAATAAATGTTTTGCATTGACGTTTACTTCATATGCATATCTAATCAAACGAAGTGCAAATATGTCAGTATTTAACACACCAACATGCAGTGATTAACACAACCAACATCACTAACCATCTGTTAATGCTGGGGAAGAGTTGTTCAAAAATGAATTCCAAAATCCTGATCTCTCATTGTACCCAGTAAATTCTACAGTAAGCAAAAATGTATCCAGATTTATTCAGAGAACATAGGATGTTAGCAATGTCATGTACTCTTCTGCTATGCACTTCAGCAGTTTTGCATTATAGGGCTAAAGCTGTAGGTATTCATCAAACTTTAACCTGTGTTTGAGATTTTCAATCTCCCTTTGTGAACAGTATGATTCTGAATGAGTCATTTAACCTGACAATGGTCCTGGGTTACCTTTGAAAAGAGGCATTTTTGGATGAGCTTACAAGCTTAAAAAGTAGTAATAAAATAAAATGTTATTTCCCGTAAGTTCATATTCTGCTGACATTTCACAGTTTATACTGCATGGGATGTATGAGGTTACAGAGAACAATAAAGATTTAGAACAATAAGAAATTCCAGTCATTCCATTAAACTGGGAATCTCTTTTGTTTGGCAGACATGTTTGCAAACTGCTAAAAATTGAAGTTGGCTTCTGACTGCATGGAAAAAAATACATGCCTTATAAAAGTAATGTCTTACATTTTAGCAATAGCTAGTGTGGCATTCATAAAGTGAGACTGTTTTATCCACAAAATATTGTAGTCTGCAGCTAGGCTTTAGCAGTAAATACTAGATATTTTTTGTTTGTTAAACTTTTGTGGGTAGATTTTGTTTCTTGCTAGGGTTGCCACCTTTTCAAATGGCCAAAGTGGGACATTTTTGGGACACACATCAGATTTTACAGGCCAACACATACCCACGGTCAGTACAAAGGATAGAACTTTACTTTTTTGCCTAAATAAAAGCTTATTCTTGTAGCAGTTTAGTTGCTTATTCTGTTTCTTGTAACATTTAGGTATTTTAGATACAGAAATAACTATTTTATGCAAGTATTACATAAAATATGGGACATAATTATGTCCTACAATCTCAGGACATTTGCCATTTTTAATATTTTTGGTCAGGACACAACTGCCCAAAGAGGGATTGTCCCTCGCAAAGTGTGACATGTGGTAACCCTATTTCTTGCTGAATATCTCTACAGAAAATAAATGTCAACTGATCCAATGAACAATAATAAACTCTTGGCACGCAGTGAGACAATTTGATGATACACGTCTCATGACTTATTCTTGAAACTGAGATCCAGTTTTGTAATGCAATTGCCTTCGTAGTAAAGTTATAGTAGGTGCTTAAGAACTAAGAAAACACAGATACAACAGCATCTGTGGTTAAACAGATAGTACACTCACCTTTGAAATGGAAAGTCAGAGGACTATCCCCAGGTGGTTAGTGCAGCATAAGTGGGCGCTCCACTCATGAGCATACCATCTTTCAGCTGAGATGGTAAACCATGGTCCTGTCTGCCAGATTTGATGAAATCTCAAGTGGATATAAAACATCCTGCAGCAGTCATTGAAAAGAGCAAGGAAATGTTTTCATTTCCCTAGCCAAACGGCCCTTAGTCAGTATGAATAACACATTGTGTCTCCCTTGAAAAGAGGACATTGGCATAGTGTCACTAACCTAGTTAACACAGACTAAATAAATAAATAAATACATTATCCTGTATATTTGTAGCAACTAACATTACCATTTTAATGATTCCACATAATCTATCCCAGTCACTTACAGTTGTGAGCAGGGAAGGTGTTAATATTCTGGGGGCCTTCAGCAAGTCTCATTCTGCCCCCCCCCCAGGGAGTGAGCTGCCAATACATCCATTGATGCACCTACTCCACAACACAATGTACAGCCACTGTCGTTTAGTCATCCTAAACCCTGTCCATCCCCTTGTTTTGCTTCCTCATTAAATAAATGCTTTTTTAATTTAGATGGCGTTCACATATACACATTTCACTGTCAAACAGGGATCCCTTACAGAACAGCACCACGTATTAGACATTATTACAAAATGTTAAAGCAGAAAGAATGAGAAAGCAATGGCTGACATGTATTCTAGCATAGAAGATGCACAATTTCAGGAAGGGACAAGCTTTCCCTTATGGGTACAGGACCTGTGAATGTTAAAATAATCAGGTTTTGAAATGTAAGGACGTAATAACATTCTTTTATTATTTCTTATTTTGAATGTTTATTGTTTCAGCCTCAACATTCTGTAAGACAGTCTGATGATTGCAGCAGTCACATAGATTTAGAATGTTTAGTTGCAATGTTGTTTCAGATTTCTGCACCACACCATTGTAGCCAGTCTTGCAGAGGTCCATTCAGATTGCAGTCATTCTAACCCATACCTGACATTATTAATGAGGACCATATTCCCATGGCCTGCTTATATCTTCAGTCAGAGTAGTACCTATTAAATATTATTCTTCCACTTATAGCCGGCTAACACATTATAGCCAACATCCATGTAAGTAGTCCTATATATGCAAAGCAAGGGTTAATGATATGTTTGCTTTTCTTTATAACATTAACATCTACGAGGAAAGAAAATATAATGAATACACCCTGAAGTGGGAGTGTGTACATGTGTGCCTGTATTGATGATGGTGGTAGGGGGGATCTGGTATTTAAACTCCTGAATGGTAAATAAAAATATGAATGAAGAAGATGAGAAATGGATTTTTAAGAATAAGGGTGATGTGCAGAGCTGTAGTAAACACAGAGGGATAAAACTGATCAGCCACAGCACGAAGTTAAGGGAAAGAGTAGTGGAAGCTAGGTTAAGGAATGTGGTGATGATTAGTGAGCAGCAGTACAGTTTTATGTCGGGAAAGAGCAATACAGATGTGATGTTTGCTCTGAGGATGTTGATGGAGAAGTATAGAGAAGGTCAGAAGGAGTTGCATTGGTGTCTTTGTGGACTTAGAGAAAGCATATGACAGGATGCCTAGAGAGGAGTTGTGGTATTGTATAAGGACATTGTGAGTGGCAAAGAAGTATGTAAGAGTGGTACAGGATAAGTACAAGGGTAGTGTGACTGTGGTGAGGTCTGCGGTAGGAGTGATGGATGTTTTTAAGGTAGAGGGGGGATTACATCACGGATCAGCTCTGAGCCTTTTATAGTTTGCAATGGTGCTGGACAGCTTGACAGACGAGATCAGATAGCAGTCCCCATGGACTATGATGTTTGCGGATGACACTGTGATCTGTACTGAGAGTAGAGAACAGGTTGAGGAAACCCTGGAGAGGTGGAGATATGCTCCAGAGAGGAGAGGAATGAAGGTCAGCAGGACTAAGACAGAATAAATGTGTGTGAATGAAAGGGAGGATAGAGGAATGGTGATGATGCAGGGAATAGAGCTGGCAAAGGTGGATGAGTTTAAATACTTGGGATCAACATTTCAGAGCAATGGTGAGTGTGGAAGAGAGGTGAAGAAGAGAGTACAGACAAGGTGGAGTGGATGGAGAACAGTGTCAGGAGTGATTTGTGACAGACGGGTACCAGTAAGAGTGAAAGGGAAGGTATACAAGAGGGTAGTGAGACCAGCTTTGTTATATGGGTTGGAGATGGTGGGACTGACAGAAAGGCAGGAGTCAGAGCTGGACATGGCAGAGTTAAAGATGCTAAGATTTGCACTGGGTGTGACGAGGATGGACAGGATTAGAAGTGAGTATGTTAGAGGGTCAAAGTGAGTATGTTAGAGGGTCAGCTCAGGTTGGACGGTTTGGAGACAAAGTCAGAGAGGTGAGATTGCATTGGTTTTGACATGTGCTGAGGAGGGATGCTGGGTATATTGGGAGAAGGATGCTAAGGATGGAGCCAGGTAAGAGCAAAAGAGGAAGACCTAAGATAAGGTTTATGGATGTGGGGAGAGTGCACATGCAGTTGGTTGCTGTGACAGAACAAGATACAGAGGACAGGAAGAAATGGAAACAGATTATCTACCATGGTGACCCCTAATAGGAGCAGCCAAAAGAAAAAGAAGAACAACAAATAGAATGACTGATGTACCACAGAATCTCAGCATTTAAGCACTGTGCTGCAGTGATACATTATGCAAGATGCACAACACATTCTTTTCTGGAAGACTTAGCAGGAACCACAGCTAAGATATAAGTGCAGGCAGTGCAATTTACATAACCTTGCTTTGATTGGTGTTATAAGGTATTGCAAGATGTCTAGGTAAAGAGAACATCACCAGTGATACAACAGCAGGCGAATACACTCTTCAATATCACTCCAAATGACATGTTGCAATGCATGCATATAAAATGCACGATGAGAACAAAACAATGAAATCTACTATCCACAATACTAACCCTTTGGTGGACTTACTTAAATGCAGTTTAGTTAACTGGTTACCTCTGCATTTCCTATATTTACCATTTCATCATATATGTTTGTTAAAAAGCATAATTGAAAAAAGTCACAAGAGGCCAGAATGTAATGTACTGCATGATGTACCATTTTCTAGTAATTATTTATTCCATTCACGGCAGTGGTGGAGTCAAACCATGTCTCAGCAAGCAAATGGCATAAGGCATGGAACCAGTTCATAGCAGGATGCTAGTCCATTGCAGGACACACATATGGCATGCGTCCATCTTCAACAAAAAGCTATTTTATTCAATTATGAAATAAAATAATGGTAAACTATTAGTGTGGGTGAAGGAGCAACCCCCCCAGCAAATCCTCATTAGATATCTTTCACTCCTGTACCTCTTTACTCAGTATAACAACCTCAAAGTCATACAACCATGAGGAAAGTTTATTAATTAGAAAAAAAGGCAGTTCATGTGATGCACTCATGTAACTCAACAGATAATGCCCACCTCCCCCCCAGTTCAAGTTAGAGTCTGACCAATTCACCTACTAGCCTATTTTTTTGGATAAGTATGGAAACTAACTATATTTTAAAAAAAGTTCAATTGCTGAATAATAAAGTCAGTGAAATCCATAAATGATGGGTACACACATACACATACATCTCTGCTAGACTATCCTTGGGTTGTGGAAGAAAACAAGGTATCCCAGCAAAATGCATGTAGGCAGAATGAAGGCATACAAATGCTACACAGAAAGCACCCCAGGCTCGAATCAAAGCAGAGAACCAAACAATGAAGCATCAGCGTTAATTGTGCTGCTTTAAATGTTGAAGTCATTAGACAAATTATTTTGTACAGTTATCTGGAACCAAACATGTACTTCAGCACAATCTGTAGCAGTGGAATAGAAATTAAAGGATGTCCATACCTGTGATATTCATTTAACTGAAGTACCTGCCATTATGACAACTCTGTAACACTGTCTCATTATCACAAGTTTAGCCAAAGAAGTCACTAGATAAATAACACAGCAATTTCTGTCACTGCATCTCAATGTTAACCCAGTGACTAAAACTGACAACCTACATAGCAAATGTATATTGTAGGTGGTGCAGCTGGGATGTCGGCTCTGCAAAGGCTCTTTTTTCCTCCTGATAGAATAGATCCTTTTAAGTGTGATGCTTTGATTATTTAATGTTATCCTTTAAGGGAATGATTATTTATGACTTCTTTATGCAGCAGTTTGCAAGCTCATCAAACGTTCATTTAAACAGAGTGCTGACCTTATAGTACAGAGGTATTAGTGATTCCTTCTGTGTCTTATCGATAATACCGTAAAGCTGCCTGTAAGAAGTAGCCCAGTCCTAAAGTGATTCATCTAAATGTGACTGAATCTCACTGCTATAAGCATTCCTCTTTACAGCTAGCAAAGCTAAAATTAATTGGCACGAAATACAAGGTAAGAATGTGTCCAGAACAGTGTTAATTTTAAATAGAAATGCATACTTTAAAATAATTATACTTTAAACAGAATATGAAAAATGAAACCGAACATGCATTTTAAAAAAGTATGTTAAAACATATGAAATGGTTTCTTTTACTAATGGGGGATGGGAAACACAGAAAGAAATGCAACCTCTTTTGTGGAGAATGCAACTAAATAGTTTCCAGTGTTCCGGCAGTGGAAAATACGCTTTAGTGCCAGCAGAAAATGAGTCATCTGGGTAACAAGGCCAATAAAAATCATAACTGTATCCAAGCCCCTTCAAGAAGAAGAATTATAGTTTACAAAGCACATGGTGTATCCTTTAATATAATTCTGTACCCAGGCAGCAAAAGAACATGTAATTTGGAATAAGAAAACCTAACAAACAGTGCTATGACATGTATACTTCAAACTGATAATTGAATGTTGTCATATATTTTTCTCCTTACCATAAATCATATATATTTTTTATACCTGCAAATAGCAGATGTTTTTTTTTTTAAATCTTAATTAAAACAAATCTCAGGAACAGCAGAGTGAGTTGGGAGAACATGTTTGTAACACAGGAAGAGTAAAAAGGGACCCAGGTCAGTCAAGCAAAATGTCACGACATTATTTTCAGTTATTTGTTCACCTTTAACATCAGTTACATTTAGAAAATAAGATATAAATATAAAATAAATTGTGTTCATCAGGGTCTAATTCATAAAAAAGCGTGACGTTTATGGCACACCCCAGCTACCCTTTCTGTAGGTAAGAAGCAACTCCTGGGTATAGCATCTATGAATAAATATCTGTCAGTCCCTAACCCCAAGGGAATCCATCTTCCTCTCATTTCTGGCAACACATTTCTTACCACATTAGGTAGGTCCCAGAATAAAGTAACTTGCAATATAAAGACACAAGTGGTGAACAGAATTCCAAATAATTTTACAAATAAACTAAGAACAATATCTGCATACAACACTGACCATATGGCTCTTTTTGCTTCTATCCAGAAAGAAGGAACATGTCAGTATGTCAAAAAGTTCTATGTTGACACTCCTAACTCTCTCTACTGACATTTCCAGCATTAGAATTACCAGGGAAAAGAAAGACCATGTGCAGGAGTAAGAAATTAAAATTTGATGCCTGCTGCCTGCATCTGGCAAATATTTTAATGAAATAGGCACTGGACATCACTGAATAGTTTTATAGCATCACATTTGTATTAAATGTTGTCAGTTATACCTGCTTTCTAGTTTTTGTTAAAAGATATCTGGAATAGGACATACAGTATCCCTCAAAGCTGTATAATGGAAATGCAGAGGCTTCCACTATGCCTTTGCATGAGAACATTTGGGACCATTGTATTAAATTCTGGAGTGCACCAAGACACAGCTTTGGCTAAATAAACTTGCTAACCCTTCTGCATTATTTCAACATGCAATATGCAGTCTGTTCCACTAAGGTTAAACTATGATCTGGCTTCTATGAATGACAGGACACCATCTTCCTTTATTAACTCCACCATAACAGTGTCCATGCCTCACCTACCTCTTCCATCTAGCCAATGCCCCCTGCCTAATATTCTAGAAACTGAATATAAGGGGAAGACAGAGGTAGAGTTTAGACCTCTTCAAAAGATTTATTGGAATAGTCCTTTATAGATTTAATCATTGGGAATCATGTCTAACTCCAAATTCAGAGGGCCCACACTACAATCCGTGTTACTACATAGACTCTATCCCATCACTCTGCCAGTATCTTCATTTCTTTAACCTTCCTTGCAAACCTGAGTTCCCCATCCATTAACATGCAGGCAGATATAGCTTTGAGAACAGAGCATAAACTTTTAAATCTGGGAACTGAAATCCCCCACTGTAATTAGACATAGCAATGATCTCTGACCTCACATGTCACTGTATCAAGGTTCAACAGCACTCGGACATTGTTTGTCTCCACTTGACTACTAACCCTTTGGAAAGGAATGCCACGGGTTTTACCAAAATGAAAAGTAAAGTCATATCAGTCATCATGCCTCAGAACCATAGTATGTCTCCTACTTAGCCATTTATATGCTGGCCTTTCTGCCATGCCATTTAATGTCCCACAAACTTGTTATAAGCTGGGGCATAAGTGGTTCCAATGGCAATTCGCAAATATTGAATGGTCCTGATGACCACTCATCTGGTACTAATAAGTGGCGGCTGGTGACTTCAAATCAAAAGGGGGGTTGCAGGAGATAGCTGAATGGGCGGAGCCAACAGGAAGGGTGTGTTCAATTAGAAAGGGGTGGAGCTATGCTAAAACCCGCAAAAACTGGGACTATAATTAAATACGCTGCCCTGGGTGCCACTGCCAAACCGTCATTATGAGAGTCCAATCAAGACAAAATGAATTGTAGAAGAAAAAATATTTCAGTGCATTGGCTACATGACAACTTACTTAATATCTAGATGGAAACAAAAAAGGTTGTGAGGCATGAAAAAATAAATTACTTTTTAAATACATTACTGGAATGCCAGTCAAAATCAGGTATAAAAAAACAAGTAGCACTCGACTCAAACCACTTCTCCTTGCACTGCAGTTCTAATTATAATTTATATTTAGCTTTATAAAAGTACTAAGTAACATGCTGAAAGTAGCAGTACCCCCACTTGTAAAAATGTTTCTTATCCAAAAAGGCCTGCTGTCTGACAACAAATATCTACTTGTTTCATGGGGAAAACATGATGAAAGTAAAAAATGAACAGCGAACAAGAAACAAGCTCAAGATAAATTGCTTAAAGTATTAGTGCACAGGTTATGGACCACACATGATAGACTGGCATTCTGTTTAGTTTACAGGTAAAGCCTGCAAAGATGACTGAAGTCTCCAACAAAGGTAATGAGCTTCTGAAAATACTGTAATCCTGTCATTTATTACAAATACTGTCATATGCATTTCAATACTTAAGGCTTATATGCTATCTAGTTATGTAAATATTCTCTGCATGGCAATAACAAAAAGGCCTTCAATGTTGGTAATTCTTTAACAGTATGCTTATTAAAGCTCACTTGCATCTTACAGTCTCAGACAAGCTTACCCGATGGTCATTAAAGCATTGCTACTTAAACACAGAGCAACAGGCACTGCAATGACATGCATTTTCTGAATAAGAAGCATAAATCAACAGTATAAAAATATGACAGAAAACCAGAATATTCTACAAAATCAAGGATAGATGAAAAGCTACTGTAGTACATGTGTCTACTTTGGATGGGGGGATACTCTGCACACTTACACTGCATAACTGCTCCTTGCCTTGCTTGGACACATCCAGAGTCACTAAGTGGTGGACTGGGGCGCAACAAGTATGTCACAATTACAATTAAATGTCTCTGGCTGACGGTGATGGCCCTGATACATTTGTCATATCTCTCAGCCTCAGAGCAAGAAATCTGGACAAAGCCATAAACAGAAGTGGGACAAAGGCTCAAAAATAAGGACAATTTTCAAATATTTCTCTTATAAACTTAGTTAAGATAATAGAATAGTAGGTCTTGCATTATTATGAATTTTCTGAACGGTATGAAATCTGAAACTCAAATGTCTGTCATTATTTTCTAACTTCAATCTTTAATGATTTGCCACTAATTTGCCATAACACCACAATTTTATAAAAAACGGACCAAAAATGTGATACAAAAATATAAAATACTCACACAATACAACTGGGAACCTGTCAAAAAAGGGACACTTTTTAATATTAGTACTATTAAGTTGAGTAGCTGACAAAATAAGAGAATCTACATGCATTTCTGAAATAAAAAGTAATCTATAACTGAACATTACAATTATTTATTAATTGTAAACCCTCCATGTTTTCTTCCAAATTTGCCATTTTGCAGAAGGATTATTGGGGGAGAGCAACATTTTGAGCCAAAATCAGGGATAATTGAGAGGTTTAGATATACCTAATTCTATAAAGTGATTTATTTGCGCGTGCCTCTCATCCTCTTAGCACAGAAAATTTGGACAATATTGGGGGAACATAAGAACAGTACTAAAAGTTACTCTTGTATAAATATAGTCAGTTGACAGAACAACAGGTCTTGTTTTAACATGCATTTTTCTGAAGAGTATGAAGTCTGAAACTCAATGTCTGTCATTATTTAGTGATTTCATTCCTAAATGATTTGCCAGAAAACCACAAATTTTATGAGGATTAAACCAAAAATAAGAAGCAAACATCTATTCATTCTGCAAAAATCTGGACAGTTAAGAGGTAGAGTTCAGCCCGGGCTGTCTGAGTTTGCCACTCTTCCCCTCCTCACAAAATCATGGTGGAATGGGGCCTTTGCAGCTATTACAATGTACCATGAATTGGCTATTTCACCCCATTTACCATAAACGCTGTAATGTGCATACTGCTTTACTTCTACAATGATTTGGGTTTCATTTAAAAGTTTTATTTTACATTTTACAGCACAAACACTAATAGAAATCTGCTAAACAAAGCAATGCAGTCTCACAATGAAAACATATTTAGCATTAATACTTCTCTGTCCTTGAAACTCACATTCATTGAAACAGCATTGAAACCCACATTTAAACAAAAATGCATCTGGCCAGTGGCAGATAAAGATTAACTTTAGGCTGTTTTCAAATCATAGGCCCTTTGCACAGGAAACATACATGTGTTCTTTGATACACCTTCCTGACTGTACTAAATTATACTCCTCATATAATACAGTACAGCTGTTACAGGGCATTTTAAATTTATTGTTTTGAACATTTTTCCAGTAAACAAGAAAACAAAATGCATGCACTAATAATGACAAAACTGCCCAGTTCAAAACATTTCCATCATAAAAGTCTACTCAAACTTCTACAATCCACCATTATCAGTAAATATGCACAATCTCTGCAGAAGTAAAAGTCATCTAAATACTTCCACATTAAAGAGATCTGTAACTAATGAAGAGGCTGCTGCTTGCAAATAACTTTATATTTCATTGTTTCATCTACAAATAAAGTGCCTGTTGCCATTGAGGAATAAATTGCCTATATTGCAGTAAAAAATGATAAGCTAATAATATTGCAATAAGGAAAGGATGGCAAACTGATAACAGGTTAATTGTTACTAGGTATCTCCACCAAAGAGGACATTCTCAGGACTGCAGCATCCACCCTCTTTAAAAGTATAACACAGTACAGTATCATAATATACTGTGGGAGTAGAACCCATAGCCTTCTGCATAAAAAGCAAGTACACTACCTGTTGTGCTATTAACAATACAAACAGACTCAGCATAAGCAACATTAAACTTCTCTTCAAGCTCTCAGCTCCTTGTAAAATCCACTTGACATTTAATTGTATCTGTCAACTTTGAAGCACAAGAATAGTGGAAAAAGCAAAACATGTATTGGGGGTGGGGGACAAAAGCTGAAAAACTAGGGACACATTTTAAACATTGCTTGTATAATCTTGGAAAGTTGCTAGAATAAAATGCTGTGTTACCAGCATGCATTTCACTGCCAAAAATACCTCACTAAAAGAATCACAGGCTTAAAGCAGATGTCCTATACTGACCATCTAAAAAAACTCCAGCTGTACTCTGTGGCATATTGTCTACTCAGAGGCATTCTCTGCTTAACATACAAGGCCATGTCAAACCCAGAGCTGTTGGACATGCCCCACTTAAAGAAATCCCAATCCCTCAGAGTCACACACTCCAGGGATCTAAACCTTGTCATCACAATGAACAAAACATGCTGGAGGAATAGGTTCCTGACCAGAGACTCCCTATACTCTGGAATAGACTGCCCATACATATCAAGCAGAGCGCCTCCTTGGCCCTCTTCAAAAGGAAACTTAACGATTGGATGGGAGATAGGAAATTCACCCCGGGGATCACGTCAGTCGCCCTGCTAGACAGGAATCCAGGGAAGTAAATATTGTGGGAAGAAATATCCAGGGAATTGTTATGGCTAGACTTGTATAGGCCCTAGGGCCGCTAGCCTAGTACCAACCTATGAACCTATGAACTCTTGAACCCTGGACCCTGTGCACTACAGTCAGAGAAACACACCACTGTACCAGTTTAGCTGTTTCTTGAAAGACAGGTAGACTGAAACTTAAATGGCTATCATTTAGTGAATTCAGTTCTCACCATAGCTCTCAACCTCTTAGCACAAAACACCTAGACAAAGCCAATAATGGGGGAATACAGCTCCCTAAACATATTCAGTGAATTAAGTTCTCACCATAGCTCTCAACCTCTCAGCACAAAAACTAATGGAGGAATACAGCACCATAAAATAGTGACAAATTTCAAATATTAATGTTATAAGCAGAAAAGGTTTTGTGCTACTATGCACTTTCTGAAGAATATGAAGTCTGAAACTGAAGACTGGGGTGGTGGTGCTGCGGTAGCATTGTCGCCTCATAGCAAGACATTGTCCCGTTCGATTCTCAGCTAGAGCGTCTTCTGTGTGGAGGCATACGTGAATGAGGCATGCCTTCATTGAAGGTTGTGCATCAGGGCTGGTAACCCGGTACGTAAATATCCACTACCAATCATTAGCGGACCGGAGTTCCGCTGTGGTGACCCCTAACCGGGAAAAGCCGAAAGACACAAACATGAAGTCTGAAATTGAAATGCCTGTTATTATTCAAACTCCATACAACAAGAAATATGAGGCAAAACTTTCACAAGTGGTGGTGGGTAGGGAATTCAGGCTCTTGCTACTTGTTTGCAAGGTGCAGGGTTTGAGTCTAGCCACCAAGTATGTTTAACTGGGACATTTCACACACACACACACACACACACACACACACACACACAAGTAGAAGGCATGACTAGTGAATACACACACACAAGTAAAAAGGCATGACTTTAGTGAATATCAGTGATGGTACTTCAAACTTGCAATACGCAGAAGGAAACAATCACCTACAAAGATTTAAGATTTGGAATCCTTAAGCAAACATGTGCATTATAACTCATATGCATTACAGCTAATCAAAAAAATGTATCAGTTGTGTCAGCAACAACATGGAGAATGAAGACTTTAAAATGGCAATGAAAAACTTGAGAACAATGATTCAGGTCATTGTTGCAGACTGTGTAACTTTCAAAACAATGTTGCCTGCCGCAACTAAAGTTTATACTTGATGTGCTTGTAAAAAATAAATAAGCAAAAAAAAATCTGAATAATTTCTGAGAACACAAATGGCATATCTGGGAGCATACAAACAAAATCCATTTATTCAGATCAGTTAGAAAGCAAGTCTGACATTATGAAGAATCAACGTCCAGATCTCTGGCTTACCCAAGAGAAGTTTAATGAATTTTCAACACTCTCACAGTTTACTTGCCATCTATTATTCCTGCTTAAAAGTTTTTTCCTTTTCTATTTTTTATTTGAAAGTTCTAGCATTTTTCTTGCAGGATATTTCTGGATTATTTTCCCCAGCTGATAGCAACTTGGTCAGTATTGATTGGTTTTACTACTAATCTAAATTCCTGTTACTTGTATAAAGTTTTGTAAGCTAAGAAAACTTAGTCCAAGGCATGAGTTCCTTTACATTTTAGACATACAGTTTACAATGACAGTATTCTCTTTTTAAAAAAGAGCATACACTTTTTTTTAATTGAAAGTCGTTATTTAGACTTGCAGCAAACTGACACGCAATACACACACACACACACACACACACACACACACACACACACACACACACACACACTACCTGCCCAAAGTCTGTTCATCTGCACATTTCTTCCATAAGAGCAAATCCTTCCTGCAGCTGCTGACTTACCAAAGCCCGTGACACTCCTTCCTGCAGTACAGCAAGAGCAGGCTACTACCCAGCCTGCCGATGTTACAGTCCGATCCCCCTTCCAGTCTATGCAGTTGTAACTGCATAGACTTCTGGGAATCTCTGCTGTAATGTTGTCTTCGTAATCCGGACTGCTGGTGAGGCAGTCTGGATTCTGTGAGCATGCTCCAGACTGGTATGCTTTATCATCTATACTGAGATGAACAGCCGCACAGCATGCCTGCAACTCACAAAGGTTTAGTCTAAAATAAAAAAAAAAAAGAACAATCTAAAGTCTCCTCTCAGGAGTCCCTACACCTTTGAAATGTCCCTATCTGAGGACTTCAGTTAAAAAAATTATGTCATTTACACTGAAGCTGATTGACAACTGCACTTCTGAACAGAAGTACATGTATTAATCATCTCCTAAACAACTGATAAATAAATGAACTTCTGTTACTATCTGAACTTTCCATTCCTTTAAATGGCACTGAGTGGCTAGAGGCTCCATCACAACTGAAAATAAAAGTGTGGGAGAGGGCATGCCTCCCTTCCTCCCTTGTACTTCATTGCCCATAGAAACTGCACAATATCCATGCTCATAGTCCAACCACATATAAGCATCATTGTTATGTTTTCAGTGATTCCATACATGCAGGTGGTAACCAGAAGGTCTGTATGGCACCAAAAATGTTACTGCTTGGAAAGCCCATCAAAGGGCTTCTCAGTATCAAATCCCACTACTACCAAAGGTACATTTGCCTTCTTTGTCCCTTCAAAGAGGCCCAAAGTCTCAGAACACATATGTTGAGGTGTCTTCTAGACATAAAGTCAGTCTGATCTTAATTGGTTATCTTCCCAGCTTTGGATATGATCCTTCATTCCAATATTGTCAAGAATATCTTATACATTCAGTACTGAAAATGGATAATGGCTGTTTAGGTCCAAAGTGTCATGATAGGAGACTTAATACATGGCATACAAACACAGAGGATGTGTCTACCCTGACAGAGGTTTGTATTCAATTTAAAGTCTCCTGGACTTTGTACTTATGGCATGTAAAATTGCTCCAAATCGCTTGTTAGCATTATAATGAGATACCAATAAATGGTAAACTCTGTGTAAATCTATGGAATAAAATGGCTATGAAACAGCATATCCTATGCTACAGTTATATAAAAAACATCATAGATTCTTCACATCAAATATAAAACTGCAAAATTTCAGACCACAATGAAACTTTTCAGTCCTTGGATTCCTTCGAATAATTTTTAACTCTGGAACAGTCCTTATATCTGTCTGGTTTCTTTAACATGCTTCCGTATCTGTAAAATATAACATAAGTTTTAACAACATTCTTGATTTTGACAAGTTTATTTGTTATGCTAAAGGTTAATTTGGTGATACAACTTAAGGAATCTCTTTAAAGCTCTTGACTATGACAGTCCTTACAGTTTCTATTTTCTTGCAGAACTGTCTGTGACACTTCTGATTTTCCTGCTTTCTGTAACTTCAGTTATGACATGTTTATCTTGTGCAAACATCTGCAATTGCTTCAATACAGTTCCCATTTTCTGTGCATTTTCTCATTTTGCCCACTGACTGAGGTTCAGCTGCTCTACCAACTAGCTTTGCTTGAGGCAGTTGTACACCTGATAGTTTCCAGCAGTTTCTATTGGTAATTATGTTTCTGCTGAATTCTTTCCAGCATTCATTTAGTTAGTTAATTTGACTTTGTTTACCAGAAAAGTCTGATTGGGCAAAACCATTTTTCAGCACCTAAAGCCTTCATAAAGGTGTCTCATCAACCAAGCTCACAAACTATAGACCAATTGTCATTCTCTCACCCTTATCCAAAATGGCTCACAAACTATAGACCAATTGTCATTCTCTCACCCTTATCCAAAATGTTGGAAAGATGTATTCACTATCAACGTACTACACTTTATTATTTCTCATAACCTCTTCTGTTGTTCACAGCATGGTTTCTGACCCAGTCACAGTACAAGCACTGGGTTTTATTATAACATCAAAATCTACAAAGATCAAATGTTATAATATCGAACCCTAAACACAGAAATCCGAAAATATCGAACAGTCAGAATAGCGATTCTTTTTCCCAGGGAAAAAATTTGCTATTCTGAGAAACATACACAAAACACAAACACACACAAAAAACAGCAATACACACACATACACTTAAAATCCTACACCTAAACTAAACTTTACATACACTACTAACTATCCACTTACATTAACGCAACCCTAACCCTAAGGTCCGTCACTATCGCACACTCACCTCACCTGTGCCCTAACCCTAACTCACCTAACCCGCCCCCTAACCCTAACTCACCTAACCTGCCCCCTACCCTAACCTACACACAATCGCACACTTACCTGACCAGCGCCCTAACCCTAACGTCCACATAACCGCACCACACACTTACCTGACCCACTCCCTAACCCTAACTCACCTAACCCAGCCCCTAACCCTAACCTACACACAATTGCACATTTACCTGAACCCGAACCGTAACGTTCCAACATAGCGAATGCTGAATACAGTGAAGCCACAGCAACGGCCCACCGAATTCTTTCCCAGGGAAAGAATTCAGTGTCCTGCACCTTCGCTGTTTTCAGCATTCGACATTACGGGGTTGATATTATAACATTCGATCTTTGTAGATTTCGATGTTATAATATAGACCCCAAGCACTGTCCTTATAAGGTTCATAGATATAATAAATCACAATATAAATGCAGGTCTTCTAACTTCTGCCCTATTTCTGGATCTATCCAAGGCATTTGATGCAGTTAAACATCAAATTCTCTGAACTAAACTCTCTTCCTATGGGCTATCATGCTCCTTGCATGACCTGCTTCTTAGTTACCTCGCTAATAGGTCCAAAGCAGTGGCCCCATATGGCTCCATCCTAGGATCACTAGTGTTTAACTTATTTATCAATTACCTAAACACAACAGCCAAAGAAGCCACCATCAGAGATGGATTAAGACTAGGGGACCTAGGCAGTTGCTTAGGGCCTACTCACTTAGGGGAGGGCACACTGGTTGGGAAGGGGGGCTGCCACAACATTTCATTTTTAATTTAAAAAAAATTAAATTACATTTCTTCTTTAAGAACACACTCTGCAAGAGCTGACAGACAAGGGTCTGTATCACTTCATCGAATTGTCACTTCAACAAATGACATTTCATTGGAAATGTCATTCATTGAATTCTCCTTATGTGGGGCGTTTCGTCCTCCACACATCCCCAGCCAATTATATATATCAACTCCGAGATGCCAAGGGCAAATTTTCAGATCCTCACTGTAGTGCAATCTCAGTATGAACAGTTCGATAAATGGCATGTTTGATATAATTGTACTGAAAATGCTGTTCGATGAACTGATAGGGACCAGGCACACACAACTTTCCTTCAGTAAGGGGTGTGTGAAATACCATGGTTAGGGGTGGCAGGTTAGTTAATTTATTTGATCAGGCTCAAGCTGTATACCTTGGTTACAGGCAACAAGAGTCTAAATCTGCTACACCAAGTGCTAGACTGTTCTAGGAATGTGAGTTTCTGTACATTTTCAAAGAATTGTGAATTTCAGTGCATTTTCAAGGAGTTGTGAGTTTCAAAGGAAGAGAAATTTACTGTTGCTCATGCTAAATCTGTCTTCAGTGTGAATCCTCTATACCGACTACCAGACTGCTGATGGAATTGTGAATTTCTGTGGAATCAAGAGCCTGAAACATCTGCACCAACTACCAGACTGCTGATGGAATTGTGAGGCTGGGTTTCAGTGCATTTTCAGAGAATTATGAGGTTTCAGTACTTTTTCAAGGGATTATAAGTTTCACTGCATTTTCAAGGAGTTCTGAGTTTCAAAGGAAGAGAAATTTACTATTGCTTATGTTAAATGTGTTTTCAGTGTGTAACTGTTCTGTTTAGCATATGTCTGCCAGTGTTTGTGCTCTAGAATTTGAATGTAGTATTAGAAGTACAATACGTAGCTTACTTGCCATTGATGCAGGAGGCTATGGATTCTACTCCCATACCTTGCAAATTGATTGCAGACAGTGCGCTGTACTTTAAGGGAGGATGGGGGTGCTGCATTCCTGAGTGTGTCCTTCTTTGGATGAAATGTTTAGTAACTATGTACCATTTGCCAACATTTCTCTATTGCAATATTACCAGCTTACAATTTTTTTTTTGATGTAACATAGGCAATTTATTCTTCTGCAAGGGCAGCTGTCACTTACTTTGTAGATAAAACATTGAAATGTAAAGCTGTTTGTCATCAACAATCTATTCATTAGTTACAGATCTCTTTAACATTGGATCAGTTGGTTGACACCCCCACAAGAGGTAAAAATATCCTGGACCTGGTACTAACCAACATGAGTAGCCACTGTAGCACCCCTACAGTGTCATCCTCCTGGGTAAGATCCGACCATAAAGCAATCACTTTTGAAGTCACCATCTCACCTGAACCCCCCCTCCCCCCCACCAGGGTCATACAAAAAAACTTTTCCAAAGCTGACTACAACCTCCTGAGAACAGGTATAAGCAGCTTCACAGCCACCATCCCTTCATTTGGAACAATCACTAATGCCCAAGCCTACACCAAAAAACTATACGAGCACCTATATAGCTTCATGGACTCAGCAATACCTGACAGGACCAAATCATTTTCCTCAAGGAAGAGTAAACCTGTCTGGTGGACAGCAGCAATAAACAGACTCTATAATAAAAGGAAACATTTGCTGTCCAGGGTGAAGAAGGAGCAGGTGCCAAGTTGAAAGCAATCTCTCCTTTGTCCAAACAAGCAAATAAGATCACTGGTGAAATCCTCTAATGCTAACTTCAAGTCCAGATTGGCCACATCCACTAAGAACAATCACAAGGCCTTCTTCGCATACGTTTGCAGTCTCAAAGGTAACTCCCAAATCTGCTCTGAATTGGTGGTCAAGAATACCACATACACTAATACCATAGATATAGCCAACCTGCTGCCAGACAAGTTCAGTAAAAACTTAACCCCCCTGTCCCCCATCAGTAAACCAGGACATCCCCAGCACCTGCCCCCTCCTCTTGTCACCAGGGAGCAGGTTATTAATTCCCTCTCAAAGGCAAAATATACAGCCTTCATGGGACCCGACAACATCCCTGGCTGTGTCCTACATGAACTCAGGTAAGGGCTCTCAGCACCACTAGGCACCCTATTAATCAAAGCCTGTGCACCAGCTTCATCCCAGCAGAATGGAGGACAGCTACTATCATCCCTCTGCACAAAGGTGGAGCATCCACCGACCCAGGCAGTTATAGGCCCATCAGCCTAACTAGCCTGATCTGCAAGACCATGGAACACATTATCATGGATCTTATAAACAAGGACATTGGCAACCTCCAAATGCTTGATCCCACACAGTTTGGTTATTTCAAAGGGAAACCATGCATGTTAAACTTGGTCACCTTCTTCGAAACAGTCACCAAAGCCATGGATGAGGGCAAGACAGTGCACACAGCCTACTTTGACTTAGCCAAAGCCTTCAACACTATTCCTCACTTGAGCATAATAGATAAACTCTCCCAGCTAGGCATCAACACATATGTTGCCAGATGGGTAGCTAACTGGTTCACTGATAGAACCCACTCAGTCAAAATAGGGGAAGCCACCTCTAGTAGTAGATGCGTAACAAGCTACATACCCCAAGGATAGATCTTGGGGCCTCTACTGTTTGGGATATACTTTTCTGAAGTGCAAGCCAAACCAGTGGTCTGCGGCTGACCAAGTTTGCAGATGACTGCAAGCTGTGCACTGTCATAAATTCCCCTAGTGATGTGAACATCCTGCAAGAGGGTCTTAACCAAACTAATGACTGGTGCCATAAGCATGGCCTTAAGTTGAATGCCAAGAAATGCATTATTATCCCCTTTGGGGAAAATAGTGTCCCCACTAAATATTACATTAATAACAATGTACTAAGCATGCAATCAGTCATGAGGAACTTGGACACCCAGGTTGATAGCAGTCTGACTTTCTACATGGCCCACCTCATAAGTAAGGGTATTTCATCCAGGAACAAGGAGGTCATAACATCCCTGTACTCCTCCCTTATCAGACCCATTATCAAGTATAATGCCTCCTTTGGCATATATCTTGCCAAAAACATGCAGCAGCTGGAGTGACCACAGAGGTTCCTGACCAGGAAAATCCAGGGTCTCAAACACTTATCCTATACAGACAGGCTAAAAGCCCTGTCCCTCTACTCAGTCTCATACAGAGTGCTCAGAGGTGACCTGTATCTGGCATACAAGGCCATATCGGACTCAGCCTTGATGGAGTTGTTGCATATCCGTAAGACAAACTCCACTCACACAACCCACACGCAAGGTCTCAACCTGGTCTGTGACATTAATAGAACTTGTTGGTGGGATACATTTGTGTTCCAATGACTCCTCCATCTGTAGAATAGACTTCCTCTCCATGTCAAGCAGAGTACCTCACTAGCCCTCTTTAAGAGGAACCTGAACGACTGGATGGAAAACAAAAAATATACCCCTGGGATCCCACCTGTGTCCCTGCTGGACAGGGAAAACAGGTGCTGACTTTCTGGGAACAAGAGTGAAATTCTTTGCTAGGCTTATAAGGGACTCTGGGCCAATAGCCTAGTATTATTCTATGAACCTATGAACATGGAATTATTCAGATGATTTTACTTCTGCACAGATTGTGCATATTGACTGATATTGGTGAACTGTAATGACAGAAGTTTGAATGGGCTTTTATAGTTGAAATGTTCTGAAATGGGCAGTTTTATCATTATTTGTTCAAATGTTTTATTTCATTGCTTATGAAAAAATGTTCAAAACTAAAAATTTAAAACACACTCTAGCAAGTGATGTATTATACAAGGAATATATTTTAATAAAATAAGAAAGGTGAATCAAAGAACACATGCATGTATGCATGGTCCAAAAGAAATGTGTGCAAGGAGGGGCCTATGATTTGAATACAACCCAAAAGTAAACTTAATCCTCCGCTGACCAGATGCATTTTCTTTGAATGTGGGTTTCAATGTTGTTTCAATGAATGTGAATGTCAAGGACAGAGAAGTTTACTGTTCATGCTAAGTCAGTTTTCATTGTGAGACTGTATTGTTTTGTTTAGCAAAAGGCTATCAGTGTTTGTGTTATGGAGACATACATCCTAATCCTAATCCAACTTCAAAGAAACCTTAACAAAACCCCCCAAACTCTGTCACTGCAATACTACAAAAAACAAATCTACAGATTAAAGGGCTAAAAATCATAAACATCAATCTTAGAAACATGTTTAACAATCTACCCGACGTACATACTTTTATATCCCATTATACCTTATTTATACTAGTTGCTACAGAAACCTGGCTAAATTCTTCCATTAAAGAAAACAAACTAATTTCAGCAGGATATAGCATACTTAGTATATATCATTCAAACAAAAATCAGGTGGAATAGACATTCTTTAACCAGTCATCTAAACATCTCACCTTGTCATCAGAGCCACCCCAATTCAATAAAGAAGAAGTTCTAATCTCCTTCCTAAAACTTAACCCCATAAAAGTCTATGCATGATTGCAGTGTACATCCCTTCTGGGAATAACATCTCAATAGTTGAAGACATTCTAGCCTGGGCATCCAGTAACATACCCCAATAAATTGTAGTTCTGGGAGACTTTAATATCCACTGGCTCCAAGTAAACTCTGACATCCCAAAAGTCAACATAAATTGTTTCGTATTTAAACAACTTATAGACACACCAACTAGATACAACAAACCCACAAGTAACGCATCAGTCCTAGATTGTATACTAATATCACACTCCAATAAAATCTCCAAGATAGATACCCAACCTGACATTCTTAACAATCATCTGCCCACGTTTGTTAATAGGACCTCTACTCGCTCCCCAAAAAATCATCAGTTTAAATTTGTACATAACTTAACCAAGTGTAACACAGACAAATTCACCTCATACCTCATGAGTTACAACTGGTGAGACCTAAAAACACTGCCACTCGAAAAAGCAGTCCTGTACTTCAACAAAACCTTCCTCACCATACTAAATGAATGTGCACCAATGAGAAAAAAGAAAGTTAAATTAGACCCAGCTCCATGGCTGTCCCATAACACTAGAATCAGTTTCTGCACTTCCAACTGAAAGTACAAGAACTTATAGTAGACAGAAGTTATTAGAATTTAAAGTCAACATCTGTGTGTTGCTGGCTGGATGCCTTGAAGTCTGTAGAGTATCTGGGGCCTACTACTGGCACAGAGCTACAACAGCTGGGTATTTTAACTCTTCACACTTTAAAAGTGCTTGAAACTGGTAAAGGAGGTTTCTGGAATATTCTGGACAAGAAAAAAGGAAAGAAATGTCAGAGAACAAGGAAAAGAGGTTGCAGAGCAGGTATTGATGTAAAGTTAAAAGCAACCCCCTACAGGCCTGTACTACCAACTATACTGCTTGCTAATGTGAGATAAATGGATAGCAAGATGGATTACTTGAGACTGGAACTCTCCAACAAGAACAAGGTGAGAAATACTTGTTTATTTTTGATTACTGAGATGTGTCTGCATGACAAGATAAATGATAGTGCAGTAAACATAGAGAATTTTACGCTGTTTCATGCAGACAGAAAACATACACTGTGTGGAAAGGCCAGAGGAGGTGGAGTCTGCATCTATGTTAACAAAAGATGGTGCAATGACTGTGAAATCATACTATCACACTGCTTTGAGAACATAGAGTTACTGTCCATTAAATGTAGACCCTTTTACTTGTCCAGGGAGCTGAATGGGGTCAGTGTAACAGTGGTGTATATCCCACCTAGTGATAATACCACTGAGGCTCTAAATAAACTATGCAATCACATGAGTGAGCTGCAGAGCAAATATCTTGACTATGTACATGTGCCAGCTGGTGACTTTAATAAAGCAGATCTGAAAGAAGTACTCCTACACTATCATCAGTATATGGATGTTCCTACAAGGGGTAATAATATCCTGGGCTAGGTGTACCTAAACTTAAAGAAAGCTTATAAGACAGTGCAACTTCCACAGATGGGAAACTCTGGCCATTATAGCATCTTGCTGTCACCAGCTTACAAACCTGCACTGGTTAGAGAGAAACCCACAAAGAAACAAATCAAGGTATGGCCAGAGGGGCTATGGAGGCCCTCCAAGACTGCTTTGAAATAACTAACTGGGATATGTTCAAGGAGGCAGGCACAGTGAGTCAGCATCTGAACTCTGATGAATACACTGAGGTAGTGATAGCATAAATTTCAAACTGTGCTGATGGGGTAACAAATGCCAAGAGTATCACTATTAGAGCTAAACAGAAGCCATGGCCTACCCCTAAGGAGAGAAACACAATTTACAGATCTAAGGAGAAAGCAGCCCTAAGTGTAGCAAGAGGAGAGGTATAAAGTAGGCTAAGAGGGAGTATGACAGAAAGATACAGAGCCACTTTGAAGACATGAAGGATGCAAGGAGACTATGGCAAAGCATACACAAGATAATTGACTACAAAATCAGGTCAGCACAGTGTGAAGACAGCATCAAATTCCTGGACAGTTGGAACATCTTCTTTGGTAGATTTGAGGAAAGAAACAACAGGTTGGCACTAAAGCTACCCACTGATGAAAAGGATGCAGTACTCAGCCTCAGCACAGAGGAGATAAGAAGAGAGTTAAGGAGAGTGAACCCCAGGAAGTCTGCTGGCCCAGACAACATATTGGGCAAGGTATTAAAAGGCTGTGCTGATCAACTATGCGCAGTGCTCAAGGAAATATTTAACACCTCTCTTGCCATGGCAAAAGTACCATCATGCTACAAGGAAACTAATATCATCCTACTGACTAAGAAAAACACTCCCTCCAGCCCAAATGACTACAGACCAGTCACTCTGACTTCCACTGTTATGAAATGTCTTGAGTGGCTGATCATAAAGCATCTTTTATAATGGTTTTAATAAAGGGTTGGGAGGGTGGCCTAATGGTTAAGGTGTTTGCCTTACAAACACAAGGTGCAGGGTTTGAGTCTCACAATGGGGTAATTGGCTAGGCTTAAAATGGCTCACAAGGGCAGTTAGCTTAGTACTAATCTTTGAACCTATGAGCCTATATCTGATTTTCACCCTCTGCAGTTTGTGTACAAAGCTAACCAATCCATGGCTGATGCCATATCAGCAGCACTGCACATCTCCCATGAGCATTTAGAGGGCAAAGACATCTATGCGAGGATGCTGTTTGTAGACTTCAGCTCTGCATTTAATATGGTGGTACCAATGCAGTTGACAGAAAAACTGGCACTTTTAGGAATCAGTTAACATCTCTGTAACTGGATCCTGCACTCTGATTGAGAGACCACAGAGGGTGTGTTCAGGTAAGAACACATCAAAGTGTATCATGATTAATACCGGAGTTCTGCAGGGATGTGTTCTCAGCCCACTGTTATTCACCATCCTGACACATGACTGCTATGCTAAGCACAAGTCCAACCATATCATCAAGTTTGTTGATGACACCACAGTCATTACAAATGAGGATGAAAGGGTGTACTGAAAGGAGATGACATCTCTGATCAGTTGGTGTGAGGGGAGCAACCTTGACCTGAATGTAACCAAGACCAAAGAGATTATAATTGACTTCAGGAAAAGGAGAACAGAAATCCCATTGCTCAGGATCAATGATGAGAGTGTGGAGAGGGTTAAGACTACAAAATTCTTAGGTGTGCACATATCAGATGATCTCTCATAGTCAGGAAACTACAGCCAACTGTTCAAGAAAGCACACCAATGCCTCCACTTTTTAAGAAGGCTAAAAAAGCTAAGCTTCCTCCTTATATTCTCTCCACCTTCTATAGAGGTGCAATAGAGAGCATCCTCACCTGCAACTTCACAGTGTGGTTTGGAAGCTGCACAGTTACAGAAACAAAGGCATTACAAAAAGTGGTGACGGTTGCAGAGAAGGTAACAGGTTCTAGCCTTCCATCAATATAACATCTTTATTCTGCAAGAAGCATCCATAAGGCCACCAAAATAATACAGGACAACACGCATCCTTCACATGGACTGTTTAAGCATCTGGCATCGGGCAGGAGATATTGCATCATCTGCTGCAGCACTACAAGATTCAGTAACAGTTTCTACCCTACAGTGATTAGACTTCTGAACTTGGGTACTAGTTCCAGGGGTCTGGACACATAATAAGTCAAGTTTTATTTATTTGTGCAATATATACTTACATATATTCCAAGTAAGTGCAATATGTATTTATTATTTCCATAGTCAGTACTGCAGTGGTGGTGCTGCGGTAACGTTGTCGCCTCACAGTAAGACGTCCTGTTCGATTCTCAGCTAAAGCGTCTTCTGTGTGGAGACGTGCATGAATGGGCGTACCTTCGTTGAAGGTTGTGCATCAGAGCTGGCAACTCGGCACGTAAAAATCTACTGCCAATCAGTAGTGGACCGGAGTTCCACTGTGTCGACCCCTAACTGGGAAAAGCCGAAAGATACAACAACAACAACAACAGTCAGTAACATTTAACTCACTCAAGTGCAATATTAGACAAATAACTTAGGCATTTTAAGCTGTAGTGTGTTTTGTTTTACTTTCAGTAGAGTAGTCATTTTAACTTAGGGGATGGTATTCTTTTCATATATGAGTGTTGGTAAATGTCTCTGCTCATCTTGGGTGTATTGGGAGTAGCATTGTATTTGTTAGTTATTTTTATTCCTCTACTTGTATGTGTTGTTTCGCTTTCCTTTGTAATCTCAAGAATTAAGCTGATGCATGAAATTTCATTTACTCTACACTTGTGTAGTTCTAAATGACAATAAAGTTTACAATGACTTTGAATTTAGAGTTTTAATGAAACAGAGGGACAAAGCCTGGATAGTACTGCAAATTGCAAAAACACAAGAAAACCTACAACTTTTCAAGAATCTAAGAAATAAAAAAAAATAGTATAATACCAGGCAAAAATCAATACTGTTTTCACACTGCAAGAAACCCATAAAACAATCCTAGACTATTTTGGGCATCCATATCAAACCTGTTACATCCAGGCTGTGAAGATAGGTGAAGGCTGCCAGCCTAGCCAGATAGAATTTTGTAGCTAATTCTGTCATTTGTAAATATCAATATAAGCCACAGGCTTGTTCTCTTAAATGGAAGAAAAATGATGTTAAATGCGGAACTGCAAAAATGTAACAACAGTGCACTCTGCTGTAGGAAGGCTGATAAGTCAAGCATTGTGTAATTGTTTGATGTCAAAACTCGGAGCCGAGATGTCTAAATGAAGTATTTCGTCCTATTGTTTTGAGGCCAGAGTTAATGGCTAGAATTTACATGTATAATTACATAATTACTTTTATTGCTCTGGCTTCCTGACTAGCTGCAAGGTCAAAAGGGCTATTAACCTCTGAGTTTCTGTTAACCTGAGAAAACAGAAAATTGATACGAATGATGTAATGTGAAGCAGCACTGTGTAATCAATTTAAAGACAGGGAATCAGAGAGCATTTTTGCATTTGTCTTGAGAACATCCAACTCACCAGTATCTGCCTGTGTTCTGTATGAAAGTAGGAACTTAGACTTCAGTGTCTCTTTTAGCAATAGCTAGGAAACAGGAAGATAAGACAGTTGTTTTCTGTATTGATGTCAGAACTATTCTACTGTATTATTTTATTTTCCTGTGTCTGAACTCTTGACTATCACTGTGTAGTAAGAAGTGTTGTCTTGTGTTTTTATTATTTATTATTAAATATTTTTAAACATTTCAACTGTGGCTGTTTTGTGTAGAGATAAGTTAAGCTCTAGAGTGCATTGCATGTATATAGTGATACTGTCCAAGTCACTCCAAATAAGCCCTGACTGTTCAGTTGCACTTACCATTTGGATAATAATATTGCGCAGTAGAATTGGACACCCTTTGATTAGGGTCTTTTTAGTAGCTGATAAATGTTAGTAGGTGGTGGCAGTGATTTCTACCTTATAGTCTGGGTAAAAGGGGCACAGCTGGAGAACCTGTGCCAGCCTTCCCCAGGAGTGTCTGTGTGGTTGCATATAACTCTTATCTCAAAGTGTGTGTGTGTGTGTGTCAGCTACTTGGGCAGGGACATGAAGCACTGGTTGGACAGAGTGGGTGCTGGAGGTTTTAGCTTGCTCACTAGGCTGAGATCTGGACCCTATAGCTGTGCCAGTGGGGAGTCTTATATGGGATCTGGAGAGAAAGGGAGAAACCAGCTCCAGACTGACTGTAATCACTATGTGCTCTTAAGGGAAATTGTACTTTACTGTGTGTGTATTTGTTATCCTTCCCAATGTGGATGCCCGTCACTGATGTTAGTGGTGAGGACTGAGGTTCCTTGATTGCTGGGCCAGTGCATGGGCATCACATATTAATTGTTTGGCAGTGCTGGGATATCCGCACCACATATTAATTGGCTGGCAAATACTAGTTGGCTTGTAGTGATGTGGATAGTGAATTCCTGTAGCTTGTGTACAGTGATCACTGAAGGTGATTTTATACTCTAAATAAGCCATGTAGTGAATACTCAGAGTTCAGATCACAATTGTTTTATTTCTTTTGTTAGCTTAGTTAGTCAGGGGAGAGCAGGCAAGCATGTCAGCAGAGGAGTACAGAAAGCTAGCTGGCTGTGATATGCCAGGCTAGGGGACTGGTGCAAGGAAACCTGACTAAGGCAGACATGATTGTAGCTTTGTTCACAGCAGCATCAGAAAACAGCAACCAGGAGGACGATCAGACTGGCCATGGAGATGTACAGCACACAGATAATGGACAGCTCATCCTTTGTGCAGAGGACTTAAAAATCCATCTGGAGCCAAACAGACTTGAGTTGGAGGCCAGGTGTTTTGAAATGGAAGCTGTAGAAAAGGAGCAGCAGAAGCAGCATGAAAAGGAGATGCTGACTCTTCGCCAGAGTCATGGAGTTAATGGGAAAGGGAGTAACTGGATCCCAGAAGCACAAAATGTCAGCAAATTTCTTCCGCAGTTTAAAGAGGGGGAATAATTTTGATAGTTTAATTCATATGTTTGAAAGGGTATGTAAACAGTATGATGTTGACCAAAGGCTCTGGGTATGGTTCCTGTCCCCCTTACTCCATGGTAAAGTTGTAACTGTGTTGTCTAAAAATTCTGATCATGAATGTTTTGATTATACTGCTGTTAGGAACTGTTTGTTAAAATTTTTTAAGCTAACACCTGAAACATATAGGAAAAAGTTTTGTGAGTATAGACTCAAGGCAGATGAAAGTGTGTGTGGATATGTTGCTGAACTGAGCATTTATTTTCATAGGTGGGTGAATGGATGTCAGGTCACCACTTTTGAAGGGCTGGTAGACCTTTTGGTGATGGAATAAGCCCTTAGCACTTTGCCTGAGGTCATGAGGATCTGGTTAGCTGATAGACAACGTGCTACTTCAGAGAAGTTGGGGAAGAAGGGAGACCTATACCTAGCAGCAGAACATCCCATGCACAGGAAAGTGACCCCCAGTACTGCTCATGGGTCTAAAGGAACCCATGGTGGGCATCCCAGACTGCCCCAACAGAATCTGCCAGTAGCAGGGGAAGCCACTAGTCCGGCTACACATGCAGGACCTAGGGTTAAATGTTTCGAATGCAACCAGTGGGGCCATGTGGCATACAGATGTCCATGGAGGCAAGGTGGGGAACAAAAGTTGAGAGAGGCAGTAAGTGGGAACGACAAAATGCCAATAGTAGGTTGTCTTGAGACAACATGTGTTCTGAACTAGCATCCTGCAGATGTCCTGATAGGAAAGGATTTTGATGAGGCAGTACTATGTGTTAATGCAGTTATACACAGTCAGACTTTTAGACAAACATGTGGGTATGGTAGCCTGGGGGAGACCCATACAGACCTCATACTTGCAGCCAGGACTGATGAGGTGGTTACTTCAGGGAGAAAGCTACACTGCAGTGAGACTGAATGCGAGCCACAGCTGCTTGTGGGTACTGATGTTCCCTTGTACAGAGTAACTGCAAAAGTAGAGGTGAGTAGTAGTACCCAGGCTGACAGTGAGGCACCACTGTCAGAGGATGCCAAGCTTCCTGTGGAAGGGGAGCTGGGAAGGGTTACAAGAAGAGAGTTGAGACAGGCTCAGCTCTCAGACCCTACATTGCAAGTCCTGAGAGAGGTGGCTAGTGAGGCACCTGATTCTCAAGGGAAGGGTGAATCTGTATACTGGAAAAAAGGGTTACTGTATAGAGAGTGGACACCTGAGGGAGGGCTAGAAGGTGAGAGTGTACAGCAGTTGGTAGTGACTAGACACTACCATATTGTGCTTCTAGCCATAGCCCATGATATTCCCTTTGCAGGTCATATGGGCATAAGACGTACAAAGAGAAATATTATGCAGAACTTCTATTGGTGTGGAATTTCCAGAGATGTAACAGGGTAACCTGTGACCAGTACCAAAAGGTAGGCAAGGCAGGTGAAAAGGTGAGAGTTCCTTTGATGCATTTGCCTGTGATTGAGAAGCCATTTCAGAGGGTAGCTATGCATATTGTGGGGCCTCTGAGTACCCCAAGTTCCACAGGGAAAAAGTATATCCTAATGGTAGTAGATTATGCCAGTGCCCGGGCATCACACAGGCCATAACACACAATCAAACCTAGCTTCTAATGACACTCTAGCAGACTGAGAAATTCAACAATCACTTTATACAATCCATCACCTCTGTACTAAAAAAATAACATCACGTCTGATACTACCCCTTTGTCTGAGTCCAAATTTTACCAAGACTTCTCACTTCAACTTGTGTCTACCACACTCATAAAGAAACTACTCCTCAAGCTAAAAAACATCTCATTAGCTGCAGATAGTCTGCCACTTGAATAACTAAAAATAGCAGCAGAAGCTATCACTCACCCCTTAACCCTTTTAATAAATAGATCCATCACTGAATGTCAGGTTCACACTTGCTGAAAAAAGACCTATCTAGTGCCACTGCATAAAGCAGTCTCATGCAGTGACCCTAGCCAACTTTAGGCATATTTCAATATTACCTCCCACATCCAAGAGTCTTAAGAAGTCAAAAACCTGACAACCTGTCCATACTGTTGATATTTCACTTCATAAATCTCTCTGTATTTAAAAAAAAATATTCATATATAATCCATGTAACTGTGCTTTTTAATCTACACTGTTTGATGTAACTGATGTCAAGGATATCTGAATAATGGGATGTGAATGAAACTGACTGTAAATGATAGAACAGTGCAAATTATGTCTATGATGTCTGTATGATAGAGGTTTCCTCCCAAGGCATCTGTTGAAACAAAAAAAATTTCATTCAGACTTTCATGATAAACAAATGCAAATAAATAAGTAAATGAATAAAAACTCATAATAGACCATTCAGCATTATTTTATTATGTATGTACATATCCCACTGTAATGTTAATACTCAGCAGAGAAAGTGTAAGCATATTTTATCCAATCAGCTGTATTTACTAGAAATGGATAATCACAAGATTACTGCAGTAAAAGTTTACGAGTTTAGCAATATTTCTTTGATTTGACTGCATTTTGTAGGAATTAGTAATGGGGTTAGTACAATGACAGTACTGCTATATTGAAACATATGATTACTCTGGGATAATAAATTACAGATGGGATAAGATTTTGGCATCAATAATGTAGCTGAAACAGGTAATCTGCTTTTTGGGCCCCAAGCCATCAGAGGTTGAGATAATCAAACTAAGTCCCTGAAGCAAAGTATTTCTGCATTCTGAAACTGTCATGAGACACTCCTCATAGCATCTACTGCATCTTTTTTACACTAAATTATTCTCTGCAGAGTTCTATCCACTTGGCCACTGGTTGACGATAGTGTGGGATGTATACCTGATATCTGAATTATGGCTTATGCACAAATCTTCTAATTCTTGTATATTGTAAATTGTTGCTAGATAAGATATTTGGTATTCCGTAACTCAGGAATATGTACATTAATGCACTCATCACACTTGCACTTGTGCCTGTCACTTACAAAATAATGGCTTCTTTGCTAAACAAGTCTGTGCTACTTGACTGCACAGATATGAACTGGTTGTGGAACCATCCCTTCTTTACAATTGTTGTTATGGTATGCATTGCAGATGGTCATGCTCTATGCTACTTATTCTATTTGAACTGAGATGCATGGGTGCTCGTCTTGTCATTTGCTCAACTGCTTGCATTTTTTTCTGGTTTAGATTTCAAACACTGTGATATTGGAATATGACATGCATTTTAGACGTGTTACTCTAAATGCATATTTTACATTTTACATTAACTTGAAGTTATAATGCAACAGTCTATTCAGCAAGTGTATCATTCTCTTCTCATGATCTTGTTATGTTAGACCCTAACACTAATATACCATTAATGTGTTTACCGCACCTTCCAGGCCTTAACTTGCCTCTGCAGTAGTTCTCTGAAACATACCTCATGCTGCTCTAATGCGAAAAAGAAGTCTGAAGAATCCGTCGCTTTGTTATGGCATATTAAATTACTATAGCTTAGAGCTTTGTTCATTGACCTGCATGCCATATGTCCCATGAATTGCATGGAGTCTACCAAAACTCATCTAGGGATCTCCCATGACTTTTAGCTAAACATATGTGTGTGTGTGCATGTGTGTGCGTGTGTGTGTGTGTATGTGTGTGTGTGTGTGTGTGTATATATATATATATATATATATACATATATATATGTATAAATATATATATATATATATATATATATATATATATATATATATATATATGACATCGAACAAATGCTCTGCCATCTCTTTTAGTGATTTTTTTTAATTAATTGAAATTGCTAAAATATTGCAGTTGTTTAAAAAAAACAGCACACAGCATGTCCAGTAGTGACCCTTTTTGTGTAACATATAAGTCATATAGTACTGTGGACTGGAGAGTACCGAAAATGTGGGGGAGAGAGCATGCAGAAATTATTCACATCTGGACTAGAAATACAAAAAAATCAATATTAAACTATATCAGAGTAAACAGTCCATACAACTCAGAAACAATAAAATATTACATCAAAATCTCATGTTATCAAATACACCATTTTATTTAAACAACGGTGACATAATGGGATAAAAAAAGAAGGTGGCTCCCTGTGAGGCTGTGGCTGCTTCAGCTCAACAGCGAAATGTGCACTTGCTGTCTTGTTTTATGTCTAAAACAGCAAAAAAATCTAAAATCAAGGGAAAATATTTAAATTAAACTAAGTTTTAGTACAGAGAACCTTGTGGAAATTTCAAACTCACAGTGCTGCAGATTTGATGATCTGTTATCTGTGAGGTGTATTAGGCCTACAACACTCCAGGAACTCCAGGAACAAGGAATTATATTCAGTCATGGTCCAAAATGTCTTGCTCAAGCAAATCTGACTTCTAAAATTTCTGCAATGAGGAGAAGGAAAAGATGTGAAAGACTGAGGAAAAGAGGAACTAAAGCTGGAAAATATGCCAGGCTAAAGAACAACTCACAAAGGCCTCCAGTTCCATCTATGCTACTAGCCAATGTTCACTCCCTGAATAACAAGATGGACTACATAGGGCTAGAACTAACTACAAAAACAAGGTGAGAAACAGTTGTGTGCTCATGTTCACAGAGACATGGTTAAACTGTAATGTCAGTGATAGTGCAGTGCATGTGGTAGGGATGACATTATTTAGAGCTGACAGGAATCAGATCCTCAGTGGTAAATCTTGGGGAGAAGGTGTCTATATCTTCATAAATAACAGATGGTATACCAGCTGTGAGGGAGTAACTACTCACTGCTCTGAAAACATTGAGTTCATGTTGCTAAGATGTAGACCCTTCTACTTGCCTAGGGAGTTTAATTTTGTGAGCATCACAGGTGTATATATTCCTCCCAGTGCCAACATCAACAAGGCACTGGACACACTTCACCAATCAATCAGTGAACTACAGAATCAATATCCAGAATTTGCCCACATAATAGCGAGTGACTTCAACCAAGCAAACCTAAAGTCAGTCCTACCTATCACCAACATGTGGACTTCGCTATGAGGAGAGAGAACACACTGGGCAAAGTATATACCAATGTCAAGCTGGCTTATAAGGCAGTACCCCACCCACACCTGGGTAACTTGGATCATCTGGCCATCATGCTAATCTCTGTGTACAAACCACTATTAATAAGAAGCAAGCCAACCAAGAAGCAAATAAGAGTATGGGCAGAGGGATTAGTCTCAGCACTCCAGGACTGCTTTGAGAACACTGACTGGAATATGTTTAAGGATGCAGCTATGGGGAACAAGCACATCAATCTGGATGAGAACATGGAATCTGTGTTAGCATAGTGATATACATATCTAAGTGTGTGGACGATGTGAAAGTAAAGAAGACCATCACATAAGGCCCAACCAAAAACCTTGGATCACAAATGAAGTATATGAGCTCCTAAGAGCACACAATTCTGCCTTTAAGGCAGGTGACAAGGATGCCCTCAGAGAGAACAGAAAGAACCTAACTAGGGGAATAAAGAAGGCAAAGCATGCCTATGGACAGAAAATCCAAAGCCACTTCTCAGAACTAAGGGACTCCAGATGTCTGTGGCAGGGAAAATAATCCTTAACAAATGACAGACATGTATCTTCAAGGTAGGATAACAACACCAAATTTCTAAATGAGCTGAACACCTACTTCAGTGGGTGTGATGAAGGGAATGGCAAAAAAGCCATGAAACTCACCACCAGGCAAAATGAATTAGCATTCTGTCTCAATTCAGCCGATGTTCAGAGAACTCTAAGCTGAGTGAACCCAAGAAAAGCAGCTGGACCAGACAACATTCTGAGGCATGTGCTAAGAGACTGTGCTGTTCAACTGATGATGGCTCTTAATGACATATTTAACATGTCTCTACATCAGGCCATAGTAGCCAAGTGCTTCAAGAGCACAAAAATCATACCACTACCCAAAATGTCTCATCCAGCAAGCCTGAATGACTATCGTCCAGTAGCTCTCACCTCCACCACAATGAAGTGCTTCAAAAGACTGGTCAAAGACTATTTAACAACAAATTTCTCTGCAGAACTGGAGCTACTCCAATTTGTTTATTGGTTGAACCTCTCCACTGCAGATGTCATCTTGCTGGCACTACACACATCCATGGCTCACCTGGAAAACAAAAACTCCTATGTTCGACTATTATTCATTGACTTCAGTTCTGCCTTTAACACAGTTATACCACAGCATCTGATAGAGAAACTGATTCATTTGGTTGTCAGCACTACCATGTGTAACTGGATTTTGGACTTCCTCATTGACACATCACAAAGAATGATCACAGGAAATAATACCTCAGAGAGCACTACACTGAGCACGGGAGTCCCTCAAGGATGTTTTCAGTCGTCTGCTGTTCACCATGCTGGCCCGTGACTGTGCAGCTAGGAACAGATCAAATCACTTCATCAAATCCATTGATGACAGTCCAGTAATAGGCTTAATCAGCAATGGTGATGAAAGAGCATACAGGGAAGAGGTGAAGCATCTGATTGACTTGTGTGACAACAACAACCTGGCTCTGAATGTAAACAAAACCAAAGAGGTAATAGTGGACTTCAGTAAAAGCCATAAGGCACATCCCCTTCTCACAATCAAGGGAGAAAAAGTAGAAAGGGTGAAGCACCAAATTCCTGGGTGTCCACGTCACAGAAGACTTGACATGGTCCTTTAACACAAATCACATTATCAGGAAGGAGCAACAAATGCTCCACTTCTTACACAGATTGAAGAGAGTGAACCTTTCATCTTCAGTCCTCACAAGAGTGGCACCATTGAAAGCATCTTGGCAAGCAATATCACAGTGTGGTACAGGAACTGCAAGGCTACAGATCATAAGTCTCTCCAGAGGGTGGTGAAGGTGGCAGAGAGGATCACCAGGTTCATGCTTCCATCTATACAGGATTTGTACTTTGCACAACATCTTGATAGAGCTACAAAGATTGCCGGAGGCTGAACCCACCTGACTCAGGGACTGTTCTTCTGCTTGACTTCTGGCAAGTGCTACAGAAGTATATGCTGCAAAAAGACTAGATTCAGAAATAGCTTCTTTCCTCTAGGTATCAGACTACTAAGCCTGAGTAGCAATACAAGCCAACAAGTCACCTAGTCAGAGGCCACATAGTCTGAAGGAATCTTTTTCCTTAAAGTGCAGTCAACCCACTGTTAGGTTCTTTTCACCTGTGCAATAGCTCATTAAAAGATCAATACTTTTTTGTGTGATAACTCAAAGAACAAGTTACATTCCATACAACTGAAAGTGCTCTAGTCTCGTAAGGCTCAAGTCTCAACTATGCAACTACCTGTGCAATACTAAATGCTGCTAATACATGCAGATATGAAAATGTAATTATGCCCTAGCATCATGTCAAATGTTACAAATGTTTATATTTATGTCTGTTATATTTATATGTATTGTCTGCAATTAGAGCTGGAGACAATGAAATTTGGTTTAGCCTGCACTGATGTGTGGGTCTAAATGACAGTAATGTTTACTTTGACTTTGACTTTGAATAGTGTTCTGAGGAAGTTTATTTTTACTGAATAAAAGCACCAAATCTGAAATGAATAGTAGTTATATGTGTAGTGCCTGTTCCCTAAAGCATTCACTCCAAATAACAGGCATCACAAGATTACCCAAGACTTAAATGCTTTCATCATTTTAGTCACAGACTTCTTCAGTAAAAACAAGAACTCTCTAAAAGTATTAATTATATAACAGAAAAGATTGCATCCTGTGTTAAGGAAGAGCCAGTGGCATTTGCCCTATACTTGGTGGCAATCTAGCGGATTTCCATTTTAAAACACATCTGATATTTATAACTTCATTCATCTCAGGAACAACATTTCTACTTGTCATAGCTGCTAATGTAATTCTTTGATCTCCAACATATTCTTCATGTTGCCTGTTCACGCAGTCATCTACAAAAAATCACATTGAAATGAATGCCTAAAGAGAATGTTTTTCTCATCTTATTTTTCTTGATGACTAGTATGTGTTTATATATATGCTGAACCAGCTTTCTTGCAGTCTTACCAACATAAAATGAATTGTCTGAGTCACAAAGTGCAATATAAACTATTCCTGCCATTCACCAATGGCTTATGATAGTTTTTGATAAAGTAAAGATAAATTATCATGTATTTGCAAAATTTACAGATACCCCAGGGAAACATTCCTACTTTTTTATTAGTGTTGTGGCCGTTATCATTTGTAACATCTTTCTTGATCCATTTATAAAAGGCCTTTAAATTGATATTCCTTCTGTAACAAAATTGGCTCTTGTTTCAGTATTTTTGGTACGTCTGGATTGCCTTATAAAATTTTTCAGTTGTTGAAAATAATTTGTTTGACTGTACTGCTATCCACAGTGTTGTCCTGGCAGAAAGAAATGTTGGAATAATTAATGTCTTGACTGGTAGTTGTTACTTGATGTAACCTCCAGTCAGAATGAGTATATATTTTGATTCTCTGTTATTTTTAACATGCCCAAAATACTACACAATATTAATTTAAAAACAGCAAAACAAATTATAGCATAAATAATAAGAACCATACCCAGCCTGTAAACTAATCCTCCCTCCACAAATTTCAACAAAGTCTTGTATCCAAAACGCTAGAGAATATCAATCAATGATCTTCCTCTAGTGTTTAATACAAATAATAAACCTGATCCAATCAACCATTTAAATTAAAACATGCCCAAACTTAGTTATCCCTTTGAAAATGCCAAATCATTTAGATAAACTAGAACCTGGCACTGGTGCTCCCAGTTAATCAACACACAAGCTTAATTGTTAACCCTAAGAAACCTTAACAGTAAAAACCAAACTACATTGCTACCTTCCTTTAAAAAGACTTAATAACATCCCAATAACTTCGCATAATAATCCATTACAACCCCTAGTGGTATTCACCAAACCCTTCCTTTGCTCCGCTCCTTTGCATTCTTTTCCTACAATCTGACTTAAACAATCTTTCACAATACCTCACCCCTCTTCAGTTACTCAAGACTGTCATCAATAACAGCTCAGCATTATGCAACCGTGCCAATATCACAGTCACAAACACCTGCATATTCCATTATCCATAGCTAAAATAATATGCATCCCTCCCACCTCCATATACTCCCCTTCAGAGACCACAACAAATTAAAAGCAATCACTTCTTTCTACCTGCTTTCACATTTCTCAAATTCACTACAAAAATAAACTGACACCTTAAAATCCCCCTAATTTGTAGCCATGTAGGGCCATTAGTAGCTCGCACATGGTATCACCATGGATCGTCAAAAGCAAAAACAATCAACTATCTTTTCTTCCCTCAATGCATGAAACTTGCTAAAAAAGCAGAACAAATACATATATTACTCACTACCCATAACCCTCATCTAGTCTGCATTATTGGATCATGATTAACCTTAACTGGTATTTCCCTGGTTGCAAATACATCACCTAACCCCCCAATCTCCCCTTCACCGGTCAAAAATCTCAGTCTTCCTGACATTATTTCCCTATACTAATATGTGACATCTCTTCTGCACTGCATGTAATCGTATCTAGTTCATTACTGTCTGTCCTTACCTTTCTTTTGCTAACTTTAATACTTTGTGGTCTCTCCCTTCACTGTTTCACGTTCTTCTTTCCCCTCCCTGCTTAATCTAATCATCCTTCCTATTGTCCCTTAGACTGTGTTCTTTGTTATTATCACTCTCATTGATTCATTGTTATCTTTTCACAAGATTTTGTTTGTATTCATAATACTTCTTATTAACTTGCTTATTTACTGTCATTTATATTTTTCCAGACTGAGACTGAAATAGGTCCATTTAGACCAGTGCTCTACTCTGATTCCCAAACTTGACAAACAAATAAATGCATTAATAGAATTCCTGACTAATGAACAGATCTTGGGGAGGTTCCCTGATGCTATTCAAACACAATGCTAAAGTCAAGCTCCTTGCAGAAAATACTTCCCAAAATGACCATGACCCCAACTGGCAAGTAACGATATTGCAAATAAACAATGGCAGCATTTCAGCACTAGTTATGACTCTCCTCTCCCTTCCAAGCTATCTAAATTCAAACTACTTATTAGCTACATTCTTCAGCTTGTAAAGTCTCACAAGATATTATACTGCGGGTTCTAATCTGAACTTTTTCAGTCATGCCAGCACAGATATTGTAAGAGATACTGTAACTGCCTATTAGACCTTTGCCTAATCCGTCTAATTAGACAGCTTACCATATCAAGCCGGAAATCCAGGAGACATTCCCTTCTAGATCTATTGATAATGACCATACCAAACAAAATCCCAGATATTAGAATCCCATAGAGATTACCATCTTCATAACTTCCTTACTAAGAACTCTAAACAATAAACTCCCCTACCAAAAAAATCTCAGCCTTAAAAGATGCACTCATGCAAACTAATTGATAAATCTCCCTAATTGATGATGTTCCACAATTCAGCACTGCAATAACAAGGACATTACTGCAAGAGAAGTATTTTCGTAAAATAACTAGACTTCTTAAGAAATACACAAAGCCAGTGGCTTACCATGGAATTGAAAACCCCTTAATAAAGTCAGGGATGTACTTGGCATCAATGAATGCTTTCCCCATCTGCAGATAACAAAATGAAATTTATTATTTTAACGAATCAAGCTAAGACATCCCTGGACACAACCCCTACTACCTTCACACAGCAAAAACATTTCCTACATAATGAAAACATTTCAGGAAAGATTATTATGGAGAGATAAGATTTTATTTGTGGTTAGATTTATGGATTGGGATAAAGGTTTGGCTGTTTAAAATGTATTTCACATCTGAAGAAGTCTTTTGAAAAAAATGCTGGTGATTTAGTTAAGGTGTTTATGTGTAGTGTGCTGTATTTTATTGAATAAAGCCTTCAGTTCTGGTTTTGGTGCTACTATTTCTTGGTGGGACCATTCTGACAGTGGATTTTGATGGTTTCAGGAAAGATGTCAGTCATATTTCCGTAGTCATCTCAATGCAAATATGCACTTAATGACACTGTTATCATCTCCTCAGCACTCTATCCCCCCACCCCCATACTGACTTTCTCAATGAATTTCCCATTGCATTAGCATGTGTTTTGTTCAGGAAGGGGCATCGTGACAGCCCTTTTCACCCTCACAGATGATTTCCTTCAAAATGGATAAAAGTCTTTTGACTGGCTCAGTATTCTTTCATCTAACCACATTAGTTCAATGACTTCCTAAACAAATATTTTGGAATATATATTAGATAAACCACTCCTTCATTCTCCATTCCAGTGAAAGGAAATATGCAGAGAGTGTAATTGCCATTGTTTTTCACAAACTACACTAAAACCCCAATTATCATGTATGGTGACAAAATAGTCATATATAAGGCCAGTATATCCCACTCCACCATCAAAAAAAATTAGAAGAAGATTTCTCTGAACTTTTCAAGGGGTTACAATACATCAAACTTATTTTATTAAAAAATAAAAACAGAACTATGATATTTGGAATAAGGCAGTGGCTTTCCCTAGTTCGACATAATTGGGCATAATATATAATACCAAGATCCTATAGAAACTGCATCAAACATCAAATATCTGGGGCATAAAATCTCATCTTTTACTACAATATATAAACAACTTTTTCAAAAAGAAAGAGACTTATAATTTGGGCATTCTGGGCTGCAGAAAGAATATGCATAGGTAAAGGGGCCCTATTTGTCTAACTGTAGCAACCACAACAAAAATAATATATCTCATATGGCATTTATAGATTTATAATCCGAGACACTCAGGGAGAGCATCACTGCACATTCCTAGCCAAAACAATCTAGCTGCTAATAAAGCACACGTGCATTATCAGAAACATTCTGAATCTAATTTATGAACTAGATACGATATCTGGAATACACAGCTGGTACCATACGAAAAAATGCAACAAACAGCTGCTCCATTAAAATGCAAACACAGAGTCTTTAATGTAACAGGAATAATGTGTCGAATGTCTCTCATTATACATAAGGAAGTGTAATCATAGACTGAGGGATAGGATAAGAGAACATAATTATTCAATAAGAATTAACTATGACAACAACGTACTGGCTAAACATGTTATGACAGAAGGAGAACATCATAAGTTTAAGTTCAGGGTGATTGATAGAGTACATGAGTCTTTAAGATTGGGTGATATTCGCAACCATACTGAGAGGATTGAGTTACAGTGGATCCTGAGGATGCAGTCATATAAAGGGAAGGGCTTGAATAGCCATGTCCCTTTGAAACCTGCCCTTAAAGTGAGGAGATTATTCAGATAGGCTTTTCTCATCGTTTTTATACACATGATGTTTATTTTTTGAGTTTGATTATCATATGTATCTTTGGATATTTTTAAGTATTTATACTTACATTTTTTCATATAGTTATATGTATTTTATTTATTTATAGATTTTTACTTATCCATTTTTATTTACGGGATATGTTTTTAAGGGGCATGGTGTTAGCTCTCGTTTTGATTGGCTTATGCACAGTACTTTAGAGAGCTTAGTAGTGTCATTCATTATCTGATGAAGCAGTGTTGGGATTAAACTGAGAAAGTGCATATTCCTGTTACATAAAAGACTCTGCGTTTGCATTTTAATGGAGCAGCTGTTTGTTGCGTTTTTTCGTATGGTATCAGCTGTGTATTCCAGATATCATTCCCTACTTTCTTTGAATAACTAGTTCTTTTGTGGTTTATTTGGATTTTTCTCCTCTCCAATAAGATATTTACCTGCTAATTTATAAACTACTGAACCTTGACACTTTCCCTTGCTACTGTTATGCTAATAAAACGCCCACCAACCTACAATTGCAGATTGCAATCAATCTGCTCTTTACTAACTCCTTGAAATATTCACCACTGCACTGACCACAATAATAGCTCTCAACATTTTACCACAAAAAATGTGGACAAAGACTAAAATAATAGGAAAATAAAACCCCAAAAATAGGGACACATTTTAAATATTGCTCTTTAGATGTTAGAAAGTTGCTAGGATAAAAGGTCTTGTGTTACAATGTATTTTCTGAAGGATGTGAAGCCTAAAACTCAAATGCCTCTCATTATTTAGTGAATTCAGCCCTCAGTGATTTGTCACAAAAATTCAAAAAACACAAATTTTATGAGGAAAAAAATCTAAAGTGTGAGGAGAAATATTACTGTGGTATGATTCATGCTTGGCATACATTGTTACCTGTTGCCTTGGTTTTTTCTAAGGAAGTATTAAGAAGCTGTTTATGCTGTAATTTTTTAAAAGCAGTGCTATCACTGGGTCTATATCAATACTTCAAACCCTCACTTCAATGAACAGCATTTTATCGGAAATGCCGCTCATCGAAATCCCCTCATGGGGGGCTGTGCCCCCAACATTTCCTGCTAATTATATATACCTATTCCAAGATCGCACTGCAGTGAGGAAAGGACAAGTTTCTCGATCCTCACTGCACTGCACTGTCAGTATGAGCAGTTTGATAAATGGCATGTTCGATTCAATTGCACTGAAAATGCCATTCGCTGAACTGATTTTTCTATGAACTGATAGGGACTCCTATCATTTACAGGAGACGTTATGGGGATAGTATAGATGATAATGATTTAAGAATTATCATTATGATTAAAGGTTGTTAGTAGGCCTGTGATACAGCAGATTAAAATGTTTTGTTTCCATTGTAGGTAACCTCATTGGAACCATGTCAGAAAAGAAGAAGAGGAAAAGTAAGACAATGTGCAGAGTGTTCTGAAGGAAAGCGATCTTTGGCTAACTTTAACACTTAACATCTTAATCGTGCCAGCTTGAGATGAAATCAAATAAACATTAAAGCATTCCGTTTAAAAGAAAAAGAGGTAAGTGGAAAACATGAATGTTTGAAGAAAATATGCAACTCGACTGAATCAGCTACTATCTTTAACTTTCAACAGTGCAATGCAAATCACTGCTACTAGGATAAGCTTTAAAAAGGGTAACTTCTTAAGGAAATGCATGCTGATTGCTCTTTTGTAGTTATGTTCAGAAAGGAGGGCGATATGAGAATGGTTGTTAGTCACACAATGCTGCACAGAGAAGAACAGATGACATTTCTATCAATGTAATTGATAACTTAAAGGTAACAGCCATTAATTTATGCTTTTTCTCCCTGTCAGTGAATGCAAGTACTGTTTAGAAAACATCCACTTAAAGACTGACCCCAAACATGACACATTTCTTATTGAAAAGTGATATTAAGCCTGTCATTAAAAAAAAAAAAACATTGTCCAGCTTTTCATTTTATCTGAGGTTTTGATAAAAATGTTGAAATTACTAAAAAGTTACTGGCTTATTCTCTATCATAGGCAATTAATGGGAATGAAAGTCTTTGAATGACAACTTGGAATATGATTCTACCAACCTTGTTTCCATTTGTGCTCATGGACAACTGGCTTTATCAAGAGACAAATAATGATTCAGCACTGGTTTATAAAGTGTTAATGTAACCATGTAATGCTTGTAGTAGCTGGCATCCTTAACTACCGATGATCTGAAGGTCTAAAACACTAGGCAATTTGAGCCTTTTAAAAAAAAAATAGGCAGAAGCCAAGTGGCACTGCCAAGGAAGAGAACTCTAGAATTTTTTTATTCTAAAAGAGAAAGTGACAATATTCCTAGACAATGAGCAAAATGGATTCCAGATGATTGAAAATGAGTTCTGCAGTTATGATTTGTTTTCTTTCAGGATATTAAACACACATAAATGATCTTGACATTTAATTTCATAGTTAAAGCTCAATTTATAATCCAAAGGACAGCAGCAGTGAAAGCTTTCAAAACAACTTTTCAGCTATTGACGGGTGAAATGAGTCACTTTTCTGCTTGTGCAAAGTCTTTCAGTGCAAACACATTCAGATGAAGGAAAGATATGCAAAGCAGACTATCTCTTGTTTGAATACTTTCATAGAATATTTACTTTGATTGAAGGAAGCTCATTAGAAGCTGGTCAAAGATACTTTTCATGTCAATTTGTAGAAGTGTCAGTATATATGCAGAATTTTTTTATACCTAACTTCAGTGCTCAGCTATTTCCAATAATAAACAAAGAGAAAGCACCCTGTAAGACTTCTAGAAAAGAATTGTCCATGCTACCACAACACCACTTATTCCTGTAAGTCATCCAAACTATCTTATTCCACAAGAACAGAAACTTCTGTATGCCTTCATTCATCTTCCATAAAACTAAGGACATCGAAAAACTCTTGAAAAACTCTTTGATCATATTCATTCAGATGCTTTTACAGGTTCTAATGGCTTATTACCCTAACCTGTTGGACATTGAAAAATGCAGGAAAAAAATGGAAATGCCACAGAACTTGCAATGAAAATGATCAGCATCTCTGGCAGAACTTTTATATTATATATGTGAACATCGGTCTACTTTGGAAGACCGAAATACCAGAAGACCAACTTTCAAAATCCTGAGATGAGAAAGCCAAAAACCTCAGAAAATCAACGTCCTGGAACATTGACTTCCACCTCCAGGTAAGTAACCACTTGGCCAGCATGTTGAACTTTGCCCCTTAAATCTGTGGTAGTGCAACCTCGGAGTTGGTATATTTAGTTGGGGGGGGGGTTCATTTGGATTTAACAGACTATAGAGATATGTTTCAGACTGACTTATCACTAGTGTTGAACAACAGATTATACTGCCCACGGGATACGAACAAAAGTATGAACAGTGAAAAGTGCAAACTTTTTTTTAGCAATTGCAGTTTTTCTTTGTTTAAAAATATGATCTGCCTGAATAAACAGAATTAAGAACTGTTACACTGTATAAATCCAGTACAAAATACATTAAGTGGATTTAAATACACACACACACACACACACACACACACACACACACACACACACACACACACACACACACACACACACACATATGTGTAAACTGATTTAAAGTATGCTTAAATAGTTAGTTTAACTGATATTTGTCTTTCAAACCTGGTTCCCTGGGTTGTATGGAGCAGCAGCAAAGCACACAGAGATGTTGAAAATACTAATACAGCCTATCATTTCAGACCATGAAGTACAGTAAGGCTACAAAGGAATCAGCATAAAATAAAAAAAGCTTGCAATGATCAGAATAAAACTTTATGGAAGCTTGGTGTTTTCAACTGTACCATATTTAAGTAATTTTTGAGTGCCTACAAACCAGAAAAAAAGTAAAAGACTGAAAACACAGGAGAAGAGTGGATTTCAAAAATCACTCTTCTCCTTTAGATTTGCAAGGCCAAGGGCAACCTTCCCATACCACCCAAACTTATATATACCAACTCCGAGATCCCCATATCTCAGAAAAAAGGGAATATTCCAAAAAATGGCATCTTGGACTTAGTATATGTAAGTTGATCTTTTGGCCATTATTCAGTCTATTTTGGTACTGGGTCTAGTGAGTCCTAATATTTCAAATGGGTTACCCTTTTATCTCAGTGTACTTAGAATTGTACAGATATTCATTATGCCGCTACTTTGCCTGGGCTGAAACAGAAATTGGTATGTTGTGATCAGTGCTCTGCCGCAATTAAACAATTCAAATAAAAATAAATACTTATATGAAGCATAAATCTGAATTAAGAAAGCATGCTTAGAGGTAGTTGAGGTATAACTAAAACTCTCACAGCAAGCTTTAACTAACCAGTTGGCTAAATGGTAGAGCAAATAGTAATGATGGTTCACTAAGTCCAAAAGAAAAGACCAGCACATAAATGAGCTACTAGCAAAAGTAGAGATAAATATGTAATTGCCAGAAGATCTAGGAGTAGGTAAAAAGGGAAAGTGATCCCTGGCCCTTACTAGCAGATTAGCGAGACAAGCATGAGTTAGTGCAGTCAAAGTCATTCTAATTAAACAAGTATTTCAGGTCAACAGATGCAGTTTCCTATCAATGAGCTTGTTATACTCACATTGTCTAAGAGATATACTCATAGATGTAGGAAAATCTGAAAAACTTAATCAACAGAACCATTGAGGGGACCTTTAGTACAGTAACTCATGATCAACCTAATTAGGAAGTAACTTGTAAAGTAGATATAGTAATTGTTACTTCTGAGTAGCTCAACAAAACCAATTATAATACACAGTTTTAAATTGGTATGGCAGCATGATTTATAGATGAATATTTTAGTTTTAATATTAAACTGTCATGTATAAACTTCTCTACATTTACATCAGAATAATTTTTTACAAAATTAAATTGTAAAAGTTACTGTTTGTTATTCGCTTTGCACTGTTTCAACAGAAAGAGACGGTTGAAGGTTGACATTCTGAACTTAATGATATGTTAGATTAGATGTTAAGTGTCTGATACCATGTTAAATGTCTCCTGTTGATTTCCTTTGGGATGTCCATAGTTATTTTTACATTGAAGCCTCTCCAAAGAACCGATTTCTGTTTCCTTGACACTAGATAAAATTATGATATGTATCAGCTATACTTAGCAAATGCAGCATATATTATACATGGGGCTGCCCTGGGAAAGCACAGAACTCTATGAACCCTGTCAATTACACAAGTGAATAAAGCTTCAAGATGGCTGCCATCTTGGGTAAAAAGTGCTTGACTAGCCTCCTCCAAGTTTTTGTTAGCTGATATTCCTCTACTAGTCCTCTTATAATGAGATTGTCCCTTACTGATCTGTCCTGAAGAGATAACAGATTGTCGTTTGTTTACTTGTTGGAAGAATCTAATGTACTCACCTTGGCAGCAGAAATTCTTTCCTTGAATTCTTAGAGCCATGACTGTAGACCAAACAGCATACCCCTCAGAGATTTGTAAATTACAAATGGAAGAGTATAATGGTTTGAGGTCTTTTCTCAGAGCAGCAGCACTTAAATCTGCTAAATTATTGAAAAATAAGCTGGAGTGCCGTTGAATGGACCTACAATATCTTGTTATGCTAGTTTTTAGTAGTTCCAGATTGAACCAACATTATAACGCATTGCTCTTCACTTCAATATGAACAGAAATTTATCAGTCGTCTTGCAAATTTTTTGAGAAAATATGTTTCCTTTCTTCCTCATTCGGAGAAAATAATGGTGAATGAGAAGCTACACTAGATTTGTGTTTATGACACTACTGTAGCGTATTTATTTTTCACCATGTTGAATGCTTTGTTATTACAAAAGGATTTATGCAAATACAGTGTATTGGTTAAAGTAGTTCTACATCCCATACCAGCTGTCACTGGTAATAAAGTACTGGAGATTAATGATGAGGCTCCAAACACAAAGCAAATGGCACACTTAACATAATTAGTTAATAGCACTGAGGTCAGAGAGCCCAGTTCTGAAGCAGTTACAAAAGCTTTAGGTCATAAAAGTAATCATAGATTTTCAAGCTGAGTAAAAATTAACAGAATGAGTGTTACCACAATTCACTTTGCTGCACATAATTAGTCTATATTTGAAGTAAATTCTCAGTATAAAATATTAGACCATGGTATTTTCAAAGACCACCAAACAACTACAGTCACTTGAATTTCAAAGCACTTATTTATTATACTATAATGCTGACCTAAAGACTGGGTGTAAATTGCCCCTTCTAAGTTGTCCACCAAGGTGCCAGGTATATCAAAATGGAGCCCAATTATAAGGTTTCAGATTCTAGTAAGTTCTTCCCTGGTGAAATCAGACCATTGCTCTGTCTCATTCGAAGTGTCTATTCCATCCAACCCCCCCCCACCCCACCCACAGCTGTAACCAGGGTAAAAAAACTTCTCAAAAACTGACTACAACCTTCTAAGGGAGGGTATCAGTAGCTTCATACCACCACCTCCTCCCCTCAGAGGATGCAGACAAATATGCTGAACTGTATGCCAGTGCAATATACAAGCACCTGTGCAACTGCATGGACTCAGCCATTCCCAAAAGAACTAAAATCTGCTCCTCAAGGAAGCACAAACCTATGTGGTGGACATCATCTATCAACAGGCATTATAACAAAAGGAAGAAATTGTTGTCCAAGGGTAAAAAGGCACAAATTCCCAATTGGAAAACTCCCTCCTTAGCCTAAATAAGCAAATTTGATCACTAGTGAAAACCTCCAAAGTCAATTATGAATCAAAACTAACCTCTAAAACAAAGGCTAACCACAAAGCCTTTTTCAGTTATGTCAGAAACCTCCATGGCAAAGTCCAGGTTTGTTCCAAATTAGTTCTTAATGGTACCACTTACACTGCCCTGCCCCCCCAAAGACCCATTTGACATCCCTGATACTTGCCCCGCACCTCACATCTCCATATATCAAGTGTTAAAGGCTCTATCCAAGGCAAAAAACACAGGCTCTATGGGACCTGATAGTATTCCATGCTGTATTCTGCAACATCTCTAGCAAGAACTAGTCTCGCCATTGAGCACCCTATACATCCCTAGCCTAAGTACAGGCTTTATTCCAGCAGAGTGGAGAACTGCCATTGTCATCCTTTTGCACAAAGATGGTGCCACTACTGACCCTGGAAACTATCACCCCATTAGCTTGACAAGTCTGATCTATAAGGTCATGGAGCGTATTATTATTATGGACCTCATAAACAAGGACATAGACAATTTCCAAGCACTTTACTCCACCCATTTCAGATTCGTCAAGGGCAGATCTTGCCTGTTGAACCTGGTTGACTTTTTTGAGACTGTCACCAAGGCACTAGATGAGGGAAAGTCAGTTCATACAGCTTACCTTGACCTGGCCGAAGCCTTTGACACAATCCCCCACTCGAGCATCATTGAAAAGCTAACAGACATTGGTGTAAATCCCTATCTCAACAGGTGGATGGCCAACTGACTCACTGATAGTACCCACAAGGTCAAAATAGGTGCCACTACCTACAATATCAGACCTGTCACTAGTGGTGTCCCCCAGGGATCTGTCCTGGGACCCCTATTGTTTGGCATCTACTTCTCAAAGGTCCAGGCAAAGACAAAAGGCCTGTGGCTGACCAAGTTTGCAGATGGCTGTAAGTTGGGTGCTGTCATTAACTCCCAAAATGATGTTAACATACTTCAAGAGGGTCTCACAGCAACAAATGATTAGTGCCAAAGTCATGGCCTTAAGTTAAATGCAAAAAAATGTATTATCATACCATTTGGCAAAAACATGGCCCCTACTGATTATCACATTAGCTGGAACCCACTAAGCACACAACCTGTGGTGAGAGACCTGGGTACACAAGTTGACAACAATCTCACATTTGACCATCATGTAGCGGCAGTGGTCAGAAAAGCCTTTTACTTGGTTCATCTCATAAATAAAGGGATTGCATCCAGAAAAAAGGAGGTTATTACTTCTCTGTACTCCTCCCTCATTAGGCCAACAATTGAGTCCCATTTGGTATGTACCTCTCCAAACACCGGCACCAACTGGAAAGGCCACAGAAGTGTCTCACAAAGAGAATCCATGGCCTCCAACACCAGCCCTATGTGGACAGGCTCAAATCACTATCACTCTACTCTGTATCGTACAGATTTCAAAAAGGTGATCTGTGTCTTGTCTACAAGTCAATCTCAGACTCTGCTCTACTAGAGAGCCTTCATATCCGTAAGTCTAACTCCTTGCGTAGTACCTGATTGAAAGGCTTAAATCTAATATGTGACATTAACAAAACCTGCTGGAGAGACAGGTGTGTCTCCCAGAGTCTCTGAAATAAACTTCACATACACGTCAAACAAAGTACGTCACTGACCCTCTTTAAGCACAACCTTGATGAATGGGTGGGCAACCACAAATTTGTCCTAGGGGTACCACCTCTGTCCCTCATTGACAGATGTGACAGGTGCTGATTGAGGTTTATTTTTTGGAGATAAACTCTTGGCTGGGATTGTAAGGGCCCCAGAGCCATTAGCCTAGTAATGTCCTATGATCCTATGATCTCCTGCTGCATATTTACAGTTTCCTCTTAAAGGATAGAGAGCAGGGAATCCAATACCAGAGACAAATTATATGAATACTATTCAAAATTTAACATTAAAAAGGAATTGCCTAGTTGAATTCAATGCAATACTTGGAACACTACTAGAAATGCCTTGTAATGACCTTTTGCATTGTTCTCTAGCAGGAAAAGTGCTTCTGATAGAAAATACCAAGTGACTGTCTTCATCTGAACATCAGACAGGAAACATACAATAACTTCCAGACCTTCAACATACACTTAGTGACAACAGTCCAAAGACAGATATAGCTTTCCAATCAAAAAGTAGTATACTGTGTCTAAATGTTGCAAAGGTGGTTAGAAAATCCTTCTATGTGACCCATCTGATCACGAAAAGGTTTGCATCAAGATCTAAGGATGTAGTGGTTCCCCTCTACTCTTCCCTCATCAGACCCATTATTGAGTACAATGCACCAATTGGAATATACCTGGCTAGGCATCTCCAGCAGCTGGAGAGACCACAGAGGTACCTCGCTAAGAGGATTACTGGCGTCAAACAGTTGCCCTATGCAGCACGAATGAAAAAACTAAGGCTTTTCTCTGTTGCATACCGCCTTCTCAGAGGCGATCTCTACCTAACATACAGAGCTATGTCCAAACCAGAACTGTTGAACATGCTCCAGCTTAGCAAAACCAAATCTACTAGAGCTACACGCTCTAGGGATATAAACCCCAGCACAACAATGAATAGATCATGCTGGAGTTATAGATTCCCCTCGCAAAGACTTCCCTTGCTATGGAACAAGGTCCTGATCTACATAAGACAGGGCCCCTCACTATCACTCTTCAAGAGGAACCTTGACGAGTGGATGGGTAACAGAAAGTTCACACAAGGGATCATACCAACAGCTCTACTAGATAAGGGCCAAGGGTACTAGCTGCTCGATCAAGGGCCGAGGGAACTAACCAAAGGGGTGGTGAATACCGCACAATGTGGCTGGGCTAATATATGCCTTCGGGCAGATAGCCCAGTACCTACCTATGAACCTATGAACCTATAAAATCTGTTCAGTATATTTACAGTGAAGTCGAAAATTATCTGATGCAGAAAGTGCCAGCATCAGGCTAAGTTCCCAGGATGCAGGAATACTTTAGATGTCAAAAGCTCAGATAAAACAACTATTATCCTCGGATCTTCACTACATAGTAATATTCAGTTTTAGATTGCATTATAAGCATTAATTATCTCTAGTTTTTGCATATGAGTGGTCAGAAATATGAAAAGTAAAGCACTACAGTGCAGAGCAGTGTGCAGAAATGACCAGCAATACTAGTACCATGGGTATTAAAAGTAGCTAAAAATATAAAATAATTACTAATATGTGAATTTAATTATTTATGTTACCTTCAAAAAAAAAAACTTTCTGAGTTGTTCAGGTGTTCAACTTTGTCTTTGTACAACACTCCAAAACAAGGGAGCTTTGAAGTATGGACTGTCAAGCAGGAATGAAAAATGGTAAACTGCTGTTAAATACTGAAGATAATGAGCATCATTTGTGTATATTAATCTACAGGAAAATAAATTAATGTGTACCTGCTCAGTAGTTGCCAGGATTGGGTCATTCTCCCTATATACAGCTCATGCACTTTTTATCAGTTCATTATGAAATATTGAGCTTAAAATCATATGGCAGTCATTCAAAAACACATACAACTGATTCTTAAGTACAACATCAAGTTTGTTTAAATTATCTAAGCACTATTAAACATTAAACATTAAACTAAAACTAATACAGAAGTTAAAAATAAAAATAAAGAATGTATATAGATTGTCTAAATCTCATATGCAAGGGCAAAATGTAAGTTCTGAGTGATGTTAAGTGTTAGGAATCAACCTAAACAATTCTAGCAAAGATGATCCAAAAGACAGCCCTGGATAAGCAAAGGAACATAATTATTATGAATCTAGATGAACTATAGGAACCCAAGTACTCCATTGTTGGCTAAATGAAGAGTGCAAGTGGGTTGATTGCAGCTTAGAACTTCCCTAGGATAAGAGGAACATATGTTGTGAAGGAAAGGAACAAGTAAACCAGGATGAGGATGTCTGCAACAGCAACATTTTTCTGAAAAGATTTCAAGCCTGTGTAAACTAAAGCACTGTTAGTGATTCCCTGCTGGATGAGGAAAGTAAACCTTTATTTTCTTGTCTGTGAATGATAAAGCTGCTTTCTGATTTACCTGCTCCATTTTGTTTTCTTTTTTGAAGAAACCTGCTTGACATGGTATTTTTGTTCTATGTAAGAGATAGACATCTAAATTTGCTAGGCTGTACATTTCACACTTTTTTTCTTGCTTTTCTTTTATTGGTTAAATTGTTTTGAGTGATACTTAAATACACAGTGAATTTCTGGGCCTTTATCTTTTTCTGAAAAGATATCAAGCCTACATAAGCTAAAGCACTGCTGGTGATTTCCTGCTATTTTTTTCCATCCGCACTCCTCTTTGTTGATCTGCTTTTTAAACCTGATGATTTTAAGCTGCACACCCCTACTGTAAATTGAGCTTAATAAGCTCCTCCCTTTCTAAACTACTGTTGATATACTGAATTATTTATTTACTTCTTTGTGCTTATATTGAAAAAGTGCATTTTGCCTCATCATTGTCTGTTCTACTGATTTACTTGCTCTGAATTCATTATCTAGCTAGCTTCTGGATAGAATAGTGCATTTTTACAGTCTATCAAGCACTTGTTTTTTACATCAAGAGGTCAGTGGATTTTCCATGTAGTGCACTGGGGGGGGGGGGGGGACTGGACTGTTTAGGTTGGAGAAACTCTTGAGATTTCTGCATGTAGTTTTATTGGCTGGATGGCTTATTAATCAGCTTATCTTGTTCTTAGTGCCTTTATAAATTTTGAACAATTGAGTGGCTTTTGGCTCATTTATACAAAGCAAAGACTTTTATTTTAATAATCATACCTTTATAAGCTATTTAAAGTAAACTGCTGTATCTGTATCTTTAAGTTTGTTTGCGCAAGCATTTCATGTCTTTTAAGTTTGTTTGATGTAGCATTTCACTCTAAACTCCTTTACTGTGCTTTTACATTAGGAGTACTGGGATTATTCATCTAGTGGCAGTAGGTGTATACCTGGTCTATTTGAGCTGGGAAGCACACAAAAGGGCTCTAAGTATCTTTTTGTACTTCTCTTCTATATTGTGATTGTACTTTAGCAGTTAAAATTATTGTTTGCTCTTGCTTTAAGTAGTTAATTGCAATTTATTACATTTTATCTGTTAGTTGTAGTGCTGTCTTGATACAGTTGAGCTCCAAACCAGCTATTCTATATTAAGAAGTTATTTTTCTGTGCCCTTGTGGCAGAAGTGTGCTGATCTAACCAGAGTTGGAGATTGCTGGTGGAAGGCTTATTGTGTGCTTTTCTGATTGGATGTTAGCGTAAAACTTATTTCTGTTTACACATATTTAAGCCCTGCATTTCTGTGGTGCTTCTCTTTGTGCAGTGGTAGTTAACAGTACCATTGTATAGATGCAAAAGCCTAGTAGGTCAGTTTTTCCCTAAATAGTTGTCAGTAAAATCCTTCCAATCTTTTCTGCTGCTCTAGGATCAATTCAGTTGCACACTGAGCAGAGTTGTCTTATTGATCAACGTTAGCCTACGCAAAGTATAGGTCTCTCTTGTAGTCTCAGTGCTACTAGCACAGGGCTGTCAAATTTATGCATTCCCTTCCCTAATAAAACATACAGAAAGAGTCTGATATGATGAATGGGCAGTTTTCCATCATCTCATTGGCCAGCCTGATATACATAGGCATCTTGAGGCAATCAATTATCTCATGTATACTGACGACCACTTACTCCTGAATGAAACAAACAAATATTATATGTGAGAGATTTCGTTAGCACTACAAAATTGGAGGCAAGACTCTCACATAATGACAAATTGAATGCCAAACAGGTTGTTAGCACACACACACACACACACACACACACACACACACACACACACACACACACACACACACACACATACACACTTCCCAGACTAAATAAGGACACAACACATAAACCCATATATATGGTGGTGCTCACTAATAACTTATCAAAAGATCAGACGCCTTCCAAATGGAAACCACTTACACACGTAACCATGCAAAAAACAACCACAGCATGTAATAAAACACATACACCAGCACCTTAGCAAATAAGCCCATAAGGCATAACACCACAAACCTTAATGTATTGGCCATAAGTAACTCCCTTGTGAGACACAAGGATGTTACCCTCAACAGGCTGGATAAGGAAAGGATTATGTTTAGCTGCATGTCAGGTGCCTGCATCTGCTGCTTAATGCTAGAAGTCTAAACAAGAAACTGCACTCCTTGGAAGTACTTCTCAATTTGGAAGATGCTGACATCTGTGCAGTCAATGCGATATGGTTTAAAGGTATGGAAACACCCTGACCGTGCAGGGCTACAATGCCTTCCATACGTTCAGACCACAAACTGAGTGCGAAAGAACCAAAGGAAGAGGTGGATCCATCTTCATTAAGGGTAAGCACACCTTGAGACTGATTAAACAGTATGACTCTCTTGAGCTACTCCATGTCCAATTAACTATGGGAAAAGCTACCTACCACATCATAGCTAGCTATAGGTCCCCCACAATGAAACAGGAAAAGCATACTGCATACATGGACTTACTGGAGTCACTTGCCATACAGCCCAACACCTTACTTAGGGGTGATTTTAATTATCCTACAATTGACTGGGAAACATACATTACCACAAACATGCTGGCTCAGAGATTCTTGGACTTTGTCAGTGGAAATGCTCTGGAACAGCTAGTCAGCATACCCACAAGAGGCTCAAATATCCTGGACATAGTACTCACTAACATGGGAGAGCATTGCCCATCCCCCCACCCCGTGTGATGTCCTCTCTGGTAAGACCGGACCATAAATTAGTCTTGTTAGATGTAATTATAAGACCAGATACCCCATCAAGCTCAAAAATGCTTAAGAATTTTTCTAACACAAATTACCTCCTACTAAGTGATGGTATAAGAAGTTTCAAAGCCATCTCGAATGCAGATAACACGACTCCTATGCAGAGGTGTACAGCAATGCCTTGTGTAGCTACTTAAGCAGTTGTATAGAATCAGCTGTACCTGACCAAATTAAAACCAGATTTTGTCAAAAAACAAGTTACCCTGGTGGACCACTAGTATAAACAGGCTATACAACAAGATTAAGAAAATAATGTCCAAGAACAAGAAGGAACTGGCTCAACAGAGGAAGAAATCCTTCTCTAGCTTAGAGATCTTGACAAGTCCTCCAAAGCTAATTACAAAGCAAAAATAGCCTCCATAGCCAAGGATAATCACAAGGTATTCTTTAATTATGTCCAAAATCTAAAAAGGCAATATCCAGCTATGTGCTGAACTGATTGTGGATGGCACCACCCACACTCAAACTGGAGGTAATAGTCAACCTGCTAGCTGACAGATTTTGAGAAAACAAACAAAAATATTTTTTCTCATATGGCAATGTTCTATATTCTTATATTTTAATAAAAGTTAGACAGGCAAAGCTTTTGGGATACTTCCCTTTCTCAATGCATAATAAAAAACACATATCTAATTCATGGTCTTATATATAGTACATGACTCTAAACACCAGTCAAAGTCATTCTTAATAGGATTTGAGTTCATTCTCTGTTAAATTGAAAGCAGCAGCATTAACAATAATTGTAGTATCAGTCAACATGCACATACAAATGATATAACTGCAACATAGGTATAACAATTATTATAACACAGTAAAAAGCATAGCAGCCAAATACATTAAGACATACATGCATCCACCTTACTTAAATCCTCATGTGTCTACTTTTGTCTTCAGGCTGATGAATACATTCAGTCCTGGTTCTTTATAGGCCTGTAGTCTTAAAATCCACCTATATTCTGCAGCCTCCATCTCATTCAAAATATCACTCCCCTCTTATTTTAGGTATTTTTTTGTATAACTCTATACTTAAAGTATGTAATATAACATTTTCTTTAACACGTTTAGCGAGGGAATTAGTCATAATCCCTCTCCTTATTTCTGACAAATGTTCTGATATTCTTTCCTTTAGCTTCCTATTACATTTCCCTACATATAAGGACTACAAACAGCTTGATAAATTATATTCTAAGTGTTGCATGTAACACAACAAGTAAATTCATAAATTCTTTTACTAATGGGATATTCAGATGTGGCATCAACTACTAAATGCTTACAAAAACAACAATTGTAGCATGGGAAGTGTCGCTCGTCTGGTCAGGATGAAACAGACGAACAGTTGTGGGTACAGTTCAAGCAGCTTATTACAAACACATCAGGAATGAGACTTAGTAACTTAAACTTAAATAAACTTATAAACAGACTGACAACCACACTCATACATGTTAAAACTTTGGCTGCTCTCTCAAAATGACAGTGCTGCCTGCAAGTGCTCACTATTTATATGTATGTACTACATCTGGAAATGTTTCTTAAAGGTACATACACACACACTCTCTGTTCTACATCCTTCCTCTTTGAGAAATAGATCATATACTAAATGACAGTATTCAATGACATGCAATTTACAGAAATGATCTTTTGACATGCAGTTATATAGAACTAATTCCTAGACATGCAATCATACAAAATTAGACAGATATAAAACAACTATGTCCATGTTGCAATGTATTTTAAACTAGGCCAAGAAATACGACCTGATCATGTAATATAAAATTCAGAATTGGATCTAGCAATGGAGACTGTCTTCAAGGATTGTTCAACTCTGGGGACAACTGGAACATAATCAGGAATGGGAATGGATACTGAGCCATGTTCTTCGGTATGAACATTGTCAGGGTTCCTCTGAGATCTAGAGTCTGTATCACAGGTACAATGCTGCAATTTTGTTTCAGACAGAGGAAAAAGATGTTTGCAGTTTCTCCTGTTTTCTATACCCTCAGGTTCCACTAAGTAGGATCCTGGCTCAGTACATATGCCTCTCAATTGACCAATTCGATCAAGCCTTTTGCCATTTGCATTCTCGCTGTCTCTCCTTCTTTTAATGGACAAAGAAATCTTCTTATTTTATCATAGCTGCATTTCTGAAAGGAATGCTTCTTAAAGAGTTGGGCTTTGATTGCTCTGTTGCTTTTAGCATTAGGCACCAACAAACTAGAACTAATAGGCAATGTTGATCTGGTTTGCCTAGATAGAAGTTGCTGAGCAGGTGAGCCAAGTAGGTTGTCACAGGATATATTTCTGAGATTAAGTAAATTCAAGAAGATAACAGTATTGTCACTCTTTGACCTCTCTAGTATTTGCTTTGCACTCTGTACTGCATGTTCAGCAAGTCAATTTGACTGTGGGTATTCTGGACTACTAGTAACATGGATAAAGTCCCACTCTTTTGCAAATTTCTGAAACAATTGCCAGGTGTACTGGGTACCATTGTCAGAAATAACTTTGTGTGGACTACCATAGACTGAGAAATGGCTTTTTGTCTTCGTAATAACAGCACTGGATGTTAGGTTAGGTAGCAAATCAATTTCAAAGCAGTTCGAATAAGAGTCTGCCAACACTAGGTAATGTTGATTGTTCCACTCAAATATGTCAGTGGCTACTGTTGACCAAGGTAGTTCAGGAATCTGGCTTAGCTGAAGTGGCTCTTTTTACAAATGCGGTTTAGTACTGTTGCATGCTGAACAAAAAGAAAGTACTTTATCAGCACTTTATCAATGTCCTTTGGTAGAGAAGGCCAAAATGCCAATCCACGTACCCTTCTTTTGGTAGAATTTGAACCTAGGTGGCCATGGTGCAAAATCTGACTGTATTCATGTTGTAAGGAAGTAGGAACAATAGCTTTTGGACCTTTGAAAATGATACCATCTTCCATCAGCATCTCATCTCTGTACAGAAAATAAGGTTGTACTTCTGGAAGTACACATGATTGCTTTAAGGCCATCCAACATTGATGACGTGGTTGAGCTTCTGCAAAATTGGATCAGTCTTTGTATGATCTCTTAGCTCATTAAGTCTCGTGGTAGAAAAATTATGCACTTCCATGGCATCAAAGTCAAAATTCTCTGCATCAAGCTGTTCTGTGGTATTTCTGAGTGATCTGGATAAGGTATCAGCCAGATAAAGAATTTTACCTTTTGTATAAACCATTTTGAAATTATACTTTTGTAATCTGAGCATCATTCTTTGTAGCCTTGCTGGAGCATTATGCATAGGCTTCTTTAAAATAGTGACTAGAGGTTGATGAACAGTTTCAACTTGGATAGCTTGGCCAGAAATATAATCATGGAACTTCAAACATGCAAACATAATTGCCAAAAGTTCCTTCTTAATTTGAGCATACTGCATCTCAATTTGGGTAAGAGTTCTAGATGCATGGGCAACAGGTCTGCCCTCATGAAGAATAATTGCACCAATACTGAACTTTGAATCATCACAGGAAAGAACTACTGGTTTGTGGACATCATAGTATCTCAATGTAGGTGGGTTGGCAATTTGCTGTTTGAGGTTATCAAATGCTCTCTGGTGTTGTTCCAACCATGACCAGGCAACATTTTTGCATGTCAGCTCTCTTAAAGGCACGGATAACTCACTAAAATCAGGGATAAATTTGCCCAAATAGTTAAACATACCAAGAAAACACTGTAGGGATTGGACTTTGTCTGGAGCTGGCATCTCGAGAATTGGGACAAGGATCTGGTCATAAGCCTGTACTTGTAAATAAATTACCTATATAAGTAACTTCTAGTAGTCTGAATTTAAATTTTAGAAGACTGAGCTTCAAGTTCACTTCATGCACTCTGTCCAGAACTTTCCTGATGTTTCTGTCATGCTCTGCTTCACCATTATCTCCAACCAACAAATCATCAACTATTATAGCACACGGAATGCCCCACACATTTGCTCCATTGCATGCTAAAAGATTTCACTGGCAGAATCTATTCCAAAAGGAATCCTGAGGACTCTGTATCTACCAAATAGTGTGTGAATTGTAGTTAGTAATGAAGATTTGCAATCAAGCATTACTTGCCAAAATGAACTCTTTGCATTCAAAACAGAAAAAACAGTGGCATTTGGCATAAGGGCGGTAACCTCCTCGACTGTAAATATAGGATGATGAGGTCTCTTTAATGCCTTGTTCAAGTCTCTTGGGTCAATGTATATTCGGATTTCATCTGAACTTTTCTTAGGAGGAGCTACCATGGAAGGTACCCACTCAGTTAGTTCTATGACTGGTCAAATCACACCTCGCCAAACCATGTTGTCTAACTGGACCTTGACCTTGTCCCACATAACTATTGAAACTCTGCATGCTGGTCTGACCACTGGACTGACCTCTGGGTCAGTTTTCATGGAGTACACAACTGGAAGTTTGTCTAGCTTGTCGTCAAAAACATCAGCATACTCTGAGAAAATAGCCTCACTGAAGCTGGAACTAGTACATGTACTTACATGATGTACTTCTCAGGCAAAAGAAAGTTTAATTCTCAGACTGTCTCAGAGATGTAATAATGACTGTACATGCCTTCTGACTACATACAATTGCAAGTTGTAATGGTTCTAACCGAATAGCATGAAAGCACTACTGAGCCTTCGGTTTGAATATCTTCACCTCCATAAGCAACAAGCTTCAGAAAATTAGCCAAATTAAGTTGCTCACCAGCTGTCACTGTAGCAAGCATTTCTGCTGACATAACATTACACTTTGAGCCAGTGTCTACTTAGAGCTCCATGAGTATGCCATTGATCAGGACAGTACAAAATATTTTGTTTTTTGTCAACAAATGAACTGGATTGTCCTTTTCCCTGACCACTGATACATCATGTACATAGAAAGTAGGGTTGCAGCTTTCCACATGATCAACATGCATTTTTGAGTGGCCTTTCTTAATAACTGAATGAGGCTTGCTTGATTTACAAAACTTTTGAAAGTGGTTCCATTTTTTACACTTGTGCCATTGCTGACCAAATGCAAAGCACTTCTCTCTTTCAGTCTCATGATTAGCACCACAATTATGACAGTTAACAATAAGAATTGACTTGCATTTTGCTGACTAACCCTTATACTGCACTGAATATGTCCATTTTGCTGAGCTAGTCTTAGAACTTGCTAGAAAGTTATGGGAACTCCCTGAGAATCCTGCAGGGATTGCAGCTGCCATGTGCTTAGGCCTGTTTCTGCTTGCCACATGCTGCATGCTGTTTATGCTTGTTCTAGAGGCTGCTGAAAATAAGCTCTTATCACTTGTAAGCATATCTGAGTGCCTTTCTGTGAGCTCATGGATTTGACAAAGCTCTATAGCTTTGCTCAACATTAAATCACTGTCACACAGCAAAATATTTCTCACTGCAGCATTATTAACACCACACACAAGCCTGTCCTTTATTAACTCATTTTTCAAATCATCAAACTGGCCAGTTTTAGCCTTATTTCTCAAGTCAGTGATATAAGCTGCAAAAGTCTCAGCTGGCATTTGGTCTCTTGTATAAAATAGGTGCCTCTCTAATGTAACATTTGTTTGGGGGTTGCACATTTCTCTAAATTTACATTTCAGGCAGTCAGGGTCCTCCCTTGATTCAGCCAGTCCAACAATATGGCAGTTTCCCCCTTCTCCTGCATAAACTGCTGGTGCATACACAAATGAACACTCTCTTTCAATGGCCTCTGACCCAGTTAAGTTAAGCAAAATGAATGCCTTTGTATGTGCATCTTTGTCAGAAAAAGCTGCTTGTATGAAAATATTGTATTCCTGCTTAAATCCTCTCCAGTTCTCTGCAATATTATTATTTTTTTATTTATTTTAACATTTGTTTACTGGGAAGGTCTGACTGTACACATGTCCTTTTCAATGGAGGCCCTAGGAGAAAAGCTCCACAAATAGACAAAATAGTTTACAAAGAATTCTGCCCAGGCAATAATCACATAGTACATCAAGATTATAGGATATCAATTATGCACCTTGCAGATTAAGAAAGAAACATTTCAGGCAGCAGTAGAAAGAACAGCAATATTAAAACAAACAATTATATACATTTAGATTATTGAATTTTCAACATTATATAACTGAGGAGAAAGCAAAAAATACGGTAAGGCTTATGATACATTATGATATATTATGATCAAACACAAGTGGACTGGGTCTGTGAAATGCCTCTGCCATATCAACACACAGTAGTGAAGGTGCTTGGAATTATATACGAAAATGAAGACATAAATATATGCCAGAACTTTATGCCAAAAGTAATTATGCCCAATAGCACAACAGACTCTGAAATAACTGCACTTTGCCAAATAAATCTCCATAGGACAAGAACACTTTAAAATCACTGTGCTTTGCGAAATCACTCCTTATTAGTGTAAGAAATACTTTGAAGTTACTGTACTTTGCGAACAAACTGTACACAGCAGAAGAAGCTCAGAGTTAGAAACACTTTGAAATGAATGCACTTTGCAAATAAACTGTATACAGGACAAGGCCCTTTCAAAATACCTGCACTTGTGAAATAACTCTGTACAGTGTAAGAAACACTTTGAAATGGCAGCACTCTGTGAATAAATGTACAAAGCACAAGAAACTTTTCGAAATGGCTGCACTTTGACTGCACTTTGCAAAATAACTGTACTTTGTGCACCGAAAACTCCTTAAAATAATTGCTCCATAATAAAAGCACACACTCTGAAAACACTTTGCACACTGAGATATTTCGAACACCTCTAGTTATACTTTGAATTGCTTCAGTCGATGTAAAATAGTAGTTTATGCCCAAACACAGTCTTCTACTAAAGAACATACAGTCACCTTGCTCTTTAAGCTTATTTTGCCCTTTTATAGTACTCATTAGGCTCATTTAATCTCTTATCATGCTCATTATACTTTTCTTGTGTTTGTTATATAAACCAAGGGTAATTCTGAACCCCATATAAGTATCTCTGATTGTTTTATCAAATATCGTGGCTTCAAACATTTTGTTTAATTGATAATGCATCTTGTGCCTTACAAATACTCAGTTTAATTTTCTTTGCAAAATAAATCATTTGTGCAAGTTTTGGTTACCTGAAGTTAATTTCTGGCCCTTTTTGATCATTTGAACATTGTTCTCACCCAACCTGCTCAATATACCTTCACAGTCAACTCTGAATGTTGTGGCTTGAAGAAGTTGCACTCTCAATCCTGGATCTAACACCATGTCACTCGTCTGGTTAGGATAAAACAAATGAACAGTTGTGGGTTCAATTCAGGTAGCTTTATTATACATAAACACATCAAGAATGAGGCTTAAACTTAAATAAACTTATAAACAGACTGACTACTACACTCATACATATTAACACTCTAGCTGTTCTCTTAAAATGGCACTGCTGCCTGCATGTGCTCACTATTTATATGCTTGTGCCTATATCTCGAAATGCTTCTTAAAATATTAAGGTTACACACTTATGCTCTGTTCAACAGGAATGCTGCTTTTTTAAATATTCACACCTCCAGATTTCCTCATAGTCATTTCCTTATAACATATTCATTGTTTAAAGCTTTGACATTTCATATAGGCAAACTGTGGAATTTTGCTTATAAATTTAGTCAGCTCTGGCAAAACACTCAATATGCTCCCGTTATTCCTTATCATACTAGTAATCCAATTTATATTAGTACTGCAGCATGTAATATACCTCACATTAACCTTTTGTTTCTTATTCAATAAGGTTCTTGTCTGATGGAGGTGAGCAAAGTATAGTTTAGCTTCCCCATTCCTTTCTTTATTGACATACTCTGACATCTCATTTGAAAGACCCTCATCATATTTTCTAGTTTGAAACTCTTGTCTCATTGTAGTTATCTGCTGATAACATAACTCAAAGTCTATTATTAGTCTACTGACTCTGAGCAAAACCTTTGAACACATGCTTAGGGTGCATGCTATGCCTATGAAGAAACCTAATCGCTTGTACTTCTTTTCTAAAAAATACTAGTCGATATTTGATCATCTTGTATTCTTGCCATTATGTCTAAGAAATTTAGTTCCATTCTAAAATATTTCAATTGAAACCTTAAAAAGATATGGAGAAACCTTCACCCCACTTTCACCTCCAGTCATTCCCCAAAGTATACCTGCACAATTCCTCAGCCTATTATATCAAGAGAGCAGGTCATCTCGGTGCTCTCCAAAGCCAAAAACACAAGCATCACAGGGACCAGACAACACCCCAGGTTGCCTTTTAAACAACTTAAAACATGACCTAGATGACCCACTTGGATCCCTGTTTAACCACAACCTGAGAACTACTATGGAAGTTCCAGTGGAATGGAGGACAGCAACAGAAATCTCTCTGCACAAAGGGGGACCATCAACAAACCCTGGTAATTATAGGCCCATAAGCTTGACTAGCCTCATCTGAAAGGCCATGGAAAGCGTCATTATGGACCTTATTAACAAGGGCATACATAATCTTTAAACTCTTAACCCAACTTAGTTTGGATTTGTTAAAGGTAGATCATGCCTGTTAAACATGGTTGACTTTGAGAAAGTCACCAAAGCCCTGGACAAGGGAAAGACAGTGCATACTACCTATCTTGTCCTCATCAAGACATTTGACACAATCCCCCACTCTGATATTATAGATAAACTCACCCAGTTGGGTATTAACCACTACATTTCCAGATGGGTAGCCAACTGGCTCACTGACAGGACAAATACTGTCAAAGCGGGTAACTTCACCTCTAGCAAAAGACCAGTCACCAATGGCATACCACAGGGTTCTGTGTTGGGCCCCTTACTGTTCAGAATTTATTTCTCAGAAGTCTAGGCAAACTTGGACAGCCTGTAGCTGCCCAAGTTTGCTGATGATTGCAAATTGTGAGCAATTATGGAATTCCCTCAATAATGTTAATATACTGCAGACATGGTTAATGCAGACAAATTATTGGTGCCAAAGCCATGGATTAACACTAAATGCAAAAAATGCATTATTATTTCATTTGGGAAAGCTGACATCCCTGCTAATTACATTATAAACAGCATCCCCTAAGTGTAGACCCAGTGGTACGTGATCTGGGTACTCAGGTTGACAGCAATCTGAACTTTAACCACCATGTATCCACAGTAGTAAGGAAATCCTTTTATGTGGCACATCTTATAAGGAAAGGCATTGCATCTAGATCAAAGGATGTTATAATTCCATTATACTCAGCCCTCATCAAATCAGTAATTGAGTACAATGCTCCCTTTTGCATGTACCTCATCAGACACATGCAACAATTGGAAATACCTCAGTGCTTTCTCACCAAGAAATTACAGGTTACAGAAAACAAGTCCTATGCGGAAAGACTGAAAGCTCTGTCACTGTATTCTGTCTCCAACAGGTTGCTAAGGGTTGACCTGTGGCTGACTTACAGGGCAGTCTCTGAACTTGGCGCTGATGGAAATGCTACACATTTGTAAATCAAACTCTGTGTGTGTGTGTGTGTGGGGGGGGGGGGGTCACTCACTCCATGGATCCTAACCTAGTCTCTCACATAAACAGGCCATGCTGCAGAGATAGATACCTCTCTCAGAGACTGCCATTTCTCTGGAAAAAGCTTTCAATTAATGTGAAACAGAGCCCCTACCTGACACTCTTCAAATGCAACCTAGATCAATGGACGGATGACTACAAATTAACTCCTGGGGTGATGCCCATGTCCCTCCTGGACAGAGGATGTCAGTATTAACTACCACGGACCCCTTACCTCTGCGATCTTTACTCAATTAACCACTGACAATTGGGGCAATGCTGGATAAATATGGCTAGGCTTTTAAGGGCTCTAATACTGTTAGCCTAGTAACCTCCTAAGAACCTATGAACCTATATGGTGCTATCTAGATACTAGAGTAAGTAGCCAGCTAGCCGAGTTCTGCACAAGTTATAGTCAGTGAAGCTCAGCATCTAGTAGCCATAAGTAATGAGCATTGCAGTAGTCCAAATGTGAGGAAACCTGAGCTTACACAACCAGGGATAAATCAATAGATGCGATTAGATGCTTAATCAGTGAGATGTTCCTCAGATGATAACAAGATGATCTGAAGACAGCAAAAACCTGGGCCTTAAATGTAAACTGTTCATCAAATACAACTCATAGATTGTGCACTTTAGAGACAAATTGTTGCTTGCCATTACTATACATAATATATTGTGCCATAACTGGTGCCAGACAATTACAAATTGTGGCATGAGTTATCATTGCAATCATCTTGCTGGATTTGAGCTTCAAACAATTACCAATCATCCAACTGTGGATGTATTTCAAGTCTAAGGCGAGTGTTGTTTGGAACTACCATAGAGTCTATAGGAGAGGTATGTCATCAGCATAAGAATGGAAATTTTAATCACTCCTTCAAAAAACATGCCATAGGAGAAGCACATACCAATTAAAAATAATGGCCACAAAATGGACGTCTGTGGTATCCCACATGCCAAGGAGAAAGGTGAGGAGGAGGTAATACCAGATATGACTTGATGAATACAACCAATGGGACAGGAGGTACACGTTATCATGCAATACTAAAGATATGGCAATAGTGCGTCAAACAATCATGTAAAATATCATGCCCAACATGTCAAATGCTGAGAAGAGATCTAAAAGGAACAAGCTGGAGAAACATCATTGATCTACAGCTGCTATGGGATCCCTAACAATTTTAACTAAGGTGGTCCTAATGTTATTAGTGAAACCCTTACTAGAATGTATCATAGATTCCACTAGCACTTGTATAAGAGTCTGTTTGTGTACAGATGACCTTCTCAAGGACCTTTCCGACAAAAGGTACATTGCAGTTTGGCCTGCATTTACTCAAATTATCAATATCTAACCCTGTGTTCTTTAGGAAAGCAACAACCAAGCCACTCTTAACTTAAAGGTAAGACCTCCAGACTCATGAGATAGGGTGACAATTTGTTAATAATCTAGGCAATATGCAACAATTTGGATTGGACAAGGATCCAGTCCACAGGTGGATGACTGTATACTGGAGACCAGTATAATTAAATTATCATAACTGATTATTTCAGAATCAGACCAGGAACAATACTTCATACATTGAAATAAACCACTTCAAGTCCCCTGCAAGCAAACCAGAGGAAACATAGGATCTGATGGAGGCAATTTTGGAAGCAAAATATCTAGCAGCAAGCTTCATTATTCAGCAGACAAATACTTTCCTGTGGCAAAGGCATGACTTTATTCTCTTTTTGTCTTCTAACCATATATCTGCAAGCATGCTAAGATGTCCAATGAGTTCTGAGTAGATTTTTTAAGAATAAGTCTTACAGTTATTTGAGAAACAGACAACAGTTTATGGAACAGTACTTCATATTGCACTGGTGAAGAATGTGTGTCTTATTTCATTGGTAAAAATACACAGAATTGGTGTCATACTCAGCTGCAGGATCAGTTAACATCAACAAAACATTCAGATGGCAACTAATTTTGTCTCACTGTTTCCTCTGACAGCATTCTGCCTGTCAGGATTCATAATGAAATACGGGCTGAAGAGCCTTCCACCTCTTAGGTTGTGCACTGGACATCAGTTGGCAAGGAGAAGGCAGTGGGTCTTATACTGAAGACAGAAACATTATTCAGCATTGTATGTGCTGAGCTTTTCAATCAACAACAAAAGTATACCCCCAAAGTAGTGGCAGAGATGATATTCATTAGGAATTCATGCAGCAACAATTTACTTTAGGGATCTGTGCTTTATCTTCTTTTGTGTTTCATCTTTAATCAGTCATTTCATCTCTGATATCTCCCCAGCCATCTTTTATTAACTTATCATAAGGCTTTCCATCTATCTGCAAGACAAGTGGTCATCAAGTATATGTATTTGTTAACATTTGTAACTGTTTCAGAGTTTAAAAAATCTTTGTGTTAAAAGCACAAAGCAAGTTAATGCTTTGTGACATCTCTATTGATCAGAAATAAGTCTCCCTACACCAGTATGTTATTCTAATAGTGAGATACTGGGCAAATTGCTCTTTATATAAATATCCCAAGTTATGTCAAGATCCATTCCTATTATGGAGATTCTATACAATATGATGAAACGACCAGTTGCAAGGGCAGACAAACAAACTGGCACATCTCAGTCACACTGTCCAGAAGCTCAAATAGCCCTTCAGTGAGGAATCTCAGATGCATCAATGGAACAGCCCTTCCCCATTCAACATCCTTCATAAATGCTGTCCACTTCTAAGTTGTACTAAACAAAACTTGTACAATCATCTATCCAGTTCCTAAAGACCAGCATCACAGCTTTGTAGCTGATTGAAAATCAAGTACATTCAACTGTGAGTGATCTTTCAGTCCTCAGTACAAGAGTCACTGCCTTCTCTTTGCCAACTGATATTTAATGTACAAATTATGAGTTAGGAAGTATGCTGCTGTTTTTCCTTAAATTTCCTGGACAGAAGTTACACTAGGCCTTTCGCTTCTGGACCTTTAGAGTGACCTAATTTCTCAACAAGTGTCTATTATCATAAAGACCTTCTAACTTAACACTCATGCATAACTTTAATGCAGTGCTCATATGGGTCTACATCACTTTGTCAAATCAATATTTAGCAAATGCCTCTTCTTCAAACAACTATTCAGTGACCAGACTAAATCATCAAACTAACTTTTTAGCACAAACTTTGCTAGGGCAAAACAATGGTTGGCCACCAGCTGGAATTTGCCCTATTCCCTACTGTAGTACAATTTTGGAGTTGGTATATTTAGTTAGGGGGGGTGTGGGAGGCATAGGCCCCCACCTACATAGGTGTTAAGTTTTTTTGGGGGGGTTATGATCACTAGGGTGGACTACCGTCAGTTTTCCCTAGGAAAGTTTTCGCTAAAAACTTAGTTCAATGATTAGTTTTTTTACTACATAGTTGTTCAACGAAGAGGCGTTCACTAAATAATGATTTCACAAAGTGATATAGACCCATGCTCATATATATGAAGCCTTAACAGAGCTTACACATTTTACATGGGAAAGCTACCTCTCCACTTCACCTAACATTTTTCCATATTTATTATTTTTGTATTTATTTATTTACATATTTGACATTTGTTGACCGGGATCGTCCGACTGAGCTTATGCCCTTTTTCAGTGGAGGTCTGGGGAGAAAAGCTCCACAATAGAAAATGTATAATTGGAAATTTCACAGTACAATTTAAATTAATTTAAATTAAATTAAGTTTTACAGTATGATAAACTTGTATAACGTTCACTGTACAAGTTATAAAAGTAACAAGAAGACAACCAGCGAGTAATTCATTCTCTTGAGAGTAGAATTAAAGTACATACCAGAAAGGATAATAGGAAAAGGTCAAATAGGTGAGCAAAGCTATACAAAAATAAAAGGTCATTTGGCAGATAAGGCAATTTTAGTAGGAGGTGATTAGAAGTAAAGTAGAAGGAAGTAAAGTGAAAATGCTGAAGAGTACCTAATGCAGGTCTAGACAGGTTGTTACAGCAGTTAGTTTGAGGGGATTAGAGTGTTGTGGAGAAATGAGGAAAGGGGTGGAGTAGGGATAAGAGGTAGGGTCAATAAAATGGGGTCAGAAATTAGTAGGGGAATGGAGAGAAGTAGTTAATAGAAGGCGATGGAGGAGTGAGGGAATAAAAGAAGGAAAGCAGAAGATTTCAAGTGGGATGATTGCACAGGCATCTCCAGGTACTTTTTAGGTAATTTCTAGAAGTTATCTTGAAGTTATGAGAATGTGTAATCTTTGTGAGAGCCATAGGAAGTTTTTTCCAAGAAAGAGAAGGAAGATTGCCGAAGATGTTCTGTCCTAAAGATTTTTTAGGTTTATGAATCTGAAGGAGACATTGTTCTCAGCTTCAGAGGGAGTGAAGTGGCTTATAGAAGGAGACAAGGTTGTAAATACTAGGGCATGAGCATGAGCATGGCTTGTTTAAGATGGAGTGGATGATAAGTTGAGAATATAGGAGTTGGTTAGGCAACTCTAACCAGCTGAGTGTATGGAGTGCGAGACAGTGGTGAGATTTAGGTGGTAGGTTGGCTGCAAATCTGGCAACTTTGTAGTATGTGGTTTCAAGTTTGGATTGTAGAGAGGACTGTAAATTAGTATGTATTTGAGAGCAGTAGAAGAAGTTAGGGAGAAGATAAGCATGGGAAAGTGAGATTTTGGAGTTGGGGTAAGACACTTTTTATTTCTATATAGTAAGCCAAGTTGTTTTTGGAGAGTTTTCTTTATACTGTGGTGAATGTGAAGGTCAAATTTAAGTTGGTCATCAATGATTACTCCAAACAACTTTTTGTGGGGTTTGGATGAGATAGTATTGTTATTCAGGGAGGAGATGGTGAAAGTGGATTTAAGATGATGGAGAGATTTGGGTAGAAAAAAGAGGAGTTTTGTCTTATTAGGATTTAGGATGAGTTGGTTGTTAGAAAGCCAAGTTTCTGTGAGACTGAAAGAGGTTTGTGTTAAGGTGAGCAGGTCACAGGGGTTGTCAGCAGTGGTGATGATAGCCGAGTCATCTGCATACTGTATAAGGTCTGACTGAGGACAGGAAGAGTGCAGTTGATTAGTCAAAATGTTGAAGAGAAGGGGGCCAAGTACTGAGCCTTGTGGAACTCCCATTTTTGTTGGAATGAAGGCCAAAAGAGCAGAGAGCCATTTAACAGCTTGCTGTCTGTTAGTGAGGTAGCTAGAAATACAAGAGATATTAGTAGAAGAGATGTTGAGTTGAGAAAGTTAGGAGAAAAGGATAGAGAGGGATATAGTGTCAAAGGCTTTTGACAGATACAAGAAAAGGCAGGACACCAGATTGTTATTGTCTCTGGCTAGAGTGAAGGAGAGGAGAGCAGTTGTGGTGTTGTGGTGGGGGTGGAAGCTGTACTGGGTAGGGGTGATAAGGTTTTCATGTGTGAGATAACACATAAGTTGCTTAAGAACACAGTGCTCAAAAATTTTGGAGAGGGGAGAGAGTATGGTAACAGGGTGATAGTTTAAAAGTTCTACTGAAATACTCCCTTTGTGAATTGGGATGTATGGAATTTTTTCCAAAGAGAAGGGACAATGGAGTCACAGATTGAATGGTTAATAAGTATAGAGACTGGGTAAGCTATGGAATAGGCAGCAGGTTTTAGGAAGAGAGGAAGCAAGTTGTCTGCAGAAGGGGAACAAGGTTTAGGTTTGAGGAGATGACTTTTAATGTAGCTGGTAGGTATGGGTTGAAGCGACAGAGGGCAGTTCTGTAGTTGAGTGGTGACTGGAGGTTTATACTGATTGAGGATGGCTGTAGGCATACATTTGCTAATGTTATCTATGAAATATATGTTAAAGATGGAGGCAGTTTCCAGGGGTGAATTGTTTCGGCAGGGGTTTGGAGTTGGGAGGATTTCCAGGGTGGACAATTTTGTACCAGAATTTTTTGGGATTTGTAGGTTGTGTAGTAATGAGTGTGTGATAGAAGTTATTTTGTCTAATTGGGGTTGGGAGGGGGCCTCAATCTCGACACTTGATTTATTTAGCCATGTGTTGTTCTTGTCCTTGTTTTTACGTCGGGAAAACCGACAGGCAGTTTAAGAACAGAATTTACGATCACATGCACTGCATAAAGAAAAAGATGAGAACAATGCTTTATTTTGTCATGTGATTAGTAATAATACTTGTCGTAATTTTAAATTTGCTATTTTGGAAATTGTTAAGCCCAATCCAAGGGGTGGTGATATTAAAAGTATTGTGGGAGAAAGGGAAATCAAATGGCAAATCAAATTAAATGCAGCATGTGCTCCGGGTCTTAACGAAATGATTCCTACTAAGCCCCTTATAAAAAGTTGACTGGGTTTATGTGGTTGATTGTATTTTTTGTTAACTCCACATTTTTTAGTAATTCTCAATATTAATATTTTCCATACTAATAGTTTGCTTTTATATATATTTATATTTATACACATATATTTTTATATATTTTTATATTGAGTATTAACACATTTAAGTACAGCATTTGGTAGTTATATTCAAGGTAATGGCAACTCATACTTGAATCTAAATATGAAATTGAATATGCAATGTTTCATGTGATGAATGATTTATTATATTGATGCATTGACATACTGTATATATATATATATATATATATATATATATATATATATATATATTTTTTTTTTTTTAAAGAAAACCATATTTTAATGAGTATGACGTAGTAAAAAGCATTGATTTATGGTAGGTTTTAAAATTTGTGTAAATGCATATTTAGGAGAAATGATGTCATTGCTTTAAGTGCAAAGGTGCAATTATTTAATTAAGGTGAAATTTTGGCGGTTTTTTAAGTATTTAAATTGTTTTTTTTTACTTTATCTTTGTTCTGATGAAGTGTATGGACATACATGAAAGCGCTTAACCAGTATTGTGTGTTTGTTTTTGGCGTAATAAAAGCTGTTTTTTAAAAAGGAAAATTGTTTGGACCGTGGCTACATCTTTGGGACATTTGTGCTGATTATTGCCTTTACTGTTGGACCCTTTGATATCATTGGCGTCAAGGTGGCCTAATGGTTAAGGTGTTTGCCTTACATACACAAGGTGCAGAGTTTGAGTCTCACAAGGGATAATTGGCTAGGCCTAAAATGACTCACAAGGGCAGTTAGCTTAGTACTGACCTATAAACCTAGTGTATGTGTTTTTTGGCCAGCTTACTGAGTTCCCTATATTTGTGGAGGTGTATGTGAGATTTTGTCTTTAACCAGAGTTTCCATGTGGAGTCTCTCTTTTGGATGAGAGATAAAGTAGATTTTGTGAGCCAGGGTGAAAAAATGAGATTTTATTCTAACAGTTCTGGGGGGTTAGGGATTTCAGTATGTTAAGGAAGAAAGAGCTGAATTGGAGGACTGCATCATCAAGAGAGAGGTGATAAAGGAAGGTCCAGTGAATGGCAGACAGGTAGTTGTTAAAAGTCTCAGGGTTAACGTTGGTTAGTTTACAGCATTGCTTGAATTTGTAAGGAAAATGGAGGTGGGGGGAGAATCTTTGGACACAAATAGGGGAATAATCACTAATAGAGTCAGACAGGGATATTGGGTGGTGGTAGAGATTAGGATGGGAGACAAAAATTCAGTCAAGAATTAAACTGGTGTTTGTGGTCTTGTGAAGAAAGGTGGGGGGAGAGATAAGTTGGGTATAGCCAAAGAGATGAACGCTGGTGGAAGAAGAATTAGATGTGAGGGTCAACCAACTGATATTAACATCACCTAGTATGCTAGTTTCATGATAAAAAATGTCAGCAGTCTAGTGAAGAATTTGTTCTAGCAATGGAATGTTATCACCAAGGGTATATAGATAGCAGCTATTGGAAAGGTTTTATGGTTATTTAGTTTTCAGGATAAGTTCAGCTGGGTGGAAAGAAGTGGGTGGATTAGTAAGAGGAAACAGATTAAGGTGATCTGAGTACATTATGGCTACACTTCCCTCATTTTTGTGTGTCGAGACGTAAGATGTTGTAGTCAGGAGAAAGAAACTCTTTGTCTATGAAATGAGGTTTTAGCTATTTCTCAGAAATAAAGATTATGTCGGGGGAGTGCTGGGCTATCCAGGAATTAAATTTAGATATTTTATTAAGGATGCTGTGAATATTAAGTGAGTAATAGGAGAGATATTTAAAGTTTGGGTTTGTTTTTTGTGGGAGTGTGTGAGTTGTGATGAAGGAAGTTTATGAGTTGTGGTTTGGTCTTGGATTGGGATTAATATCACCTGAGAGATAAAGGGTGTTGCAGAGAGGTATGGTCGGAGTGCTATGTTTGTGATGGGGAAAGGTATTGGTAGGGATTTTGATTTTAGGGAGAGTGAATACTGTGACAGGGAAGAGAGACGGTGACATGGGATAGGAGTACTGTCTGATGGTGCCTGAAGGAAAGGACGATGTAGGGGAGTTTGGATAAGGGTGAAGTGGAGTGTGATAGTAGGTGAGGTGAGGGAAGCAAAGAAAGAGAAGGGATAGGAGAAGATAGAGGACCATTATGAAGAGGGTGGGATAAGATATGGAGGGTGGAGTTTGAGCAAGTAGTAGTGGTGGGTAGAAGGTGGGGAGTGAGAATGAGTCAAGAGAGTGTAGGTGGGGGTGTGATTAGAGAGTGTTCAGCGGTAGGAGAGACCTAGCTTGAGAAGTTGGATCTGATTTGGTTAGGTAGGGGGTTGGAAGAGGTGGGGTAGGAGATGGTTACCTATAAAGGAAAGTGATGCGGGATGGGTGAAAATGGGGTAGGGTCGGGGAGTAAAGTGAGCCTGAGCACAGCAAGAGTGAACAGACTGGGAAGGAGCAAGTTCAGGTCAGATGTTAGACTATCTGTAAGTCACTGATTATCCCACTGAGTCAGAAAGTGAGGGCAATAATCAGCATGTGTAGAAGTTACTCTTGCAGCTCATAAATCCCTCTAAACTACCAGGAAGAACAACTAAGATACAGGTAAGTGTCAATGAGCAGTAGGGAAGAATGAAATATGGTAGACTGGGGGTAAGTTGTGAGAGTGTAAACTGGTACATATAGGCTTCGGTAATTGGAGGAATGTTGTAGGAAGAATTAAACAGTAAAAAGCACTGTAGGTAAAAAAGTAGGGGAGTGACACCTGTAAAGAGAAATAAATGGGAGAGGTGGTAGGCATTCTGCTAATGTGCAGCAGGTACACGGGTGAGCTACACCAGTTAATGAAACAATAGTTAACTAGCTGTAAAATGTACAAATACTGTACATTCACGTTTCCACGGTTTCCACAATATTCTGTTAAGAGACACACATGTGGGTTGATGGAATGTATGCAGAGGTTGGCTTCAGAAAAACCTCAGCTAATCTGTATGGTTAAAATCCTAGAGAAAAAAGGAAAATGTTATAAACAATGGATAAATATGAGAGGGAGAGTAGAAAGGTAAGGTAGTGTTAAAACTGTTTAGGTAATATGAGACTACACAATGCAGAAAAGATTAGTAGAAGGAGGCAGCGAGTTGTGAAATGATATGCAGGCTGCATAGATGCAGAAGTAATATAGAAGACAGGCAGAAAGTTGATGGTCAGCCAAACATAGTAGATATTAGCTGCACCCGACAAGTTATATTGTAAATACAAGTGAACAACTTAAGTCAATAAAAGAACAATGTTGCAACAAACACAGCACAGTTTGGACTAAAATAAGCTAGTAACAATGTTCATTCACAGTTGTAGAAGCAAAATATCAGCAGTCACTATATATATATATATATATATATATATATATATATATATATATATATATATATATATATTAGACATGAAAAACAACAGCTTAGTTTAGTATGGACTGCACATTAATACAACAGCTACCCTACAGAGTTCATACCGTGAAAATCAGAGAAAATGCAGGCAATAACCATCTAGCGATCCATGTAAACATATACAACATCAGAAAATAATCTAGGCGAGAGTTTGGAAATAAACTGCACTCAGGACTCTGGTCTGAACAGTCCTAGTGTTAACCAAAATCAACAAAACATGTAAATTACATTAGTATTACAAGCCGAAGAATGCAGGGAAAATAAGATAGACTAACACAATTATACATTCATTATAATACTAGCTATCGCTAGAGTGAAATTTTGAGGTAAAGATTGCATCAGAGGTTAATAACTAGAAAGACCAGTCGCTTTGCTATTTTATTAAAGTCCTTCACCATATTGCACTAGTAGTGACTTCTTATCTGTAGCTAGACAACAGCGAGTCTTATACAAAAATGAAATAGAGGGCTGTGCCCCTTACTGAGAACAGCAATTAGTTAGCAATCACTCTCCGACCATGCATCACCATAGCATCAGAGATACTTTGGGAAAAGTGTATATTAAAAAGGACATGGAACACCAAAGCAGGGTTTTTAGACCTGCCAGTGCATTATAGGAAGAAAGAGAAGTAACCTAAGATATTAACAGCAGGATTACAGTGCCATGCTGTAAAGGTCACAAATAATAAAGGAATATATGTAAGAGACTAAGTGGAAGGACCAAGTTTAGGTCGGATGTTTTCCAGAGACTATCTGTAAGTCACTGATTATCCCACTGAATCAGAAAGTGAGGACAATAATCAGCATGTGTAGAAGTAATGCTTGCAGCTCATAAATCATTCTAAACTACCAGGAAGAGCAACTAAGATATAGGTAAGGGTATATGAACAGTAGGAAAGAACAAGAGATGGTAGACTGGAGGTAAGTGGTGAGAGTGTAAACTGGTACAGACAGGCTTCGGTAATTGGAAGAACGTTGCAGGAAGAATTAAACAGACAAGAGTACTATGGGTGACAAAGAAGGGGAGTGACACCTGTAAAAAGAAATAAACAGAAGGGATTGTAGCCATTCTGGTGATGTGCAGTAGGTACAAGGGTCAGATACACCAGTTTAAGGCAACAATAGTTAACCAACTATAAAAACGTACAAATACTGTACAGTCAGTCTCCTATTGGAGCTACACACATGGCTAGATTGAATGTACGTGTAGGTTGCCTTCAGAAAAACCTTGTCTAATCTGTAGGGTTAATATTAAAATACTGTACAGTCAGGTTTCCATGGTTTCCACAATATTCTGTTGGAGGCACACACGTGGGTTGATTGAATGTACGTGGTAGTTGCCTTCAGAATAACCTTGGCTAATCTGTAGGGTTAATATCCACAACAGGCATAGCAGCCATTTGCCTTGAAAAAGTAAGTCGTCCATTTTCTTTAACAGCTGAGCCACCTAGTACATGTATAGTATACCTATCTATATAGTTTACTTATCCCTTTCTTGTGCCTAGACGTGATCAGTCATGTGTCTATATTCTGTCACAGAAATGCAAAATAAAGAATTTGAGCAGTAAGGATTCCTGAAAAAAGTTGCATTTGGGGCAGAAACAACACAATTGTTCCATAAATTATTAATAGGCAACTGATCAGATGGATACACTGCAATCTAGCCACCACAATTACAGTTACTTACTACCCCTTTGTATGGGAATTTGAAGGGCAAAACCAGGACAGAATTTGCAGTTACCCATTCAGTCATCAAAGCTGTAAATGAGTGAAGGAAATATTTTGTTTAATATGAAAATAGAGTATGTTCCAGAGAAGAGGGGGTGATTTAAATGAGGTATTTATCATACCAGTAATGTCACTTTATATTATCGTGAAGATTAATGTCTTTAGTATAGGTGTTTATTCCATTGCTAGTTTTGTGAACATGATGGATGTTATTCAGGATAAGGTATTTTACAGACTTGTAGGCTAGGCAGGGGTCACCTCTAAAGGGTCTGTATGACACAGAGAATAATAATATTGCTATAAGATGTTTTGCAAAGGTAATGGAATGCAGGGCTTTGATTTTTCATTTTAAGGCAAATTTGGGGCCTTTCAAGTTAGATCATATGTCTGGAAAGGTGCATTCCAAAAAGAGAATTGCATTCACTTCAAGGAAGAAGTTAAGCAATATAAAATCCTTGAATCTGGAGAGACTTCCCTTTCCAAACAGCTAGGCTAAACCTAAAGATTTCTAACAACAATGGCTACATGTTGGTCAAAAGAAAGCTCATTGTCAACAGATATGCCCAAGTCTCTTATAAGTGTGTTTGTTTTGAGTAGGGCACCATTGAAGAGTCTGTTGATAAAGGTGAAAGCAAAAAGCACAAAAGCCATCTTGTTGTCGAATGTAATAAATAAATAAATAATCTTATGTCACCTAGCCCTGTCAATTCTTAGCAAACAAATGAAGAAGTGGAGCAGTGATACATTTTATTTTCCTGGGCTCAAAGATCTTTGCAGATGATGATTGCAGCCTTGAAAACAAAAGGTGTTTAATTTTTAAAAGGAGAATGATGGCAAATCTGGATATGATTTTAATGAGCAAAGATATCGCATTGTCAGCAAATTTCTGTACAGTCATGTTTTCCTATTAATGGCATATGACTGTGACAGCTGGACTATAAATAAGGTCATGCACCTAAAAATCAAAGTTAACCATGGTGTTGAAAAAGTCTTTCCAGAATCCTGTGAATAACAAACACAAAATCAGTTAAGGAAATTTTTACAAATTGTTCAATGGCATGCCTACAAGTGAAATGAAAACTCATGATCTCTGGATACATCATGAAAAGACAGCATTATCTAGAGAAGACAATGATGCTAGGAAAGATTGAAGGCAAAAGAAGGGAGTAGCAGAGGCCAGACAGCATTACTGAAATAATGAATTTGAATTTCCAAGAAATTAATGTAGTAGTTCATAGCAGACTGGCCTGACATGCTAAAGTTTTTGCAATCACAGACTCAGACTCCACTAAATGATCAAACAACAATCAATATTAAAATTGCGAAAGCAATGGTGCTCCAGTTGGGAAAAGGATGTAATAATACATTTGCTTGCATTTAGCTTGACACCATGGTCATGGCACCATTTTTAGTGTGTGTGTGTGTGTGTGTGTGTGTGTGTGTGTGTGTGTGTGTGTGTGTGTGTGTGTGTGTGTGTGTGCCAAGGAAGGTGATGAGAACTCCATGTTTACAGGCATCAGTAAATTTAGTCAGCCAAAGGTCAAAGGCCTTTGACATTAGTTTTGATGCCAGAGAAGTAAATACCAAACAGGAGTGGCCCCACTGATAATAAGTCTACTTTTAGAAAAATGTGTCCCAAGTTTTAATTTGTCAGGTTATATTCTTGAGCCAGTTTGATATCCATTGGATAACATAAGGATTTACATCTAAGTTGATACATTTACCTATGGTACCCGAGTAAGGAATGGCATTAGCAAATTTCCAAAAGGCAGGGTAAGCTGTGTTTACCAATTTTCTTCTTATCCAAGGCCTCAGTGACTTTTTAAAGAAGTTGACTGTGTTAAGCAGGCAGGGTTCACCAATCACAAACCCAAACTGATTTGAGCTAGGAACATTAGGTTGCCAATGACAATGTTTATGAGGCTTAGTATGATACATTCCACTGTCTTAAAGATAATACTTATGAGGCACATGGGACTAAAGTTACCAGCATCAGTGGGTAGGTCTCCCATGTGTAGGGGAATGACTACCACAGTTCTCCAAGCCTCAGACACAAGCCAGATGAGATGCTGAGCTTGAACAGAATGTGGAATGGGTCATTGAGGCAGCACTTTGTACTGGCAAGGTAACACCAAGCATAATTACGCATGTTGTATTTCGTTCCTCTTCAGGGTGATGTTTAAGGGAATGGCTGACTAGGGTTTAAGCATGGGGAGACAAGGTGGAGATGGGAGAGGGGGGTTTGAAATAAGTTTATCTTGTAAAAGGTCAGTTATATCTTCCAGGGAAGAGCTGGTTCAGCCACTATTTTTAAGATCTGATCAGCTCTAGATGTTATTTCTAAGATACCTGATATAGCCTAGAAAAGATTTGTGATTGCCTTTGACTGAAGAAGCAATTCTGAATTCAGAAAATGCATGACAACATGCAGATGAATAATCTGCATGTGCTGAAGCTTTACTCCTTAGGCTTTCACTAAAAAGAGGGCTTTGTGCCCAGCCGGACTTCCCCAGTCAACGAATGTAAAATAAATAATAAAGAAATAATTGGCCTCAGAATGTTTGATTGTGTCTCTAAGCACTTTGTTTAACCTTTTGAGTCTATTTTATTGCTGTGGGTTTTTTACCCTGTTATTAAGGAAGAATACGGGTTGGGAGGGTGGCCTAATGGTTAAGGTGTTTGCCTTACAAACACAAGGTACAGGGTTTGAGTCTCACAAGGGATAATTGGCTAGGCTTAAAATGGCTTGCAAGGGCAGTTAGCTTAGTACTAATCTATGAACCTATATTGTTTCTTCCTTGCTTACAAAGTAAGATAGTTGTGGCTTCTTTAATTATTCAGTCACTTCGTTAATTAATTTTGTTAATTAGATGAATAGGTTGTTGGTTAACCCTTTTCAGCCATGACCCATGCTCCATAAAACAACACATACACAAAATTAGTATACAAATTCCAGAACTATTAGATGAAAATGCAGTGATCCCAGTAATATAGACCACTAAAATATTTATGTGGAAGCAAAAATAGGGAAAGAGGTAGTTTATGCACAAAGGAAAACTTTATGTAAATATATGTAAGCCACATAGGGTGTAATAATAATGGTGACACAGTGCTGGAATGCGTAAATGAAGCATCATAAGGTACAAAATATGAAGTTATTATCCTATACAAACAATTGGGAAGTGTCTATCTGGAGTAGTTTGTGTGGTTTTGTGTAAACAAAGGATAGAATTACTACAGAACACACCTGTCAACGGTGCTTGATTTTGCCTCATATTTTTGCCCTGTTCCTTGTAAAATATTTGAGTTTATGTTAAATCACAGAGAACTATACTCAGTCAGTAATGACTGATATTAGAGCTTCATTTTTTTAATGTTCAGAAAATGCATGTTGATGCAAACTTTGTTGTTCTATTTAATTTTAAAATAAATTATAGAAATATTTTAAAGCTGATCCTGAATTTTGGTCTTTTTCCAACCCCCCAAATTATTATTATTTTTTTTTGAGAATTCTTGAGCAAAGCAGGTGAGAAATGTGCTTCAGAGGAAGTGCAAGAAAGTTTTCTACATCAGACAACATGCAGGAGACACTAGAAGAGCACTCAGGACAGTGAAAAAAGAAGACCAAAGAGTTCATGACAAAATAATGTGTGTGTCTTAAAGGAATAGAGAGGGTCATGGTGAGTACTGCATTTCAAAAATTAAAAAGAAAAATGCATGAGAAAAGAGGTCATGATATGACATTAACATTTGGTGGGACATCCTATACTTATCTGTCTTCAGGTTATATGTTATTCTAGCTTGTCTATACTACTATATGTTATCAAGAGATTCAATGGTTTCTATCATAGCCTTATAAGTTGTGGTAAACAATATTTTATGACCACAGCACAGACTTGTTCAACTTTTACATATTATATGGGTGAAACAGGCAGCATGTGAAGATGACATATTTAGGGATCTAGATGCTATTTTAGAGAAGCTAAGCTGCAAAATTGTATACCATATCTTTCATTGTGCTATTCTTTTGATAATCTTCCATTCATCTGTCCCATTTCTCATCCATTCAGTAGTATCTCTCCATCCACAATGAAAGACATGTTTGACAAGAATGGCACATATTATCGTAATTTCACCACACTTTGGTACAGATAAAAACACTAGATAGCAGTAGCCATGATATAGAGAAAGGGGATGCTCCACTTGAAGTGGTCTATATAATGCCACATAGTTACTGCTCATTGTCCTCCAAGTTCTGCTTATCAATTACAGTTTTATTCCAGTTATCAACTTGTACATAATGTCAATGCTGTTCTTCTTTCGGCTTTTCCTGGTTAGGGGTCGCCACAACGGAACTCCGGTCTGCTAATGATTGGCAGTAGATTTGTTACGGGTGCCGCAGTGCCAGCTCGATGCCCAACTTTCAACGAAGGCACGCCCATTCTACGCATGTCTTTCAAACACCACTCGACAGCTGGGAGGACATGCAGACTCCACAAAGAAGGCGCTCATAATGTCAGTGTTATGATCAGAAATTTGTAACACAGTTTTTGAATAGCCTAGCAAAAAAAAAAACAAAGTACTGCATGTCTTTCATGTAGCTTCTCTGCTTTTGTTATAGTCACTCAGAGAAATCTTTTACAGTTGTTTATTACTTTCTCACATCGTCGGTTCATAGCACACCGTCACTAAGTGGACACAAAGCTCTAGTACTCCATAAGTGCATTCCTGAGCATGGCCCACCTTAAGTCTGGACACATCTGTTGTAGGACTGAATGGCCTACATGTTATTGAGCTATTCTGCACCAACTATTGTCCAGTACTACATCACCATGCCTACTGTAATGAATTACAGTTTGCATCCTAAAGTGATCACACAAGCTCCTGTGGCAGTCTTTACACATACTTTGGATGGTGCAGTGTTGTCAGCCTCAGATACTAGTGGCTTCTTTCAAATATTCTCCTTACAAATCATAAAATCTGTGCCCCTGTCTCTTCCCCCTTCCTTCACTTGAAGGCATTAGTTTATAGTCTTCCCTACTGAAGGAGAAATTGAAGTATAAGAATATAAAACAAGAAGTAGCTTCCACTCAGCATGTCAGTAAGTTGCTGTTAATGGGATGAAATAAGAACATGTTTGTGACTAACTAATACCTAACTATTTAAGAACACTTCAAAGCTGGAAATAAACTTAAACAAAAATGTTTTCTCCCTATTTTTGGGTCAGCCTCATTTCCTAACTAAAGCAATGTTAGCTCTGAGAAAAAAAATACTAGGCCCCACCAACAAATGCATTTCAAAATAGCTGGTCCCAAGTATAATTAAAATAGTTAAAAACAAGAAGCACACATATTCTACCTTTGACATCTAACTTGAATTAAAATGTTTTGATGGAATATGTTTTTTACTGTTTAAGCTAGAACGTTTCTATGCTTTTATTAGCAAGTAACTTTCTAGCTCCATTAACAAAGTACTTATTATTAGATATGACTAGCATCTCATTTTCCTTACCCTGAAAAAAACAAGCCAAACACTGTTCAAGGGAGTAGACAGATACTGAAGAAATTATAAAACAAATATACATACAAATCATTAAGTACTGGAAGGAAGTCAATTTCATTTACCTGTAAATATATGCAGGTAGCCAAGTTAAAACAGATATAAGTATTGCTTTAATCAATTTTATTTGCATTAGTACTACTGTGATTCAAACAATATTGTGGTTTAGTGAAAACGATATTATAATACAAACTATATTTTTCTTTGATAGTATGCATTCAACAGAGTAGTTTTCATATATAACAAATTTGTCTGACTGTAACACAGACTTTTATTTGTTGTGCTAAGGCTGGCACATTTGCAGAAAATTGTTTCAATGAAATAAAAAAATAAGCAAATATAGAAAGTGTACTCCTTCTGAAACATCAAACTTCCATTCACTTCAAGCATATGAGCAATATTGACATTAAAATTAAATGTTTATGATATTCAGCAGTAGAAAATGACAAGAAAGAGAACCTGTTTGCCATGTTTGACACTTGCTAAGGCCCACAGATTTGTTTTAAGTCTGCATTAATGATCTGTTCCTAAGCCACACCTACATTTCATCCTCTACAGTATCTGTACATAGCCCTTTCCACACTTGCTGATTCTATCTTGTTACTATGAAAGTACATTAAAATTCACTTTCCACACGCCACATATTCTGCAATTCACTACAGCAAAAGCAATCTTTCACATGCTTTAAAAACCTTTATATCATTAATTTCTCAAGTAATTTTGATTTGAATTAAACAATAACCATAAGCCTCCCCTTGCACATATTGACCCATTTGTACCCAATTCTCTGTGGCTTCAGTACCTTATATCACCTAGTTGGTGGGAAATGGTGATACTTTTTAGTATTTTAGTATCATCTTAGTTTATGCAAGCAATAGGGGAAAGATTCAGGCGAAGGTTATCCTTCCTAGCTTACTCAGATTTTTTGTTGTGTCCCTATCCCACCCCAATTGTACCTGACATTCACATCTACTGAAGCAAGGGCCATATAAACCTTCCTTCCCTTTGTGTGCATGTTTATGCACATGTCCACTGAAGGCTACTGTGTAAGTGTAGCTTGGTAGGGACAAGGGCATGTGCCTGGCCTCTGTAGAGCATGCTGTGATTCTAACATCCAGCTGATGTAGCAAAGAGGTTGCTATGACTCTAACATCCTGCTAAAGTCAGCATGGCTGAGAACCAAAGAGCTTTCCTCCCAAGGATGATAGGTAAGTCAGTGGCAGCCACTCACCCTCCCCTACTTAATCCTACAGTTTGGGTCATTAATTAATTCTGGGACATTATAGTTACAGTCAAGGCTTTATTAATCTGTGCCACACAGTCACAAAGGCAAGTTATTTAGGAAATGATAAAGTTCTAATTTACCCTGTTGTTCTCCTGTTATGCAAATATTATAATTGTGAGGTCAAGCAAAGTTGAAGGAAAGACATTACCCTGCTTTCCTGTAAAACCAATTACATTAAAGATCACAGAATTCTAATTTCCACTTTCATTCAATTGTACATTGAAAGATGAGCATTTAAAAATGACTCCTTTAGATCCATATATCACTGTATATGACTTGAATTTTCTGTAAATAAATAATTAAAATCTATGAAGGTAGACAGAAATGCACAGTCACAGTCTACTAACAGTCAGTATGATATATAGAGATATATCATGCTGATTGAAATGTGAGGAAAACTAGAGAGTTTGGACTAACATATGAACATGCATGGTTCTGGCCAACAAGCACTGCAAATATATTGATAGGTATTTGCTAAGCATGCATACCAGCAGACTCCTTAGCAGTCTAGTCCACTTTCTCATTTGCCCCACACCAAACAGTAGGTAAAAGGAGGCAGAAATCAAACCCTGGACTGAACTAGAAGTCTGTTAAGAGCTCATTGCCTTAATATTCTATGGTAACTGCTAGACATCAGCCTTTACAAGAGTTTTTGGTATTAATATACACAACAAAATAGTATCTTCCTTATCACTAGTATATCTAGTAATTGCCTTGGTAAGCTTAGACATAGAGTGCTTAGCTGGTACACCAGGCAAGGAGAGACACACACATATCTGGATTTCCAAATTCAAAAATGCTTTCACAAGAACTGTGATAGTAAGGAGTGTACATCCAACAGCAGGACTCTATGGAAAGATAAAGTCTGCAGTTGTCTCTGGAAGAGATTTTTTTGCTACACTTAACAAATTGTAGGGCTGCAAAACATCTGATCTCCAAGCAAATCAACATGTTTACAACAAAACAATGATTGACCCTTGAAGAAATATAAAATGTAGGTATAATGCTGGTTGAAATTTTCTTTGTCACTTTTATTACTCATTAAAATTATAAAAAGAACAATATACTTTGATGTTTTACTCATTTATAATGTATATTATGATAACCTGTTTACGGAATCAGATGTTGAAATGTATCAATACTGGTAACAACAACAAGAAGAGTAAAAGTTAACCTATAGTTGAAAAGTAAGAAAATGATACTTCATATTATTACTTTGCAAGTCACTGTCTATTTTGCTGTTTTAACCCTGTATGTACAAACATATTTTATTTTCTTCGCTTATTATTCTGTGCCAGTACAGTGTTACATAGTTTGCGCCAAGTCTGAAACTATCAGTTCAACTACAAAAGAAAAAAGAAAACAAAAACTGACTTGATAAAAGTTACATATGCATGCAAAATTCTGTGACAGACTACTTCTACAGATACCTGTCTAGTTTTGATATGGGTACAGGTTAATCATGGAGTGATCTACTGGTTTACATACTGTGTATGACTATCCAGAAGACTTCCATCAATGTAATACTAAAACTACGTTCTTTGGATTTCTAGCTGTAAAAAAATCTTTCATAATTGGTCCCCCTCTTTTATGACTGCTGTTCAGAATAGTCTTTATAGCTAAATCCCTAATAATCTAATTTCTAGTTTTCAAGTACGGTAGTGTATAGATACCCCTTTGAAATTCATACACAGCATACTGCTGATATACTGAATGATATGCTAAGCATAAAGATAGAATTACTTGATTGTACTAATAAAGGAATATAACATTTTTATTTTAAAAAAAATGACATCTTAGTAAGTCCTGCATAACAATTCTAGTGTCTTAACATGGATGAAAGAGAAGGCTGTAATGGTTTTGATTCAAGGCTCCAAAGATTCAGAATATTTACTGTCATCAGTGTTTTCTGTTCCATGCTGGTCATTCTCACAAGTAAACTGTCTACATTTTGAAATACTGAAGGCCACCCTTTATGCTGTTTGTTCAATATGAAGAACTGATTTTTCAGGTACTTCAACTGGATGTTCTTCCTCATCATTAGCTGTCAGTGCTGTTTCCTCTTCCTCCTCCTCCTCCATCTCTTCTACTTCATAGCTTACTGGTCCTGAGTTCCGCACAACCATCTCGACTTCTTCATTGTCTTCCACAATGGAGAGCTCATTGACATTGTTATTGTTGATGAGGATATTTTGCTCATCTGCCTCCTTCTCTAGTGATGCAGCCATTGCTTTCATTGCCTCTGCAACGATCGCAGCAGGAGTCATTTCAGAATGCACTTCTTCAAATGTAGCATTATCATTAGGACTGCTAGGCTGGATCTCTTCTAGGACAATTGACTGCTCAGCATTCTCCAGAGGAGCCTCCCCACCTTTAGCTTTTTTTATACCAAAGGTTATTGGAGACACTTTAAACTTTGAACTCTTAGTTGAGGAAGTTTTCTGATGGCTAGGAGTTAATGATTTCTTAATCTTTTCTCGTCGTTCTGGAGAAACAATCTTTGTACTTATCTTATTCATCTTCTTTTCAATATTCTGACGGGAGAAAGCTTTTTTGATGCTATCCACTTTCTTAAGACTTGAACTTTTAATCTTCTCAGCCCTTGATTTTTCCATTTTTTCTTCAGCAAATGGTTCTTCAAGCTCATCGTCATCATGCAGCACCTCTTCATCTGATGATAGGTCCACAGTTTGCAAGGTCTCCTCACGGAACATATTCTCTCTACCCTGCTGTCCTTCTTCTCCTTCCTTGATGCTAGGGACTGGTGTGGGAGGCTTTGTAAACACAGTTGACGGAATTTCATTTTGATCCTGAAAAGAAAACACAGCACTTTAGATAAACTGAATCAAACTTGTCAGCAGTATTCAAAAGGCCAATTAATGCTTTGTAACTTGAAGGAGAGTACAAATAATGTCCTACCTCTCTTTTAAATTCTGCATGACCTGAAACAAAGTGCATCCTGCATAAACAGATACATGCTTATGTATACAGATAGATGGACAGACACCTATAGATACAGCTATAGGCTATATATATATATATATATATATATATATATATATATATATATGTATATCTATATCTCTCTCTCTCTCTCTCTATATATATATATATATATATATATATATATATACACACACACACACACACACACACACACACACACACACACACACACACACACACACAGTTGTATATCTATCAATCAAATATATTTATCTATCAATCAATATATCTATCTACCTATGGGTATACATCATATGGTTGAACTTTCACATAACTGACATTCAGAATATTAGAAAAATATCAGAAAACATAACATTGACAATGTAAAAAGTTGAAAAGCAGTTCATGTTATTGATAGATAAGTACAAACAAATCTAGGAAAAAAAATAGAATTTGGACTAACAGATGGACATGCATGATGCACTTAACTAACAGATGATAAAGGTAGCGTCAAAGTACACGACTTTTGCATTCAAAAGCAGAGCAGTTAAACTATTTAACATCCACACTTGAAAGAATAACAAAATGCTAATGAAATGAGCATTTGTATTATGGCTTCAGCATTAACCTAATGACTTACACTTAACATATAGTTGTTGAGGTAAAGTCAGTTAGTACATATGCACTCTAATTGAATGAGTGGCATTGTTTTCTTAAATGAAAGCAACATATGCTAAGTATAAATGAGAAATCTGCAGAATCTGCAGAATTGTTATACGTATGGTCCACATGAAAAATAATATGCATCATAACATTTTAATGGCAACATAATTATCTGTGTTAGTTCCATTAGTGAAAGCTTATACATAAAATCTTGGTTTGCAATTTTATTAAAGTATGACCTTGTCATACTGTATTAATATTACAATATACAGACTTGCTGGGAGGGTGACCAATGTGCTGTGTTTAGATAGAGTAAACTAAGTCCATAGGCATTAAACTGACATGTTGCTTGAAGCCATTAAATAGATACATACATCACAAGCAGTGCTCTGTACGATGTCAAAGGTAGGGATGTTTTCTTTAATTTAAGTGCAAGTCAAGTAACATTAATAATGTAAACGTTGGTGTCAGCTCATGCGAACCCTCTGGTTCAATTAAGAAAAAGGTACTTGCAAAAAGCACTTGCAAAAAGTTACAGGATCCAATAAATTCACTTTTAAAGAATTTCTGGGATTATTTGCCTTTCTGTCGTGAACACGAGTATTTAATTATATTTGGCAGTGCCTTATGTTGTTTGCTGTTTGGTCTGAATAGACCTGAACTACTCTGTTACAGCGTTTTGATACGTTTATCATATAGAAGGCTTGGTGATATCATCTGGTCTGAACAGACCTTGGCTTCAATACGCTATTTGGCTTGCTTTTATTCCAGCTTCCTGAGTCCTTCAGAGCACGGCTTTGTGCAGCGGAGCAACGGAAGGACTATGAACACTTGTTAGCTGTTGATAAATACAGCGCGAGTTTACAACGGAAGGTAAACTCATTTCCAACAGTAAATTTGCTCTGTATTTGGCTTGGTTGTTGTACGCCATACTGTCAACGGGTCAATAAGCGGAACCGTAAGGTTACTTTTTACTGCCTACAAAGACCGTGAAAAGACTGTGAGAGCTTATAAAGGTAACTTTATGTCATATTGCAGGTATTTTTTACCGTGAAAACTTTTTGCAAGTGCTTTTTGCAAGTACCTTTTTCTTAATTGAACCAGAGGGTTCGCATGAGCTGACACCAACGTTTATATTTGTTTATTTTATATACATTGACTCTACACAGTTGGTGTAACAATCGGCAAGGTGTTTTGGCTGGCTTGTTTTATTTTTATTCTGTGTAACATTAATAATGTACTGAACTCTGTAATGTACAGACCAATACCTAATGTAGTCTCAGATGTCAACATCTTCTCAGGAGACATGCTTATACAGTCAAGCAGCAACTGGTATTACAGGACAAGTATAGTCTTGTGCTAGAATTCAGAAAGGCAACTGTCTTTTAAATATAAATTGCTACCTGTACCTATTGGAGAGAAGGAGAAAGGATTCTAAGTATTGGGCTTGCCAGTCGGGCAGTAAAACACTGCACAAAGGTGGTGAAATCCTTAGGAAGTCTATAAAACATGATCATGCTCCAGACATCAGCTTGCCAGAAAAAATGCATCTTGCAGAGAACACATGACAGAGTCACAGTTTCACACAGTCCTCCTTGCTTGATGTTATTAGACTGTTTTGACTAGTCGAATACAGATGCAAGAACAACTTTGCCATCACAAACCACAGGGCATGTTAGACCCAAGGATGGCAGTCAAGCCTATCAATCAGACTGATAAATGCATTAAATCCCTTAATGAAGTCAATACAGGAAGAGAGATGGACACAAGCAAACTATACAGATGTTGTAGCTGATTGAACTTGTGGTAATGACCACTAAGGGTCACATGGAGTAACTAGCATTATTGTTGATGTGGCTTGTAGATGGAATGTACTTATCAAAAGGGAGGCCATTTAAACAACTTTACACAGTACACGATATACTTCATTGATGTGGTGACACAGTTTGTATGCCATTATTCTACTGTATTATGCAGACCAGATGTTTAAAAGCATGTAACACAATGCATAACTTGATATATGAAGTACTGGAAAATCTAATGTTTATGTAGCACCACAGTTTATCATCTGTGATTTTGAACACACAAGCCATTAAGAGTTTATCCAGTAATCTTACCAGAGCAAAAATGAAACAGTGCTTCTTTCATTTTTGTCACAGTTTGTGGCAGAAAGTTCAGTCATTAGGCTTCAGGACTAGTTACGGGAGTGACACCAACTTCCAAATCCAGAGTCACATGTGGAAGTGCATTGCATATCTGTCAAGGTCTGATGACATTCAGGCATGTATACTGTTGAAGGAATGTTTCACAGATGATTCTGCTGATTTTTTTTAAATATGTGGAAGAGACACATCTAACTGGGAAAATAAAGAAATTCACTACATGTTGTGCCATGTCTGTAAGATTTTCACCACTATTTTATCACAATTTTTGGAATGTTTCTGACCTGATTTCTGAAAGTCTGTCAGAAATGAAAATTATATAGAATCTTGAGACAGACATATTAAAAGATTACTGCAATGTAGATAAATGAATGTCCATGCAATTTTGACACAGTGTCTAGTTTATGAACAACTCACCGCCTCACAAGAAGAGATATAAATTTTGACAAAGCTATACGGAACAAGTCATATCTTAAAAGGAGATATACAGTACTGTAGATGACTTAAAATATTTGGCAAGTCATATTGATGTCTGAGGCAACATACAGTTAGACTGATTGTATGTGTCAGAAAAGAAGCATTAGCATAACATGGATGACTCACATCGAGTGCACTCTGACACGCATACTGTGATCAACACACAGGCTACACTTGTGCACAATACACTGTTATGATTGTTATGGGATGGAACACATTGAAAGCTTCTTCTGAAAGTTTCCTACAGTTTTGCACAAGTCAAGCAGGAATAGTGTTGTTTCATCATGAGTGTGCATAAAAATATTTTATTACAATGCCGATATATTTTAATGCTTTCCTAAAGACAACATCATCAGAACTATAACTGGATTTCATGTAAAATGTACTGTGCATAGTATGGCAATGTTCAGTTAGAAACAGTATTACATTTACTGCTGCATACATTCATAACCAACAATGTCATTACAATATGTTTGCAATACTGAGGATAAACAACCATCCTTTGTAAAGATGTATTAAATTATCTTTCCACGTGGTTCACATTAATAAGAGCACAGTGACATTACAGATAGTCATGAGGTTTTATGTTTGCCACCTTTGCTTTACTTAACTGTTGAACACATCTTATTACTTTCATGGTATCATGTTGTGCTCATATTGCTACATTCATGGTATGTTGTGCCGATATTACTACATTCATGGTATTAGGATATCAAGTCAACTAAACTCAGAATTATGTTTTGGTCATCTATACGAATGTCAGGCATGTACTGTACATTAGATAATCAATATCCAAGTAGCCATGTAGTGTAACTGCTGCATGCAGGGTTCCTAGGTAGTACGTCACCATTATCTAATAATGCTGCACTTTTAATTAGTGGGGTATTATGACTGATGTTTATTATAAATTTAATAGATCTTGTTGTGAAGTGTCTTATTTCACCTTTAATGTATGTTATATGATGGCACTATTGTGTTAACATACCTTCATCTATCTATTTTTCAATTGACAAGTCTACGACTATGATATTTTGTCATTAAGTAACATTGTGGTGATTAGAATGACACGCCAGTCTTCATCTACCATGGCACCCTTGGTAAGTTTACTATCTGCCAGTCAGACTAGTTGATTATTAAGAACTGTGACATTCCATTCTTTCTATTTCAACATCACGTATTGTTAACATTTGAGGAAATGCTCAGTTCAACTGATATTGTGTATGCAATAGTTAATTGGCCTGTTTTCAAAATGCAGAAGTTGTGTACCCTTTTGTTCTCACTTTATTAGCTGTCAATTGTGTATTACTATCGTATGTTCTCTGGGGTGCATGTGAGTTCTGCTGTCAATTTAATGAGTGTCAACCTTTTGTGATGGCATTATATTTGCTCATTCTTATCTGCTTTTCAACTTTTTACATTGTTGATATTATGCTTTTCGATATTTTTCTGACAATATTTTAATTACAGATTATATGAATGTTCGACCATATTATGTATACCCATATTTTATATGTACACACATTCACACATACAGAAAGATAGATACATAGGTATACTCTATTACATCAAAAGGAGTACAAACTCAGCAGGTGGTTGGTCGATACCATTTAGTCGACAGGAGAAGATGGTCAACATGCATGACTGATAGACAATCCCTGGGTAGAGGAATATTCCTTTTCCATGGGGTTTGTGTAATCTTGGACTTAATATATATAATTAGCAGGGTCTGTGGGGAGAAAAAAACACTTCTTTTTGGTTTAGCCTAATCCAGTGTAATCCTCAAAATACTCATTGTACCTGAAGACATTACATATTACATTTTGCCTTGATCTAACCAACTGTCACTGCTGTACTCCATTCAATGTAATGGAGTCATCTCTCTTATCTCTCTCTCTCTATGTATATATATATATATATATATATATATATATATATATATATATATATATATATTTATATTTATATTATATATAGATATAGATAAATATATAGCTATGGATGATACAGCTATAAATACATGTGTATATTCACACGAAAATGCAAACCATTGTCCACCAAGATGTATTAAATATTGGTAGTATTAAACATTTTTTCCTGATTGGAACATACTCCCACTGCTGTAATAAAAATGATGTGCTTCATTCCTTTCTCAAACTACATTTATTTAAAGCTACCTTATTACTGTCATCCTGAGGCAGTACAATGATTGCCATTTATGTCTACATTTTTATAATGCTGGTTATATATTTCTGAGTCAGTTCCCTATGAAGGAATTTCTAAGCATTTGTAATATATTTCTGAGTAAATTCATGACAAAAGAACCTCTGAGCTACCATACAGTAATTAATATGACCTATTGTTATAAATTCCAGGGACCAGAAATGTAGAATATTCAGCTCAGCTCCTATTAAATTTTCACCTGCTTCATTTCAAAGTCTTTTGATGTTCTATTTAACCTCAGTACTTATTTTTTTCTAATGGCTGACAATGGCTATTGCTAAAGTCAGTGAAGCAGAAAATAACAAGTACAACAAGGGGCAGAAAACTAGTTCTTACTTTCACAGGAAGCTCCATAATTTTCCTTATTTAATGCACATGGGGAATGTGCAATTTAGAGTCACAAAAGATATATAAGCTCTTGGTTAATATATGTACTGCATGTCTTAAAAAAGGAATACAGCAAAGAAAAATCCTTCACTTGGCCTTCAGCTCTCAGTGATAACAAACAATGTAAAAAAGCCAAAACGTACAAATGTTATTTAGAGCAACAAACATTTATTTATTAGGTACAAATAAAGTGGTTCAATTTTTCACTGTCACAACATTTTTTCAGACTAATTAAAAAGCATAACTTGAGATTCAGAAAGATTGCCAATGCCAGTACTAATTAGGCAAAGTAGAACTGCCAACAGAAGTGCAGATAGGGTGGGGCAAAGGGGACAGCTCCCCTGGGTGTAATGTGTTAGGAGGCATCGTAGGCAGAGCTGCGTTTTTTCCCTTACATTTTCTATGCACATGTGAATGTGTATAACAGTAGAGAGTGAGAGCGCTAGGACCTGCCCCCATCCCATTATGAAGGAGTGCCACATTATAGAAATGAGCTTTTCATTTTTTTATTTTTTGGCTCATGTTGAGTATGAGTACAGGTGTAGAATGTTAGGACCTGGTGTTTCTGAAGGGACCTTCTTTTGACTCTTCCACTGAAGAGCTAAGAGGATGAGAAGAGATCTGAGAATGCTAGAGAGGACCTTTTTTTATTTTTTCAGTGAAGAGCTAAGAGGGCAGGACCTTTTTCCTTTTTTTTTCTGTTCTTCAAATGAAGATCTGCAGACATGGGGAACCTGATCAGAGAATGGTCCTGGGCACTAGAAGAGTCAGTTACAGTCCTGCTACACAAAAGCAAAATGGCAATAATTCAAAATGCAGAGACATAGAAAGGCCACACAGTGCAACACCTTATTAAAGTGGATCATTCCTATGTCTCTGAATAGAATACTATGCTGTCATGTTTGACAGCACTAGGGTTCCCACTACCAGCCCATGCATCCCTGTTGTATAGTTACCTTTCAAAATGTGAGTGCGCGCGCACACACACACACACACACACACACACACACACACACACACACACGCACACACATACACACACACACACACACACACACACACACACACACACACACACACACACACACACACACACACAGATGCACACATAAACACACACACACACACACACACACACACACACACACACACACACACACACACACACACACACACACACACACAGATGGCTTCACTGTTAGAATCTCCTGCATGGCGACCTTCTGTATTTACACAGACACACACACACACACACACACACACACACACACACACGCACACACACACACACACATACACCCACACACACGCACACACACACATGCACACCCATGCACACATACACACACACACACACACACACACAAGCACACACACACACACACACACACACACACACACACACACACACACACACACACACACACACACACACACACACAGTTGGCTTCACTGTTAGAATCTCCTGCACGGCGACCTTCTGTATTTACCCACACACACACACACACACACACACACACACACACACACACACACACACACACACACACACACACACACACACACACACACACACACACACACACACAGTCGCACAGACAGACAGACGCACAGATGGCTTTGCGTGCCCACCCTGTAGTCACATTATGAACCCTGACCCCCTCCAAAGGAGTGACAAGATGTACTTCATCAAACGTCAGAGTGCACTTTTTTCTCTTCATGGCCAAATGACATGGTCAAGCAATTCTCTGAATCATTCTATTGTGTCTTACTAGACGCATCAAAAAACTCTTAGGTCCCTAACAAGAAGGATTTCAGGTCTCAAAAATCTAAGTTTTAAGGAATGTTTGGACTCTATATCCCTGTACTCGGTGTCATATAGGCTCTTGAGTGGGCACCAGTGCTTTGCCTTCCATGCTGTCAGCTACTATCCATGACCTCCTCTTTCTTATTATAAAATGTAGTTCAGCCAACTCTAGAACAAAAGATCTCAGTTTAAATCTGGTAATAAATAAAACAAAATGGAGAGATATGCTCATTGCACATTACATCACCTTGTTCTGGAATAGTCTCCCCTTGCATGTCAGGCAATATGACCCAATGTCAGCTTTTAAATATAGTTTAGACAAATGTATAGGTACCCTAAAATATTTTCTGGGACTTACAAGTCTTGCCCTCCTTTAAAAAGTTGGTAGAGCCTATGGGTTGCTATTGCCAAGTTATGCATGCCCTCTGGTTAAATAGCCTTGTATTTCCTATAATTCCTATGAAAAAATAAATAATGAAAAGTAAAATGTGCAACATGAGAATCTCTTAAAAACACGTGATTGATGCACATAAAACTACACATAACGTTATATAAAACCCATGAAAACTCCCAATGAATATATAAGGCTAAATAAGGCTGAAAAAAGAACATTGGGAGTATCTAAGATATTATTATACTACATCGAGGAGAAGATGATGAAATGATGACATCACAGAAGAAACCAAATTAGCCCCAGTTGCAGACAAGGTCAAGCAAAAGAGGCTTTGGTATTTTGGTCACATGTAAATGAACACAGAATGTGATTTGGTACAGAAGACTTGCCGGTAATAGGAAGAAGGCAAGAAGAGACAAAGATATTCAGCCGAGATGCATGGATCGTGTGAGGGAAGAGCTATGACAAACAAGCATGACTGATGAAGAAGGTAGGAAATTGCCTTTGAACTGAGAGCTGTGACAGCAGTTGATATGAGATCCTGACTCCATGTAGAAATGAGAATAAGGGGGGGGGGGGGTTGAAGAAGATAATAATGACAAACCATATTAAAAAATACATAAATACAGGTTTTAAAACAATAAAAGCAGCTTTTGCTACTAATTATTTATTTATCTGCTACCTACGTAAACTTTATGAGCACAATTATGTCTTTACATGGGGTAGCCCAAAAGCAATGTTGAATTACGTGACTTTCTCGGAGTGGTGCAATAGGCAAATTGAGACTGAATAATCAAACCCAGTACTACTGGATGAAACTTAATAACATTTCAGAGCTGTAATCCAAACCCTGTGCTAAATTTTTAATTTCCTGGATTACAAGATGTTCTCACTATTTTATTGCAGGTAGGACAGCTTAATATCCTACAGCATGAATTGTTAAGAATGACTTCAACATTTTGATTTTCATTTGTAACCCTAGGAAAGGTGCCCTAGGCCAAGATTGTAAAGAGAAGATCAACCAGAAAGGGGGAGACTGAATGCTCAGAGTTGATATTTTTTTCTGGCCAAGGGCAGTGATAGCAGCCAGTATATTAGAGAAACTTCTGCTAGAAATAGAAATACTGTCACTGATCCAGAAATTGACCATTCTGTGGACATGAGGTGGGCAGATGTTAGATGTCTACTTCAATTTAAAATTTGAAGAATAAGCTAAAGAAATAAACTTCCAAGTGTAACTCATCTCATGAAAATAGCACCCCACCTGTACTAGTAAGGATAACTAGACACTGACCCACCACCATATCAGCTACTCCAGGCAGACTAATAGGTTTGATCAAAAAATTACATCTGATTCTAATCATTGCCCCAGCAACAGTGGACTTAAATAAAGATGGTGTACAAAATGAACACAATTATAAGCATGAAGGCAACTTTTACATGTAGTGCTTAAAGCTGTTACATATTTCTAATCATCGTCATTTGGAGACATCATGCATCATGATAAAGGTTTGGAGTAGCTCATTATCTTTAGTCCTTACCATGTATGACACAGAGGTCGCCAATCATAACCTGCTTATTATGTGTTTAACCATGTATGACACAGAGGTCGCCAATCATAACCTGCTTATTATGTGTTTAACCATGTATGACAAAGAGGTCGCCAATCATAACCTGCTTATTATGTGTTTAACCATGTATGACACAGAGGTCGCCAATCATAACCTGCTTATTATGTGTTTAACCATGTATGACACAGAGGTCACCAATCATAACCTGCTTATTATGTGTTTAACCATGTATGACACAGAGGTCGCCAATCATAACCTACTTAGTATGTGTTTAACCATGTATGACACAGAGGTCGCCAATCATAACCTGCTTATTATGTGTTTAACCATGTATGACACAGAGGTCGCCAATCATAACCTGCTTATTATGTGTTTAACCATGTATGACACAGAGGTCGCCAATCATAACCTGCTTATTATGTGTTTAACCATGTATGACACAGAGGTCGCCAATCATAACCTGCTTATTATGTGTTTAACCATGTATGACACAGAGGTCGCCAATCATAACCTGCTTATTATGTGTTTAACCATGTATGACACAGAGGTCGCCAATCATAACCTGCTTATTATGCGTTTAACCATGTATGACACAGAGGTCGCCAATCATAACCTGCTTATTATGTGTTTAAGCCATGGATGCCAAGTGCTCTCGGGATGATTCTTGGCATCCATGTCGAGAACACATAATTAAAGGTTATGATCATAGACTTGAGCATAATTCTTTGTAGTATATGTCAGCTTTTTACACTCCGTGATCTACTAGATACACAAAAAAAAGCTAAATGTTTTACTGGCTTTTAAAGCCGGAAAACACTTAGTGAGCACTGTCAGAAAGACAGTATAACACAGTCTGATACATTTAAATTCACCTTGCCATTGTTGTCAGCTCTCCAGATTTCACATAATGTCCAGGTTTTTGTCTCATATATTTAGTCTATTCCTCACAAAATGGTATTCGTCAAATTACTGAGGAATGAATTCATAAAATAATGACATACATTTGAGTTTCAGACTTTGTATCCTTCATAAAATGCAGGTGAATACACATCCTGTTATTATAGTTACTTTCTAAGTTTATAACAGGAAGTCTGGAATACATTGCTAATATGGGCAGCAGGCAGAAAAAAAATCTTTTTATACTGTTTCTATCTTTACTGGCAGTAGTGGCAGATTTGACTGCCTAGTGCAGGACCTGACCTTAACGAGTTAAGCAGGGGGTACCTAACATTTGCTAAGATTGAGTTTCACACTTTAGCAGCACTTAACTGATTTGCCTTTTTCTAGATATCAGAGCATAACCATTGTACTCCATGTGCTACAAAATATTTAAAAAGCTGCCACTTCCATAGAGACTGAGGACTAAATAGATTCCTCAGGACAGCCTTTGCCCTGAATATAACAAGATTAAACAATCATATTTTTATTACTCTGTATAGCAGTCAGTTTTGCTTAATCATAGGCACAGAAAGGGACTTGAACAGTCACCAGTCTTCAGGCACATCATACAACCTTCTCAAGCTACTAAAGCCCTTGAAAGTTTCACAAGATCAATTAAACAGAGTATCAACGTTTGTTGTTGTTGTTTTGTGTATGCGTGTGTCAATGTATAAATGAGGAAAACACATAGTATTATCAGGAGATGAAGATGCATCTCATTAAAAAGGCTTCTGTGCCTATACTCCTGGAGAAAAACCAAAGTGTTTGGATATAATCTTCAGTTAAACATTGGGATCTCATCACTCAGTTTTTCTTTCACTATCTTCTCCTCATAATTTGGAATCACCCATTTGAAAAAAATGGACATATATAAGCTAGTAGCCATAAAGGAAACACCTATTACACTATTGTCACATATCTCCATTGCTTAAGCTTCTGGCTATACTGCCTACCTGCTACACCTGTTACATCTATAACCAAAGAAATTAGCTACCAGAACAGATAAAAATGCATAAAACAATTGCAAGTTTCTCCAATTTTTGAATACTGCAAAAAAGAAATTACTGTATTTCCATACATTCGTCTCTTCCTGATTCTGATACTGCCCCATACTTAGGTTTTAGCTATCCAGAAGCATGCCTGGAAACAAAACACAGCAAACAAGCAAGTCCATATAAGTAATAGTTAAAGAGATGAACACAGTAACAAAAATCCCACAAAATTAAACTGCAGCTGTTATTTGAGTACTTTTAGTTTTTCTTCAGGTCTAACAACAGAAATCACTGGCAAACCTGAGACCATACCTCCCACTCTCTTGTCTCTAGAATCAGGGAGAAATCTAGAAATAATCAGGGACAATCAGAGATAAAAATATTAGTACTATTAACTTTTGAAATTGCCAAGTAAGAGAATGTGAATTAACATGGGTTTTCTGAATTAAAAACATCTATAATTCTAATTATTGTCATTATTTAAGTGTAATCTATACCTCTCAACTGTCCATGATTTTGACTCAGATTTTAAGTATGATCCTCTTAATCCCTCTTAAAACTGGCAACTGTGGGAGCAAAGGTGTTGAATGTCACTTAACAAATAATGATATAGAGTTACATGCTTCTTTTAGTTCAGACAGTGTATTAATTCACATTCACTTACTCTGTCAATGTCTCAAATTAATAGTGCTAATATTTTAAAAGTGTCCCCGATTGTCCCTGATTATTTTTGGATTTGTCCCTGATTCTGTTGAGATTTGTCCCTGACTGGTTGAGAGCAATGGCATAATCCACTACTTTTTCTCCTACAATCCCCACTTTTTGGAGGGATAAGGAAGGAAACATTAACATTTTGAGCCAAAATCAGGGAATCCATAAAAGTCCTGGACATTTGAAAGGTATGCCTGAGACATCACCTTTCCCATTCGGAGTTAATGTGGACAACAGGACATCCTTATTTAATTCAGACCTGCCATTGTTAGCTGGGTAGCATCCTTAATGATGGGTTGGTTTTCTAATAGGACCACAAACTTGCATTCTTCCTCACTGAGATGCCTCAAGTTTTTAATACAAGCAAGAACTCTGGGAAGTTATCAGAATGCATTTGCAAAGGAATTCCATGCCACTGAGCCCCTAACCGATGCAGAAAATCTAAGAATACTGGAGCGGGCTTAGACAACTTAGTGAACAAATACAAGGATCGATGGATACGATGTGGCAAAATGATCTACATTGCTCAAGATTTAACAGTCTGTAGCTCAACTTATAAATAATGAATAGCCCTCTTAAAGAAATTAGTAGACAGCTTGCATTATTTAAGAGTGATGCAGTGGTGTTTCATTTTGTGGCACCAGTGGAAAAACATCAGGTTTGATTGAACAACCTGTAATATTTTTAAGTTGCAGAAATAGTCTGCTTCTATAACCAGTAAAGACTATTCTCTGTCTCATATCACCTACTTTGAGGCAATCTCTGCTTGACTTACAAAGCCATGTCTGAGCCAGCACTGTTAGAGCTAAAGTAATTCCAATCCCTCCACACCACATGCTCCAGAGACCTCAACCTCATTACCACAATCAACAGAACATGCTGGAGGGACAGGTTCATAACCTAGAGACTGCCCATGCTATGGAATAGACTTCCCATGCATGTCAAGCAGAGCACTTCACTGGCCCTCTTCAAGAGAAATCTTGATGAGTGGATGGGAAATAGAAAATTCAACCCGGGGATCACTCCAGTGGCTTTATTTGATAGAGACACTGGGAACTAAGATCAGGTGGCAAGATGCCAGGGTAATCCTATGGGCTAGGCTTGTAAAGGCACCAGGGCCATTAGCCTAGTACACACCTATGAACCTATGAACCTATAAGTATGGGACGTTGTATTCCTTTAACAAGTATAATCTTTCCTCCTTTTTTAAGCAGGTTTGAAACAATACAGAATGTGGGTGGTAAGGATGAGATACTGCTTACTATTTTTGCAGATGGGTACTAAAGGTTAAAGATTGATGCTGATACTCATAACTACTGGACTTTGGTATAATGGTCAAGGTGTGTACCTCACAGATTCAAAATACAGGGTTTGGTTGTCACTATTGAAGGGAAACTGACTAGGCCTGCAATGGCCTATAAGAGCAGTTAGCCTAGTACTTACATGTAAACCTATAGTTGTAAGATTTTTCTGCCAAAAAAATTTTCATCTGGGTATGTACTTGGGCACAGATTTTTTTAGCACAGTGATACATTTCTGTATACCAGACATCACAGATTTATTCTTAGTGAAACTAAAACTCAAACCAATATTTTGTAGTCTATTGCAAAGCTGAAACAAATTTTGATTAAAAGCATTTTGCAGCTCTCAGCAAGATGATTGCTACCTGCCCAGATGGCCATGTCATCAGCATACAGAAACATAAGAAATAAACCCCAGATTGTAAGAAACTGCACAAAGTTAAAGCATATCATTATAGTTACACATACAAAATAGTCAAAATCTCATACAGAATGAGCTATTATTTTAGACCTCTGGCCAATCTGCATACAGGGAAATGGCCTTCATGTCACTCTTATATTTTCTGAATGACAATACAACACTTTTGAATGAATGACATCTCATTTAGTTGAGTACTCTTTTGGTTGAAGAAGCGTGTGGTTGGCTGTACCATAGTTGCACATTATTTAGAGACATATACAAACATATATAAATAATTGTACATGTTTTGGAGAAAGAATACTCCTCTGTACTCTACAATGTGGAGAAATTGATCTCCCAGATGCCAACTTATAATATGTACTAATCTTAAAGTAGCAAGAGTTCGGAGTTAGGTGAATATTTGTATTCAATTTTGAACAAACCTGTAAAGTAGTATGATCTCACAGTTAGTATATACAGGAGATGACAGCATGAGAGTAGAACCCACCACATGGGGGGGGGGGGTCAGCTGTAATACAGCATGCTAAACATTTAACATTCTTTATATATATTTTCACATTGTCCTACGTGTCTTACAGAATGTATCTGTGACACAGTTCACTACATGCTGTTTCAGATAAAAAGAAAATGACGTTTCAGCCACTTGAGGTTAATGTATTGGGATTCAACCAAGGTGTCTCTACCAAAATACATAAAGCCAAAAATGGAACAATTTCCCAAGGAATTCCAGGATGGCTTACTTATTCATCTTGGGAGATTCATATATCATAAACTCATACATTACATTACAAAATCCTAGTAGACCTTACATATGACTATTGGCCACATGTGTGAGTATGAGTGTGTAGTGTGGAATAACAGCCATGGCAGGGCTAGCCACTTGGCTGTGTAAACCTTGGCTCTAGATGATTATCACTGTTGATTTTGACACACCGACCCCAAGTGCAAAAAATGGGAAAAAAGGGTTGTGGATGGATGTATTGTGACACAGTATTACTATGCTAAATTTTATAGAGCTAAGGCTAATTATTTATGATGCTCAAGCAAGTGATACATAGTACCCTGCAAATTTTGTGCAACTGTACCACATAATGTCATATTCTACTACTTTGGTACATGGTTCTGTGTTATTAGTGTAAACATAAGTCTTGAATTCTTCATGTGACTAAAAGCCTACAGTTTACAATAACATTCATAAACAGATTTTGCACCCCCCCACCCAAAAGGCTTCATCTAGAGTGCCCCTTACTTAATACAGAAAAGGCTGAGATTTTGTTGCATGTCAAAAAAGAGCTGAAGTATTTGTCTGCGGTGTCCTCCTTTGAAAACAGAATTCTTTGTAGCCAATATACATAAATATGTACGTAGCTGTCAGAACAATTTGCATAGCTTTTGTGATTGCAGCATTTATATCTAGCAGGCGATGACGATTCAATTTCTTTCATTCTTCTTAGGTTTGTAAATATCTATAGCACTTTTACCTGACCCAATCTTCATCAATGTTATACTTCTTACCAGTTTACCTGAGTCATGTCTGAAGATATTTCTTTGAATGTTTTACTTCCAAGAGTAAAAATATAAATAAGAATCATCCAAATAACGGATAAGATGGAAACTACACAATGATCTGGATGGTGACCGAGGGTGACTACTGCCTGAGCGTAACTCAAAGAATAAGCCAACAAAGTGTCAAAGTATAAATAAGCAGTTGCCATGGTCTTAGACTGTTAAATAAGTAAATCTGTCAGCACAGTAAATGTTCCTGTCTTGTTACGAAGTGTTTTGCATAGGTTGTAAATGTTTGACAGATAACACCTCTAGTTATAATAGGTGACAGTAATTTCTTGTTGCCATTCATTAGAAATAAAGTAACAATAATTTCACTCTATCAGTCAGTATGTATTGGACTCTTTTACTATGCCAGTAATGGAGAATGAAAAAAAGAAAGTTTAACCTTTTAGCATAATGAGATTCAAAGGGTATGACTTATAGCTCTGCTGGCAGTACTTTAATACTGTCTGTGTTAAAAAGACTGTACCTACATACGTTACTATTCTTCACCACAACTTTGGCAATGAAGTGATGGACAACTTTTCATTTTGCAACTTAACTGTGCCAATGCTAAGAGCTCCTGGGATGTTGGATATGAAATCCATATAAAATTACACACCACCTTGGCAAAACCTAGCTTCACTGATGACTACCTTAGCAGCTTCATGTGAAAATCAAAGACAAGAATTGTAATAATAGCTCCCTTCAGGTAAGTGCAAGTACTGTGGAAACTGTATGAATCGGGTCCAATGGGTTCTTTAGTGAGAACTCCTGGTTGAGACTACAAGTCTAAAAGTAACTGAATGGCATTATTTACTATGCACGCTAAATGTTATGGACTTACGTATACGTCTAAAATCTCATACAAAGGCCTCATGACACAAACCATCTTTACTGACCTAGTAAAAGCATTTCAGTTTATGGATCACTGAGTTGTGGTATAGTCTCTAATAGACTTCACCTTTATCCCACAATCTACAGTTTGGTATAAAGAATTCCTCTCCAGCTGACATTTTCTAATATAAATCAGCTCCATATCCTCTCCCACTGCCCCCTTATTAAAAAAGGGTATCCAGAAGCTCAGAACTGTCTCTAATTCTGTTTTCTTTCTTTATCAACTACCATTTGCTCTCCCCAAGATACTAATTATTCTCTTTGTTGGTGATATATTCATCTATAGAACTGGCCCATCACCACTTTAAACCAAGAATCAATTGCAACAAGGTATATCCACCCACAACTCCTGGGTTCAGAACACAAACAAGTTCTTAATATCACAAAGACTAAAACAATGCCATTATGATCTTCTGAAAAAATTCCCTAGAGTCTCAGCTGACTGACGTATTTATCACAGCACTGATTAGGCTCTTGAAACTGCCCAGACCTATATGTACCTGAAGGCTGATTAGAACCAGTCCTCAACTTCCAACATCATATCCAAATAATCAAATTAAAAATCAATAAAAACTCCTATTTTGGGCTAGGAAAATCTCTCACTTTTTGCCCCCCCTCCCAGCAAGAGCTGCCATAGGCAAGGGCCTTTTCCTTCCACAACTGGAGTATGGTCTACTAAACAGCTTAATGCATCCAACAAACCTCAGTGCTATTTATCAGCAACTAACAGCACCTGCAGATTCACAAATATCTCCCTCAGACATGAACATCATTGCAACAATTTAAAAAAGGCAAGTGGCTCCCCATCTCAGCATGGATAACTCCCCTCCTGAGCTCATTCATCTATCAATTGTTACATCTGCAAACCTTCCCATTCTGCACTAGCAGACTGTATGTAGGGCAACCACCACTCTACGCATTAATATTGTTCTTTACTTCTACCACCAACCTCATATCACCAAGCAACCTAACTGGCTCTCACCATGCATGCTCCTTTCTTACTCTAAGAATCTGGAGATCTATCCCAGACCAGATTAAATCCACTCGATCATTTCAATCTTTCAGTCATGCACTAAGAAACTACCTTGACAGACTAGCACTCTGCAAATGTTTTCAAAACAGCACAGCCATATAACATGTCCCTCCCTCCATTCACCTTTCTTTTACCCAAATCAGCACCCCCACCAATTTCCCTTCTGTTCACTCCTATCTCTTCTGCTCTGAATGCTTTGCATTACATGTACATCCTGTTACTATCTCAATCGCTGTGCTCCATCTCCACTATTATTCTCCTTCAGCCACCTACACTTCCTGTCATCCACTTAGCGACACCACTCTATCCACAACTACTCATACCTCATCAATCTACTCTGTTTTCTTACTTTACTAATCTAGCTTTTCAGTCTACTTCCAGCCTCCACTGAAAACCAAGTTATGCAATTAATCTGTTTTACTGTAATTTCCCATTACAGTAGATTCCCTCTTATCCAGCCTCTCTTTAACCAGCATCCTCTTTAACCAGCCATCAAATTCTTGCCATAGCTGTAGAAAAGATAACAGAGAAGAACAACACTTCTGCCTCCTCTGGGCTAAATAATGACAGACATTACCATTTTAGGCTTCATATTCATTACAAAAATGCATGGTAACACTGATTTATAACCTACAAATATTATTTTGTATGTTTTTTCTGTTTAACCAGCCATTCGTTTATCCAGTCTAAGGTCCGGTCCCAGTGAGGCTGGATAAGACGGACTCTACTGTATTTTACTTTTGTATTCTATGTCTTTGACCAAGACCAAACCTGGAAATAGTCCAATGGGATCAGCATTCTACCCCAGTTACCAAATAAAATGAAATCAAATGAAGGCAACTGAGATTAAAATGCATTCTAGAATACATGGGGAAGAAATATCTTGAAAACCATGTGGAAAAGGCAAGAAAAGTATGCCACATTATTAAAGTTCATCTAGATCACTGCTTCTGAAAGTTGCAGGAACTCAGCCAGTAGACAAACAAACTGGGTATGTTCAACTGCTTTTAATTATAATTGATGTGATTATCTGTATGTTGAATCTAATGAAGTTATTATAAATAATTTTAGAATTAGAGTTAATGGAAGTTTTACTTGTAAAACTAAGTTTGTAGTTTATTTAGTAATGTGTAAGTCTTGTCCCTCTTTTTATGTAGTTCACACTGTGAGGGAGTTATATAAATTTCACACTCCACAAAACCGAGGTGGAATCCTTCAAAGCCCCCGGGCCTGTGAAAATTACGGCCCGGACCGCAGAATCCTTTATAAACACATTCTATGAACACCTTCAGGAATGCATGGATCATGCAATCACAAATAAAACCAAGACCCAATCCTCCTAAGGCAGACATCCTGTCTGGTGGACCCCAGCCATAAACAAACTATACAATAGAAGGAGGAAGCCACTACATGATAGAGCAAAATCCCAAAAAGGTAAGGCATCTCTGATCAGTATTAGCAAAAAACTACAGGCACTCATAAAATCGTCTAAGGCCAGCTTCGAGAGAAAAATTGCACAGGATACTAAGGATAATCACAAGGCTTTCTTTAGTTATGTTAGGAACCTGGGTGGGAATTCCCAGATATGCTCAGAATTAGTCCAAAATGGCAAAAAATACACCGAACCCACAGACATTGCCAACATCCTAGCTGACAGGTTCAGCGCAAACTTCTCCCCCCCTCCCCACCAAAAGGGCAAATATTTATCCCAGCAGAGTGCTGCCCCCCTGACATCTCAGATGCTCAGGTAAGAACTGCCCTCTCCAAAGCAAAAAACATAGCATCAATGGGACCAGACGGTGTCCCGGGCTGCGTCCTACATGAACTCCAAGAAGAGCTAAACCCAAACATAAAACTACTGTTCAATCTCAGCCTTACTACAGGATATGTACCCAAAGAGTGGCGTACAGCAACAGTGGTCCCTCTCCACAAAGGTGGTGCCTCAATGGATCCTGGAAACTATCACTCCATAAGCCTGACTAGCTTGGTCTGCAAAGCTATGGAAAGGATCATCATGGACCTCATAAATAAAGATATTGGGGACCTACAGACACTGGATCCTACCCAGTTTGGCTTTGTTAAGGGCAGATCCTGCCTCTTAAACCTGGTTGATTTCTTTGAAACAGTCACCAAGGCCATTGACGAGGGGAAGGTGGTCCACACAGCCTACCTGGACCTCACAAAAGCCTTTGATACAATACCCCACTCGGACATTATAGATAAGCTCACCAGCTTAAATATAAACCCCTATGTCACTAGATGGGTTGCAAACTAGCTCAAGGACAGAAGGCACATGGTTAGAATTGCTGGAGCCATGTCAGACTCCAAACCAGTTACAAGTGGCATCCCACAAGGCTCAGTCCTGGGACCTCTCTTGTTCGGTATATATTTCTCGGAGGTACAGGCCAACATGGAAGGACTGTGGCTGACTAAGTTCGCAGATGACTGCAAACTGGGCACCATAATCAACTCTCCAGCCTACACAAGCATCCTCCAAAAGGGCCTCATAGAAACAGACAACTGGTGCCAGAGCCATGGCCTCAAGCTAAACGCCAAAAAGTGTATAGTCATCCCCTTTGGCAAAAACAAAGTGCCCACAAATTACCACATAGATGGTAATCTATTAAGTACAGAAGAAGTAATTGGGGACCTGGGGACCCAAGTTGATAGCAATCTCTCATTTGACAACCACGTGGCCAAAGTGGTTAGAAAAACATTTTATATAGCCCACCTAATCATGAAGGGATTCACATCTAGATCAGGGGAGGTCATCGTGCCTCTTTACTCATCCCTCATCAGGCCCATAATTAAATACAATGCCCCTTTTGGGATGTACCTTACCAGACACCTGCAGCAACTGGAAAGACCCCAAACGTACCTCACCAAGAGGATCATAGGGCTCAAACAGATGCCATATGCTGCCCGCTTAAAGAAACTCCAGCTCTACTCAGTGGCATACCACCTGCTCAGAGGCATGTCCAACCCGAAATTAATGGACATGCTGCACCTCAGAAAATCCAAATCCCATCGAGCTACGCACTCGAGAGACTTGAACCTCAGCACTGAAATAAATAGGACATGCTGGAGGGACAGATTCATAACCCAAAGGCTCCCTTCACTCTGGAATAAAATCCCAGTCCAGGTTAGGCAGAGTCCCTCATTGACTCTCTTCAAGAGGAATCTTGATGAGTGGATGGGAGATTGTAGGTTTACCCCAGGTATCACTTCTGTGTCACTGTTAGACAGAGGCACAGTATAATAACCTCGAAAAAGGGCATAGCAAAATTAATTTAAAATGGGCGGCGAAAGCCAAACACATTCTGGCTAGGCTTATAAATGCCCTAGGGCAGATAGCCTAGTATGAACCTATGAACCTATATACATGTATTTATGAACACAAGCATGCAGTTAAAACAGGAGATGCAAGGAATGCTTTATCTAAGCATTATAAATTAGGTACATGGAAACTTTTTTTAGATTTTTAGTTCTTGAAGCATTAACTAATTTTGATAGATGTTTTGATGCAGAAGATGAGCTTGTTTGGCATGAGTACTTGTGCCAGGTAAGATTAAATGCCTGTTACCCACCCGGCCTTAATAATTGAGAAGATTTTGTGGCTTATCTAAAAAAAGAAAAGATTGAAGCATCAATAATGGGAGGCTATTTAATGTTCTTTTGTCTTTATGTGTCATGTGACTAGATGTCACTTAAGCTTGTTTATGTGTAGCATTATTCAGTCTGAAGAAGTCTACATTTAAAGATGAAAGTGCTCACTGTTTAATGCTTTTATTTTATCTTGTTGCCTATTAAATGGTTTTGTTTCCTTTAGCTGTCTTTTTATTATTTTGAGTTTCAAATGTCTTGCCCTTCAAAAAATGCAAGCTAATGCAAAAAAAATATTATTCTAGCAACATTGTAGAGTAATAATTAAAATAAGTCTCAAATTTTGGGGCTTTGTCCCCCATTATTTTTGCTTTGTCCAGTTCACTTATTCTAAGAGGTTGAGATGTATAATACAAGCACACAGAAAATCAAAGTTAACTTTCTCTAAAGAGAAACATAACAGTGACTATCAAATACGAATACATGATCCTGTGATACAAAAGTGGAAGTTGTAACATTCAGATGTGTACATTTGTAAAGGACATGTTACATTAACATTCTGTCTACTTTACAATTATCTTAATACTTTACCATAGTAATTTTGTACGAGTAGTTATGTACAACTGGTTGAAAAAAACAATGTTTACACAGTCAACCAGGAAGAACACATGGTACATAATATAATATACATATATACATAATGTCTGTAATTTTTCAGTGCAGTTTTTAGGAGTTGTTCAAATGAACCATCATAATCTAAATTAACATGTTCTTGACATTAGTTTGCACTATAATGTCCTGTTTGGCTTTAGGTTTTGTAACACTAGTGTGGTTACCTTTCTGAAACTCTAACACTGGTTCCAAGCTAAGAGACATATGTTGACTCACACAGTACTTTGTTTTTTGATTAATGGTCTTTGCCTAGGTTTTTCTTGGAGTAGGGATCCTATCTTTTTCTGAAATATTTTAATTCAACTATCCTCAAATGATTGCTAGGAAATTTCAACATCTGCAACAGATATGTTTCGTGTTGAAGTAGTAAATGTTAACCCTAGTCTGCCACAAGACTTCTCTTTTCATGGCACTACTTATGGGCTAGGAAGTTGTTGCTAGTTAACAGATATTTTGTTAACACAAAAACTGTGTTGAATTTCTTAATGTCATGCACCTTCATTCAATATTGATATAAATGCACGTGCTCAAAGCACTTCTCAGTATGGAGAATGTCAACATCTGTACGGTAACTGAAACCTGGTTCAAGGCTCCAGAGAGCACCCCAGCACTACCAGGCTACAACACATACCACATGTTTCGGCCACAGAACACGGACCAAAACACAAAATGAGGGGGTGTATCCATATTCATCAAGGATACCTACACTTCCAGGTTAGTGGTGCAGCATGATACCTCCTAGATCATCCATGTGCAACTAACATCGGGCAAATCTGCAATGCAAATTGTGGTCTACTACAGATCACCCTCCATGACCCAGGACCACCACTCCACCATTCTGGAGACACTGGAAAAGATGAAGGTCCTACCAAACACCCTTATTTTGAGCAATTTCAATTACCCTACCATTCACTGGGAAAACTACTCGAGTACAAATTCACAGGCCCAGAGCTTCCTGGAATTCATCAACTCAAATGCCCTGGATCAGCTGGTAAACTCCCCTACCAGAGGTGAAAACATATTGGACTTGGTCATCACCAACATGGGCAACAGGTGTTCCACACCGGAGGTCAACCCATCACTGGTTAGATCAGACCATAAACTAATTATTCTGGATGTCCACACCCCACCACCACCCCCAACTAAGGAAACCACAGTAAAAACCTTTTCTAAAGCAAACTTCACCTTACTTAAGACAGAGGTGGTAAGTTTCACAGCCTCCACGCTAAAGGATAATGCTGCCCAAGATGCAGAAACCTTTACAAATGCACTCCATGAGCACCTACAAGGATGCATGGATCGTGCCATCCCTAGAAAAACCAAGACTCACTCCTCTAAGAGAAGGAAACCAGTTTGGTGGACCCCTCCAATAAACAGGATATACAAGAGAAGGAGGAAACTAGTTCAGAAAAAAAGCAAATCCGAAGAAGGAAAGACATCCTGATCAGTATCAGTAAGAAACTGAGGCCCCTCATGAAATCATCCAAGGCTAACTTTGAAGGAAAAATAGTCAAGGATTCAAAAGATAAAAGCACAAAGCCTTCTTTAGCTATGTTAAGAATCTAAGTGGCAACTCACAGATATGCACTGAACTAGTGCAAAATAGCACAAAATATACTGAACCTACTTATATTGCCAACATCCTGGCAGATAGATTCAGTGCAAACTTCACTCCCCACCTCCAAAATGGCCCACAACAATACCGGAAAAGTGTAGTGTCCCAAAAATCACAGATACACAGGTGTAAACAGCCCTTTCAAAAGCCAAAAACACAGCATCAATGGGACCAGATGGTGTCCCAGGCTGCGTCTTGCACGAACTACAGAACAAACTAAACCCCCACCTAAACACACTGTTCAACCTCAGCCTCTCCACAGGCTACATGCCCATAGAATGGCGCACAGCAATGGTTATTCCTCTCCACAAAGGAGGGGCCACAACTGACCCTGGTAACTATTGCCCCATAAGCCTAACTAGCCTGGTCTGCAAGGCTATGGAGCACATCATCATGGAACTCATTAACAAAGACATTGGAAACCTCCAAACACTTGACCCAACCCAGTTCGGCTTTGTTAAGGGCAGATCATGCCTACTAAACTTGGTTGACTTCTTCGAGACAGTCACCAAGGCCACAGACGAGGGAAAGGTGGTTCACACAGCCTACCTTGACCTCACCAAGGCTTTTGACACTATTCCCCACTCGGGTATTACAGAAAAACTCACCAGCCTGAAGATAAACCCCTATGTCACGAAATGGGTTGCCAACTGGCTTACAGACAGAACTCACACGGTAAGAATAGTGGGCTCCTGGTCCAACTCTAAACCAGTCACAAGTGGTGTCCCACAAGGCTCGGTCCTGGGACCCCTACTGTTCAGCATATACTTCTCAGAAGTACAGGCAAACACAGGAGGACTATGGCTAACCAAGTTCACCGATGACTGCAAACTGGGAGCCATAACTAACTCTCCAGCTGACATGGACATCCTCCAAAAGGGCCTTACTGAGATGGACACCTGGTGTCAAAGTCATGGCCTCAAGCTAAATGTCAAGAAATGCATAGTCATCCCATTTGGGAAAAACAAAACACCCATGAATTACCACATAGGTGGCAGCCTCCTTAATACAGAAGAGGTAATAAGAGATCTGGGGACCCAGGTAGATAGTAATCTCTCCTTTGACAATCATATTGCCAAAGTAGTTAGGAAATCCTTCTATGTGGCCCACCTAATTACTAAAGGGTTCGCATCTAGAAATAAAAAGGTTACTGTGCCCCTCTACTCGCCACTCATTAGACCCATCATAGAGTACAATGCCCCATTTAGGATGTACCTCACAAGACACTTCCAACAGCTGGAAAGACCACAAAAGTACCTCACCAAGAGGATTACTGGTCTCAAACACATGCCCTATGCAGTCCGACTGAAAAAACTCCGGCTGTATTCAGTGGCATATCACTTACTCAGAGGTGATCTCTGCCTGACTTACAAAGCCATGTCCAACTCAGAATTGATGGACATGCTCCACCTAAAGAAATCCAAGTCACTCAGAGCCACACGGTCTAGTGAGCTAAACCTCACCACAACAATAAATGGAATATGCTGAAGGGATAGATCCCTGTCAGAGAGACTCCCCATGCTTTGGAACAAAATTCCAAATTACATCAGGCAGAGCCCCTCACTAACACTCTTCAAGAGAATCCTTGACGAGTGGATGGGTAACAGAAAATACACCCCTGGGATCACTTCATTGGCTCTGCTTGACAGACGATCAGTTAATTAATCAATGGAGCGGCGAAAGCTGACACACTCTGGCTAGGCTTATAAATGCCCTCGGGCAGATAGCCTAGTACCTACCTATGAACCTATGAACCTATATATAGAATAGTATGGAAGACAGTATTCCTTGTGATGACATTGGACCTTGTACTAAGTATTTAATGATTATGGAGTATTTATGTTACACTTCGTCCTCAGCTTTACTGACAGCACAGTCAGACAAGTTTATTTAAACATTTAAATTTAATATGCACTGTCAGTGGTACAACAGTAGCACACTTAACCATGGTGCACAAGGATGTGCATTCTATTCCCAGACTAGGTAGATCAGTTGCTGACATTGCAGTGTAACATAAGTGGAGAAGGGGATGCTGCACTCCTGATTGTGTCATCCCACAAATGAGATGTTAAACCAAGGGCCCATCTGCCTGAGTTGGTGGTAGCTCAGGTGGACGTAAAATCACCTATTGAAAAAAGCAAGGGAAGTTTCCTGATGCCCCGGTCAAATTTCCCTAAGTAGTAACAATACCACCTCCAGTCTCTCCTGAAAAGAGACCTAGCATGACTAGCCTGGTCAATAAAGTAAATTAAAAATGTACTGGACAATTTAATGGAATCATTCTTCATCGTATTTATGTTTGTATAAAGGAGTCAGAACCCATACCAGCAAGCTGTTTGGGAAATTATGTCTGTCTATTCAGGGCACACACACACACACACACACACACACACACACACACACACACACACACACACACACACACACACTTGCTTACATACTGCGTGCATACAGCATAAATACAGGCAATTTAAAAGATCAGCAAAACATGTTTTGGCAGGGATTCATACAGCACTATTGGCATAGGTGAATAAAACTCCAAAAACAATTCAGGTGACCAGAGTTAAATCAACAGTATGGACAGTGGAGGACCTGGTCATGGAATGGAATGGTATATTTATTTGATGAGTGTGTCTGTGTGCTGTCAGGCAGTGACTTATTATGAGTCTGCATTTCATCACTAGATGTACTATAAAAAAGATGTTACCCTTTCTTTTAGCAGTCAAAATCTACCATCTGTACATGCTCTGACCCGTGGCTTGCCTGTTTCATTAGTCTATCTCATCTGTGTATAGAAGAACAGAAACAGAAAAAGTATATAAGGGAGGAAGGGTGAAAACTGTATTTAAGATCTCAAAAGCATTAGTTTGTTTTTCTTTCTTTCTTTCTTTCTTGTTTTGTTTCTGCTTATACATCTGTATAATCACTGTATCATTGACACTTATTCTTTACTCCTCTTCAAGGTGAATAAATGCAAGTTGGACCAAAACTATATTTGCATTTATGGTCTATAAAGTGTCTCTCAAGGAAATCATTTAAAGTATGTGCTTTTTTTTGTTCTGCACAGACACACTTGCCCATGGTGCAACCAAAGGACATACACTTGAGCACTTCTTTCCCTGTTCATGGTATGTTACTTAGATCACCTCTCCAGTCTCGACCAGCATTGATGTTTTTCTAACAGAGCTATTTATAGCTGGTTTAGATACATCACAAGTTTATCTGTACTTTCCCAGTCTAGCTTATCTCTCATTCATTTGAACTTGCAACTCATCACGTATTAGTATTCCTACCCAGTGCTAAGATAACTACATGACCATTCTCCTACATTCAGTCACATTACTATCTCACACTCTCACAAATTGTATTCCATTGTTAGTGTTTGTAATTCCTACCATCTACTCTCTTCACCTTCCTGTTCACCTCCTCTGTTTCTGAACTGTACACCCTGCCACCTTCTCCCACACTCATATGGACAGTGGAGGACCTGGTCATGGAATGGAATGGTATATTTATTTGATGAGTGTGTCTGTGTGCTGTCAGGCAGTGACTTATTATGAGTCTGCATTTCATCACTAGATGTACTATAAAAAAGATGTTACCCTTTCTTTTAGCAGTCAAAATCTACCATCTGTACATGCTCTGACCCGTGGCTTGCCTGTTTCATTAGTCTATCTCATCTGTGTATAGAAGAACAGAAACAGAAAAAGTATATAAGGGAGGAAGGGTGAAAACTGTATTTAAGATCTCAAAAGCATTAGTTTGTTTTTCTTTCTTTCTTTCTTTCTTTCTTGTTTTGTTTCTGCTTATACATCTGTATAATCACTGTATCATTGACACTTATTCTTTACTCCTCTTCAAGGTGAATAAATGCAAGTTGGACCAAAACTATATTTGCATTTATGGTCTATAAAGTGTCTCTCAAGGAAATCATTTAAAGTATGTGTTTTTTTTTGTTCTGCACAGACACACTTGCCCATGGTGCAACCAAAGGACATACACTTGAGCACTTCTTTCCCTGTTCATGGTATGTTACTTAGATCACCTCTCCAGTCTCGACCAGCATTGATGTTTTTCTAACAGAGCTATTTATAGCTGGTTTAGATACATCACAAGTTTATCTGTACTTTCCCAGTCTAGCTTATCTCTCATTCATTTGAACTTGCAACTCATCACGTATTAATATTCCTACCCAGTGCTAAGATAACTACATGACCATTCTCCTACATTCAGTCACATTACTATCTCACACTCTCACAAATTGTATTCCATTGTTAGTGTTTGTAATTCCTACCATCTACTCTCTTCACCTTCCTGTTCACCTCCTCTGTTTCTGAACTGTACACCCTGCCACCTTCTCCCACACTCATTCCCTTCTATCCATATTTTTTCCGTAATGTCTGCTGGATATTATATTACTTGACCCAAGGTTCTTCTGCTTAGGTTTTGGTACCTCTGTGGGTATGTTTTGTATATCTGCATGTAAAGAACAGTATGCCAAGTTTACTGTTTATATATTTACTACTCCTTGTGTATACCAGTGTCATCAACATAATATCTGCATTTAACATAGAATATCCTCACTGGGAACTGAAAACTATACTTTTTTTTTAACTCAAGAAAATCCTGTTCAACACTTTTTTAAATCTCTTAAGAGAGAGATAGAGTATGGTTTGCTACTTATTTTTTTGTCTTTCTTATTTTTTTATAGATTTGTATTCAGACCTGTAGCTAATGCAACTGGTGTAATACATTTTCTCTTTCTGTACGTTTAAGTATAATATACATGCATATATATATATATATATATATATATATATATATATAGAGAGAGAGAGAGAAAGATAATGTGTGTGTGGGGGGGATGTACACATAGTGAAGCTCTGTAATAATATAAACAATGAAAGAAATCCTGATGCAAATGATGACAGGAAAGTAAATAACCTAGAGTCAATGGAGTTTGACAGAACAACTACTGGAGTCTTCATTGCCTTTTAATAAGGTTCTGTCACTAAAATTAAAAAAAAATAATGTGCCATATTAATAGATGAAAAATAATTTCAGGGACTTTTAGATTCCAATACTATGCTATCCCTTACTAAGGGACAGTTTATCTGCAAACAAAAACCTGATTTTCTGAAGTTGTATGGATGTTAGTATTCACATGGATAAGAAGAGGTACCCTGTAGTCTCAGTGGAGATCAAAACAGCTTTTGGGAAAGTGATTTGTGCTGTGGTTGTGGTACCATGCTTTTCCTATTACCTGATCATTGACAAATACTTTGGCCATTTTAAGGACCTGTAGAGGCAGTGGGAGGGTGAATGTATAGCCTATATTCCTGAAGCTCAGCCTAAGAATAAAGACCAAATGGGATCCAATACCACTGTAACAAATGCATCCATTGTTTCCAGTAATAAATTATGTGGGAGGTATGGTCCAGTGTTAATACTAATTAGATCCTCGGGTGTAAAACTGTGAATGAGAATACAGGAGAAAGATAACACTTTAACCCTGTTAGATATTGAAAATGAGCAACAGGTGCCAAATTGAACTAAAGAAGTATGAGGATTAGACATAGGGTACTGGACAAAAAAATGAAAGCAAACGAGTAGTGAAAAAGTTTTGTATCCGACTCCAAACCCAGGTGGAAATGCAGGCAAAGAAGAATAAAAAATATATAAAAAAAAGAACATAATAATCCCTGCCAAGCAAAACTGTGACAGCAGTATAAATAGCATGAGAAAGTTGATTTCCAAGCCTCAAATTTAGACTTTAACCAGCAGAAGGAACAAGTAGATGGGTTCTCTAATAATTAGAATTACCATTCTTAGGAGAACAGAGTGGGATACTGAGATCCATGTCCCAATTTTAGCAGAAGAAGCAGAGACATCTACTTCTCAAGAGGCTACCAGAAAGGAAAACCCTGAGCTGTTGACCTGCAAGAGAGCAAACTGAACTTTAAAAGGTCCAAAGGAAGAACGAGCAAGAGTCAACATGGTCTATCAAAGATAATATCTTGGCCTTGCAGCTCCATGGTCTGGGGTTCTATTACTGATCTACACCCAATGTCTAAGCAGAGTTTGCATTTTTCAAAGAAAATATCTTGGCCTTGGAGCTCCATGGCTGGGGGTTCAATACTATCCTCCACCCACTGTCTGAGTAGAGTTTGCACATTCTTCCTGCATCTGTGTTGATCTTCTTTCTCTTTTCTGGTTTCCTCACAAAAATATGATGCCTGTTTGGCTATAGCACATAAATTGCATGTAACCTTGGTATTGTGCTCTGTGAAGGGTCTATATTAAAAAAGCAAACGCTGATTGATCGACCTTATGTAAGCGAAACCTTACAATCTTGAACTGTCAGATCAGTGATTTTTTTCCTAGGGAAAAAATCGCTGATCCAAAACACATACACACAACACAAGCACACCAAACAAACAGAAATCCACACACATACACCTAAAATCTGACACCTAACCCTACACTAAACTATGCACACACCACTAACTATCCACTTACCTTAACCCAAACCCTAACCCTAAGGTCCGTCACTATCGCACATTCACCTCACCCACTCCCTAACCCTAACTCACCTAAACCCACCCTAATCCTCACGTCTACACAATCGCGCACATACATAACCCGTGCCCTAACCCTAATTCACCTAATCCACCCTAACACTCACATCCACACAATCACACACTTACCTGAATCCGACCCATAACTTTCCACCACAGCACTGAAAATACCGAAACAACAGAAACGGACAACCGAATTATTTTCCTAGGAAACAATTTGGGTTTCTGTTGCTTTGATATTTTGAACATTCACTTAAATAAGGTCGATCAATCAGCGTTCGCTTGTTTAAGCATTCGCTGATCTAATATAGACCCTCTGTGAAGGGGTAGAAAAGGGTCTGCTTACCCATTAATAATAAATATATAAATGATGCCAGACCACTTTACTGAAACTGACATTATTATTAAGCAAAATAAATTAGTGATTCTGAGCTGATCTCATACTGAAGAAATGCCACAAAACAACTTAAATACCGTAATGAAGAACTTACTCATTGAAATTTCATTATGGATCATTCTGTTCTCCTAATCATCTGTCCAAACTACAGTAGACTCCCTCTTAACCAGTCTCACTGGGACCGGACCTTAGGCTGGATAAACGAATGGCTAGTTAATCAGAAAAAGCATACAGAATAGCATTTGTAGGTTATGAATCAAATTAAATAACAGGATTTGATTAGTATGCATTTTTCTTATGAATATGAAGTCTAAAACTCAAATGTCTGTCATTATTTAGCCCAGAGGAGGAGGTGTTCTTCTCTGTTGTCTTTTGCTAGGGCTACAGCAGAAATTTGGTGGCCAGTTAAAGAGAGGCCAGATAAGAGGAAGTCTACTTTAATCTCCAGAACAAGTTCACATACTGTAGATACTGCAAAGGAATGTGGGCACATATAGTTTACAAGTGCCCTTCCCTGCTTATTGTGTCAGATGATTGGAAAGCTTCAGTATGGATAAACAAATGTGTTATTTAATGTAATATAAGTTACTGATACCTAGAGCTGTACACATGAGCAACAAAACTCCTACATGCAGCTAGAATATGTATTGCCAAGCATTGGAAAATGTCACAAGTATCGCCTGTTGGACAGGAGTGATGATAATTTCTTCAATATATTTAAGAATATGACCACATTACACATGAGATGTGTTCAGCTGTACAGATTGTAGACACTGGCGTAGAATGGTCCTACTCTTCAGGCTTTCATTGGTTTAAACTTTATCATAAAAATATGCAAGTCTTAATAACCAGTCCTGTCTGAGCAGACTCACTATTCTATTACATAATTGGCAAAATATTATAATTAACAAGAAAATAAGTCTAATGAAGTTATGTACAGCAGACCTAGGCTTAATTCCTACAACTACAGATTTTATTTTTATTTTAACAATTGTTTACTTGGAAAGTCCATCTAGAACACAGCCCATTTTCAGCAGAGGCCTAGGGAGAAATGCTCCAGGCACATCTTTGGAATGTGGAAGGAAACTGGAGCACCAGAGGAAACCCACACAAATGTAAGGACATGCAGACTCTGCATAGAAGGGACCCCAGCTGAGAATCAAACTGGAGAATCTCTTGCTCTGAGGTGACAACGCTAACTGCTGCACCACTGCGCTGCCTTTTATTTTGTGCACTTCAGGTCTATCCATGGAACTGGAGCTTCTGGGTCAGTCTTGGAAAAGGAATCTGTTTCCCAGTTAGCTCGACAACATTAACACAGAATAAATACAGTTTTAAGTACATGTCATGATGTCCTTTTTTGTGCTAACAAGAGTTTTCCTACATTTAGTTGAGTATAGATAGGACAAGATATATTTGTTGAACTATATTCCCTAGTGTTGAGTTCCCTGATTGCTTTTCATTCCTTAAGTAGTTTCTGTTTGTACACCAGCAGTGATTTTATACATATTTTATGTAAGTGGGCTTTTCTCCATGGTTATGCATATATGTATACATATATATATACATATATATATATATATATATATATATATATATATATATATATATATATATATATATATATATATATGTATAGATATCTATATATATATATGTGTGTGTGTGTATAGGAGGTGTTAACCATCCACATGAGGGTTTGTGGAGAGCTTGCAACCTACTGTATCTGAAATCTTTTTTTTTTTTTTTTTTTTTTTTTTTTGTGGCTTTTGTTGAGTTAAACCTTTGACTAACATATTTTGTCTTGCTATGGTTGAATCTGGGAAACACTAACAAGTCCACTCTGAGATTTGGCATTGTGAATAATTATCCGGATTCCAAGAAATCGCTTTAAAGGAAAGTTAAGACATGGGGAATGACAATGTTATAGTGAATACTGCAGCTTTGAAAAGGACTAGAGAGGATGAAGCATTCTGACTCATGACTGCTCCATGGTGGAGATTATACCTCTCAATTGTCTCTGATTTCCAGGGAAGTCCCTGATTTTGACTCCAAAATTTAGCTCTGTCCCTCTTAATCCCTCCTAAAACTGGTGACTCTTGGAGGAAAGGTGGTGAATTATACTCAATTAATAATGGCAGTAAGTAAGAATTATAGATTTCTTTTATTTCACAAAACGAATAACAATTAACATTCTTTTATTCTGCTAATGTCTCAGGTTAATAGTATTAATATTTTACAAATGTCACTGATTGTCCTTGATTTTTTCTGGGTTTGTCCCTGATTCTGTTGAACTATGCCCGTGATTATTTGAGAGCTATGGTGATCAGTGGTAGTGGACTTAATATCATTAACACAGGTAACTCAGGAGTTAGATTTACAGGCATTTACAGGCATGCACCAAAACTCAGAACATCCATCTATATCAGTTGTCAATGCTGTTGAAGTACTTACAACTAGGAGCTAAGTCAAGGTGAAAACCTATTGGATACCTAGTATATGGCCTCAGCAAAACACAGTAGCCAATCAGCTGCACCCAGACAGAAGATGTACACTTTGGGGGAAGGGGCTATAATTAGCTTCTGCCTCTTTAAAGGAATCTAGGCTAAGGAAAGCAAAGAACAAAGGACCGGCAAGGTAGGAGATAATGAGGAACATATTTTCTGATACAAGTAGACTAAATAAATAACACAACTTTAAAATGAAGTGAATTAGAAATGACCATATAAAGTACATGTATTCAGATAACTAGTTATACAGAGTCAGCAGCATTTCAATTAAAACTAAGAAATCCCAGAATTTTCTAGCCTACTGGAGTTCTTCATGTGTGTTAAACAAGGTATGATGCTAGTGCTAAAATGACATTTTATAATGTAATTGTATCCTAAAGAATGTACTATGAAAATCACACACTGTCTTTAAATTGTACATTATCAAATAATTATAGCAATCACTATGTCTTTTAATAGTACCTTCCTTACATTAGACATGTTGTTCTGTAAAAGAACCTGTTACACTCATTGAATTGTACAGTACCACAGAACTGTATCTATCCGTTTAATTTTTTGCATGCCTAACTGGCCAGTGTTGTGGCTGAAAATGGAGTGAGGACTAGCCCACCAAAAGAAACATAGCCAGGGTGGAGTTAATGGAGCAGATGTCCTGGGTACAAGGTGCTGGAGGTGCAAGTGTCAGTTGCTGATGGGTCTTTGTTACAGTACCACATTCAGAACGTGGCAGCCTGCTTAGGCACAAGGTGTTAGGTGGCTCGATTGAGAAATGCAGTTCTTGCATTCTTTTCTATACGGGCATTTGTGAATGTACTTTAGCACTTGAGAGTTTCTTGTTTGGTAATCTACTGATCTATGCAGCACGTAGTAATCAGCTTGCTGTAATTAAAGTTCTTTTTTTTATTACTTTGCTCTTCAGCTGAAGAGATGAGTAAGTGGGATGCCAGATTTGTGACAGGCACCAGGCACTAGATAAACCAGTATGGCTTTGAGTGGGAGTATGATAACTGTAGTAAACTGCTTGGCATTGGATGAGCCAGCTATGGTTATGAGTTGGTAGTATGACAACCAAGGCAATCTCTTTGCTAAAATGCACATTTTTATTTGCTGCAGTTTAAGACAGGCAAAAAATAGTTGAGGAGTGTACATCAGGGAAAACAGACATGACTAGTTTGTTCCTTAGAGGTACACTGGAAGCTAGAGCAGGGAAATATATATTTGATGATGAGGGGCCCACTGAACACATTATGCTGAATTGTTAAGATATCGTCAAAATCTCTTAGGCAGACATAGCCCACATTCAGGTCTTACAAAAGAATAAATTATATTTAGTTAAGGGATGTCAGGTTCTTCCCCAGTGTGAGTGGGACTGGAGGGTTCCCAATGCAAAGCTCTTCATTGTCTAAAAGATGCACTGGAATTTTTGTGGTGAAGCCCACTAAAACTAATTCAACTTCAGACATCTGTACAAAACCCCATTAAAGTAAATGTTAAACAATAGACTGTCTTGCTGAACTCAATAACTTTTTTCCCTTCAGTCAGAAAGAAGGAGACACGGTTTATCTTGCTATGACACATAGGCATTTTTTCCCTTTGTTTACTCCTTGTTATTTATTAATTTACTTTTCTTGAATGGGTTAGTCCCACGAGGACTGTACCAAAAATTTTGAGGAGGGAGTTGAGGTGACATTTATACAGTCAGGGAAATGTGTGCAGTATACTGGGGCGATTATCCTACTCTTTTCAGTAAGTGCCCCTGGATCTTAAACATCCACCTGAGTTACCATGTCTAGCCTATGCAACCTTAGTGTAAGGATGGGTCCTGGTGGAGTTTAAATATTATCCAAGGCAAATTTTTAAACTGTAGGAGTTACAGTTGGCAGGGAGCAGCAAAGAATGACAGGACCAGAGGTGATAGTGATAATGTGAGATGGCACTGGGCCAGGCAAATGGAAAGGAGTAGCAAGAGAGTGACGAGCTGAAGAAAGAAGAGAATGGCATTAACTGCATGTTTACGCAGGCAGTGACACTGAGAGGAAGTCTCCATTGACCAAAATGGGAGTACCATCTAGGCACATTACAAAATGGCTTCTTAAGACAAATACTGCCACCAGAAAACAGGTCACATCACTCCAGAGAAAGCAGCTGAGTCTGTTCAAATGGCTGATGTTTGAACATCATGTCTGTACTAGCCTTGGACATACATATGAAGAGGTACATGAGTTGCTGCTGTTTTGCGACATTGTCTTCCTTACAGTCTTTTCACATCAACTCACCATCAAGGTTTCTACTTTTGCCCGTCTTCTTATCTCCAGTGTACCCAGGTTAGTGGACAGTGACTCACCAGACAGCGAGAAGCAATTCTTGGCCACTACTCTATGTGGTCATTGACTAGGCCATTTTCTAACACTTTCTAATTGTAAGGTTTCCAGAAGTTTAAAACATAAACATTAACATATTTTTTTCAGTAATTATCCTTTCTGTGGGTTGGTCATTTTAAACAGTACACACAGTTATGGCAGGGGTTGGGGGGATGCAGGCAATTTACATGTACATCATTGGTGCCCTCTGCTGATAAAAAAGGCCATCTTCACAAAGAGAACTGTTTAACCAGAGATTTGGGAAGTGATGCAGACCAAAAGAACAGCAGTCATGAAGTCATCAAAGCCAATGTTCTATGTCCAAAAAACATATTTCCTGACATAATAAATTATGCTTTAAAATCTTACATCACTTATGATATCACCAAAAAAAAAAAAAAAAGGAATATCATTATGTAGATGTTTTTGCCCAAATAGCTTTCTGAGAAAACAATTTGCATGGATGTAAGAATCACACTGTAGTATGATCAGGTGTGAGATTATCTGTTTTATGACAGTTTGGTGAATTAATTTTATAGAGTGGGTCACCAGCATGCCATGAAAAATCATGTTCCACGCAGTAGAAGTGTTTGGCGCCAATCTTGTTTTCCTTTGCAATTTGGCTTTAATTTTCTGGACTGATTTTGGCAGTTGCTGCAGGTAAGTTAACAGCCAATGATGCTTGGCATTTGAGACTTGTTTATGAAAGGCACAACTGAAAATATCGTTCTCACTCTCTTTCACAGTGTCATTAGAAGTTTGCAGGAATGAAAAAATCCCATCCTGCCAATTCTGTGTGACACAATCTTCCTGCTTCTATATTTTGCATATGAAGTATTCAGCTGTGAAAAAAAAAAGACAAGAAACAAAAGAAGAACTCATAAAAGTCAAAGGTTCAGAGTAACTGTTCTGGATAACTTTTTGTGTAAGTTTTCCTAAGTATGCATTCCACAGCTGCATGGCCTCTGCTGGAATGGGAGTTGTGTCTTTGAAGATATGCCCATACTTGTAGCACAAAGCAGGGAAAGGGTGGGGATGGGGGCACTGTTCTGTAAGCAAACACTACATAATGCTTAAGGGAGGAAAGACTTTGTAAGGGTAGTTATTCATATCGGCTTGTTGATAAAGTGAAGCCAATGCTCTCGTGTTCTGCCTCTTAGGCTAACTCCATTCACTTAAACAAATTTACATTATTAAATGAATAAAAACAACTATGTCTGCTGTCTAAACCATATATAGCAGTAACTAATGGAATACATACAGATGTGGGAGGCAGTTTAATGGATACCAGCCACAGTCTAAGGAGTGAAGCCATAAATGTGAAGTGTATGAAAAGAAAGGGTGTGGTCAGTCTGCAGTACTCTATATCAAGTCTGTATGCTTTAATGAGAATCCTGACAGTTAGTTTGCTCTTTGACCCTGGGAACGTATGGCATTTAACACTTGGAAGTTGAAACATTCCTGAATTTTTGCACTTTTGAGACATACTACAAGTGAATGTGCATAAATCTCTGGGATACTGGAATGCCACATGGAAACAAATCACCCCACCCCTGTACAGTTATATGGGAGGCTGCAGCCATTTTTTAACTGTGATGCAGAATGGATACAGTCACTTGTAGCAATTATTAAAACCTGATGGGTGTCAACATGAGTATAGAAAGCATTCAGTTCAAAAGCCCTACATGCCATTTTAATAAACACATTGAGCTAGAAACCTGTTTTCTGGCCCAGTTAGGGAATACTTTTGTACGCATTGTCAAAAATATTCCCGTATCATATATCATAAAACTGCTAGAGGAAGGTAAAGTGAGTTGTTGTTTGCTCAGTCATAATGTACATGGTATAGCACTTCTTTTGTTTCCATTAGCAGCAAATCAGGCGCACTGATCCTTTTTGAATGCCAGCCTGTACTACATATCACACGGGGATCAAGCTTATCAAATGAAACTATTGCATGTCACATTTTTAACACCATTTTTGAAGTTCAGCAACATTTCTTATAGAAATGTAGTACTTAGTTTTGCAAACGACTGCACTTGTTTTTAAGTTGTATATATAGACTCTGTTAGTACAATCAGTTTTTTTTCCCTAGATCAGCTAGAGGATGCTTTACTACTCTGTTGACTGAAGTGAGTGAGCATAAAACTAAAAACAGAATGGTTTAACTTAAGCTTTCAGCTGTCAGGTACCTTATTGAGAAAATTGAGAAAACTACCCTAATGTTATTATTATATAGAAAACTATAGATTAGTTATTATGGAATGTAAATCACAGTGCCAATGGAATTGTACAAAACTAACCTGGAAGATCAGAACTTTAAAGTTGTTCCTGTTCATCATATAGTTATGGTTGTCTTCCAGCTTTTTGACCTGTGAAGCTTGTTTTTCCATATGCTGTCGTACCTCTTTCATGTTGACGCTCACCTTAAGTGATTTTTCCAGAAGCTTTGTAACCGTGTTGCTGGTAGAGTTGTGGGCCTTGGAGAGCTTGGTAATGTCATTCTCGATACCTTTCACTGAGCTCTCCATGTCCACCTGATACTGTTCCATCTTCTGCTGCTTCTCCTGCACAGAATCCAGCATGCTCACCAATTTGTCCAGGAGGGTTAAAATTGTGATTGAATGTACTTGTGTCCCCTCGAGCTTTGAATTATTGGAGACTTGATTTGGAACTGGAGGCTGGACTGGACTTGGACTTGGAACCACCAATTCCTGTGTCTCTGGCACAGAATTTTTCTCAGCATCATTGCTGCTTTTCTCTGCCTGTACTGCGTCTTCACCCATGATAGTGTTCTAAAAGGATCCCAACCTTCCCTTTTTCCTTAAAGCTGTTATTCCACACAGACAGCAGCTCTAACAGTTTCTAGAAATACAGTCTGGTCCCTCCCTTTCAACAGAATCAGTCCACAGTGTGTAGAGGCGTCTGTAAACTTCAAAAAACAACTGCATTCCAACTTCTCTTAAAGGCTACACTCCACCCAGTGGGAGGTAAAGTTGTGAACTACATACAAGTTGCTCCTTACGAAGCAGTTCAGACTTTAGATCCTCCCTAGATGCACAGCAGAAAGACCCTTTCTTCTAAACTGACATGCCTTTTTTGTACAGTTAATTTTTCCAGGATGACCTCATTCAGGCAAAGTAAACCACATACAATGGCCTGAAGCCATCATCTCTCTTGTTAACAGCAGAGCATAAACTTAGTATCATGCGTGACCTGATACAGATGTATCCTTTTTTCACATACATTATCTAACATTCCATGGATTTTTTTCTCACTTGCTTGTTGCATTTTTTGCTACTACAGCTGTAAAAACTGGATTTCAAAATGTATTGCAGTTCTGTAAACACAACCCTACTTTTGAAAACTGATCTGCCTTTTCATTATAGAAAGCAGTGTATGACTATAGAGAAAAATAAATGCTTGGAAAAAGATAAGCAACTGAATCCATAAACATGTAAATATGTTTTGCATGTGTGTGTGTGTGTGTGTGTGTGTGTGTGTGTGTGTGTGTGTGTGTGTGTGTGTGTGGGTGTGTGTGTATGTGTTTGTGTGTGTGTGATTGTGTGTAGTACATGAAATGCTGTGATTTCACTCCAATATTGGGAAAAATCTAAGGTAGAGCAAGACCTGATATTAGCAGCTATTAGAAAGGTGCTTAAAACTTAACACTTGCTAATACCATGTCTTAGTAGCCAGTAAGTTCTGACAGTGCTGATCAGTAAATGACAGTGGCAGAAGTAAAAACAGGTTAATTTCTGCTTGATGTGTATGCCTGTCAACTGTCCCTGAGTTCATGAAATATTTTTGCCCTGATCACGTCAGTCAAAAGTTCCAGAAAGAGTTTCACAGTTCTTGTTGTTGATAAATGGATAACAAAGCATAGCATGTTGTTCAATTACAATTTTAACTGAGTTAGAGCACTATTTAAAACTCTCCTTACTTTTGATCCCTTATCCCACCCACTGTACAAATGGTAGAAAAATAAACTGACTGGTACTATGCTATTGTCTATTTGATAGTGGTCGCTGAGGACTTTACCAGCTTTCAAAGCTGGTAAAACAATATACACTTTTTTTTTCTGTAACTAAGTATAAAGAGTGCTTAAAACTCCATGCACTACAAAAAGTTATGATTGGATCTCTGATCATAATCCTTAATTATGCATTCTTGACATGGACGACAAGATTCACTTCTCAAAATGCACTCTTTAATTTTTTCATATTATCATAGCAGAATACAAGACTATTGACCCAAGGGGCCTTTTTAAGCCTAACCATGTTTCCCAATAAAATTTGATAGGCATTGGTTCCTAAGAATTTTGTTTGGATATATACTCTCTGGCATGGCTGGCCAAGCATTTACAAGCTGCCTCTCCCTGAGATGTATATTTGTATTTACGGTTCCCCATTCAGTGATCCAAGGTTTGCTTGAATATGTGCAGGGATGAACTCTGTTTTACATGAATAGAAAGCCTATTCCAGAGAAAGGGGGCATTGCTGAAAAACATACCTATTTCTTCAGCATGCCATATTTATGTTGCAGTCAATGTTTAGGTTTGTGGATTGGTTATTTCTGGTGTTATTTGTTTGACAGATGTTTTATGGATGTGCAACAGGTGCATTAGGGTGAATGCTGTGAAGGCTAGTTCACAGGTCACCTCTCAGCAGCCTGCAGAAGATTGAATATAAGGACAAGACCTTTAGGTGGTCTGCATAGGGCTTGTTTTCCACACCATGTTTTCAATTGATAAGGGATCTCTGTGGACTCCTCAGTTGTTACCTTGCCAAGGTTTGTACCTTGCCAGGTACATACTGAAGGTGGCATTCTACTCAATTATTGATCTTATGAGAGCAGAGTACAATGGAATGGTGATATGTTTGAATCTAGATGCTATACCCTTACGTATAAGTTGTGCAGCATAAAATGATTTACTCACTACAGTAGACAAATGATGGCCAAATTGGAAATCACTGTCTACATTTATCCCAATTCCCTGACTTCTGAGTCTACCTGTAGGGGTTTATTGTCAATGTAGCAGTTTGCTGGGGTGGCCGTCTTTCTGAAAGATGCTATGTTCATTCTTTGATATTGAGTTTTAGACAATGGCCAGGATTCAATAAACCCGACATACCATGTCAGCATAGTGTCATGCCTCGAGCACAGAGTCCGGAACTTGTGCAATCCAGTAAACAAAGCTGGGAGCATGCACAAGCCTCCCAGCACTATTCTGGCACAGATGCAATGGAATAATGCAAACCACCTCATTTGCTGGTGAAAACCATGCAAATGAGGTGAATTTGTGATCCAGTAAGCAGACAGGTATCTGTGTTAGAGGTGTGTCTGCAGCAGAAATGTATGTGGTTAGTAACCACATACATTTCTGCAAAAATAAAAATGGGTGCATGACAGCTTAAAGTAAAGCATGTATTATGTTCATTAGGCATGTCAATGGCCAAAACTATGGCCATTGGCATGACAAAGTGTTTCAAAATTGCAAAAATCAAATGCGATCATGCAGAAATTGAAAAAAGTATTAAAAAGGCGATTAAATGTAAACCATTAATTCTGCCATTTTACTGGGCAGTATGCAGACTCATAACAATGACAGGTAGCAGTGGTTGCTAAGGACATAGACTCCGGTGTAGTGGTGTAACTAGGGTATAAGCCAGTAGGGGGTATCAAAATTAGCTAAATTTACTGAATAGTAAAATGGGAGACCGTGTCTGCAGGTAACTAACTGTGTAGGAGCTATAATGCGTGTAAGCAGAAGAAGCAGCTGACATGAAAAAGGGGTGTGCCATGCTTGGTGTAAGCGCATTGGAGCTCTGTGGCTTCTATTTGCTCTCAGCTAAGCAAAGCTAAGCAAGGGGTGTGTCTGAGGTTGCTTAGCTGTGCTTAGCTGGTTTAAGAAATGCTGAGCGTGTTCATGTCCAAGGGAGGGCCCTTTCTTCTCAGCAATGTTTACAATAGCTGAAAAAGGTTGCGCCGCACACTGCTGGCCTTAAAAAAGGAGGAAATGGGGGTGGAAAGGAAATAGCAGAATAAAGGCCTTCAACTACAAATAAGCAATAAGGCCTCTGACACTCACACTGGTCTATTCAAAGCCATCATTCATAGAGCTGGCAGGTGGCCGTGGGGCTTAAAAGGAGAGGAAATGTTATAAAAAAGGGGGAAATATCAGAATAAAGTCAATCAAGTACAATTCACTAATAAGGCCTCTGCCACTCACAGTGGCCAGTTCAAAGCCATCAATAATATAGCTGGCTGCTGGAATGTATCATAGTCAGCCAATCACACAGGCAGCATCTGCAGCACAAACACCCTTCAGTCTGGTTTTTCCCACAAACTCTTCACCATTGGAGCACACACTTAGGAATTTTAACTGACAAAATGACAGGGGCTACTGCTGATTTGCTACATATCTACATGCTTCAGACTGAGGGTGGTGATGAGGATGGTGGTGACAACCGGCCCAGATTGAGAAGGGAGAGAGTGCTCAGACCCAGGGTAACCTTTCAGGGGCTACATGAGCTGGAGATACTAGAGCACTACAGGGTGGACAGAGACATACTACAGCAAGTCACCGAGCTCTGCCAGCCTCACCTCAGACCCAGAGCCAACAGAAGGGAACCCATCCCAGTTGAAACCAAGATATGTGCAGCCTTAAGAATACTAGCTACAGGTACTTTCCAAAGATCTACTGGGGACATCATAAGGGGTCTCACAGGCATCTATATCCAGGATACTCCACCAGTTCCTGGATGTCATGCTAAGACATGTCAGTGAGCACATTTATTTCCACAGCACCCCTGAGGCGAGGACCAGCAATATGCATCTCTTCCACCATGGAGCACAGTATCCAGAGGTACTGGATGCCATAGACTGCACTCACATCCACATCAAAGCACCACCCGGTGAAGACGATAGAGTGTACATCAACTGCAAGAGCTATCACTCCAATTGCCAGGTCATGTGCAATGCCCAGGGCATTATCATGAATGTGTGTGCTTGCAGCCATGGCAGTTATCACAACTCCCACATCAGGCATGCCTCACAACTGTACCAGGCATTTTCCAGGGGGGACATCCCATATGGCCATCTTGTGTCTATGTCCTATGCACTGGAACTGTGGATGATAACACTCATCAGAAATGCACACACACCCACTGAAGAATGCCATAATGAGGCACATGCACAAACTAGGAACATTGTAGAGCATGTGCTTGGGATGTCAAGTCACAGTTCTGCTGCCTTGACATATCTGGTGGAGCCCTGCAGTACTCTCCACCACATGTGCACACAAGTTCATAGTATGTGCCATGCTACAAAATATGATCTGGCAGAAACAGCTGTGGCAGGAACATCACAGGGAAAGGGGTAGACAGCTCCCACCATTAACAAGGTCCCCACAGGCACAGGGGACTCAGAGGAGGAACCCCCTAAGCCTGCCCCTGTAGGCAGATGTAGGTGTACCCAGTATACCCTAGCCTTGGCAAAGAGGCAATGCATAGCACATATACTGACACCGTAGGGACCCAGGGACTGACACCTCTCTCTGACTTGCACACACAGTAAAATGGATGCCACACACATCACACTACCTGTACCTTACCATGTATAGACTGTGCACTGCGAGCATCCAACAGAGTCAGCCCTCAAGCAGCATCCTCACAACTGCTGCAGGCACAAGGTAAGTCACTCTTCTTAACAATAAATGAATGGAGTAGTACGTTTTGGTAGCATATCAAAGGTTTCACTGCATGTATGCCAGGGAATGGGGTGGCCTACCAGGATAGCAGCAGGCAACTGACAGCTATGTGGGACAACAGGAAATGTCCGCCCAATACTAGCTTCCTCAGAGTATGCAGTAGCCCTCTAGGTGATAAAACTCACTGCAGTGTATGTGTGGGCCTAACAAACTGGGGGGTCATAGACCACATGCATGGATGTCAATGTTGGGGTCCTATACTCAGCCCTCAGCCTCTCCCAGCAAGTCAGCCATAGAAAACCATAAAGAAATGTCTGACAAAGGCCCACAAATAGGGACAATGATAAAATATTCCTCTTACAGACTTACACACTGATATCACAGTAGGTCTTGCAGTTGCATTAAGTCCTTGAAGGGTAAGAAATCTGAAGCTCAAATGTCTGCCATTACTTTCTAACCTTTGGTCTGTAATGATATGCCAGTATTCTACAAAACAGGCACAATACTATGCTAAATGGAACCAAAATGTAAAGTCAACATCTGCACAGTCTGTGCAAATGTGTACAGTTGACAGGTATGCCCACAACACACCCATGTTCCCATAGAAACGCAGCAACATTTATGTTTGTAGTGTAATAGCAGCAGAGTACACATTCCCAGGGCTGTTCCAATCAACTTGATAACTTGTTGCATGTCCACAATATGCAGAGGTCAATGAGCTATGTATATGCATGGTTAATACTGTCAGGTATCAGTATGGGCAGCACTTACTCTTGGCTGTTGTTGTTTAGTGGCCTAGGTACAGAACAGAAGATGATAGGGTCCATGTTCCAAGGCTTTCTGTGCCAACTATTTTGCATGTCAGCTACACTTATGTTAGGCATTGTACACACTGTCCAGAAGTCAATATCTATTACTGCAGGAAAGCTGGACAAGTCAGGGACATGGGGCCACACATATGGAAAGTACACAGCTCAGAGTAACCTACACAGTGCCTAGCATAACTGTCGACTGTACAGATTTTTGCAGAATGCCCAGATTTTTGCATCATATGTTTGGTCTGTTTTTCATGAAATATTGGCTTTCTGGCAAATTGCTGGCAAACCATAAAAGACTAAAGTCAGAAAATAAAGACTAAAGTCAGAAAATAATGACAGATCTTAGTTTCAGACTTCATACCCTTTAGAAAAATGCATGCTAATGCAAAACCTGTTATTGTATCAACTATCTAAATTTGTAGGGGCAATAATATTTAAAACTTGCCTCTATTTTCGGGCCTTTTCCCCCAATTATTTAAGGCTTTGTCCAGATTTCTGGCTGTAAGATGTTGAGAGGTATGGTGCCTAGTAGGACGGCAGGTACCTGCAAGTCAATGTACTGCCAGGTTATAAATGGGTGCTACCTTATTGTGTCACCACTGGAAACAAGTCACTGGCCACCATCCATACCCCTGGAATGACAGGCTGTCACAGAAGGACTACAAGGATGCCTCATATATCTGTTCTGCTTGTCCTAACATTGCATTTGCCTGCCAAACTATTTGCAAAACATGAAAGGTTCATGTAAAAACATCAATGGCAGACAGTGGAGAAGCAGATGTCATACCCATAAGAAAAGCAAGCAAATACCAAACCGGTCTTCCAACTGTCTGTGTTTGGCAAAGCATTATTAACACCCTGTCCCCAGGTGTGAGCCTATGTCAGACTGTCATATATGGGCCTTGCAGATGTCAGTCTGTGACAGGTTGACAGCTAGGGCCAACATGTAGTCTCATAATAACATGGCAACACAAACCATCTGAGGACCAAAGCAGATGTAGAGGTGCAATTATGGACAACATGCTAAATAGGTACACTCAAAGGTGTGAAGTCCATAACCCTGTGTGTGATGTTACAGCTTCATCCCCACTCACACAAGGCATGGTTGGAGCTGTAGTTTACCAACAGTTTATTGCACCACAAAATAAAATAAAAGAAACATAAGCACTTGTGTTATAAAAAATACATAACTTCATCAGATAAAAGCCAACATAGAAATAGGCACATATATATATGACATGCGTTATCACATGACAAACACCAATTAATGAATTAAAACAACAATGTATAAAAATGAAAAAAAAAACAGTTAAAAACACATATATCCACTAGTAAATTCCCCAGAAAAAAAAAAAAAAAATATATATATATATATATATATATATATATATATATATATGTTTATGAAAATAATGCATAAATATGAAAAAACGCATATTTTAAAACCAAATAAAAATATATAAATATGTGTGTATGAGTCCATTAGCACATATATGTGTGTATAAATATATATTATCTCAGTTCTGCCTTCATTTTTAACACACATAGTGTGCAAAATAATACAAGAGGTGGTCCCTGGCAATTGTTCTTGGAGAACCGTGAGTTTTATTGGATTCTGCACCTGGATGCAGTGGGGTTCCCAGGCTTAAATGAAATTGCATCTATAGGATGTGTTTTAAAAATGAAGGAAGAACTGAGATAGTATAGATTTATACACACAAATATGTGCTAATGGACTTATGCACACATATTTATATATTTTAGTTGGTTTTAAAATGTGTTTTTTTCATATTTATGCATTATTTTCATAAACAGATATATATATATATATATATATATATATATATATATATATATATGTATATGTATATATATATATATATATATGTATATGTATATATATATATATATATATATATATATATATATATGTATATGTATATATATATATATATATATATATATATATATATATATATATATGTATATATATATATATATATATATATATATATATATATATTTTTACTAGTGGATATGTGTGTTTTTAACTGTTTTTATACATTTTTATACATTGTTGCTTTAATTCATTAATTGGTGTTTGTCATGTGATAATGCAAGTCATATATATGTGCCTATTTGAATGTTGGCTTTTATCTGATGAAGTTATGTATTTTATATAACGAAAGCGCTTATGTTTCTTTTATTTTATTTTGTGGTGCATTAAACTGTTGGTCAACTACAGCTCCAACCTTGCCTTGTGTGTGGTTAAAATGTTTGTGCTTTTCTGTGGAGTCTTCCCCGTTCACACCAGAAATATGAATACATAACAGCAGTCACTGTGGGCAAAGCCTGTGACTGGAGTACAGAAGGACAAAGAGACACTCATAAGGGAAAGGGGAACCACTAGCCAAATGGAGTATGTGCACACCAGAACAAATTGTGAAGTAACATAGGTTACCTGCAGTGTATATAATCAGTAAACATCACCCACAACTACACAACACACACCCATGTACGTGGAGGTCCTCAACAAAATAAAAACACAAACAAAGGACACCTAAGAGGCAAAAACACATAAGAACTCCACAAACATACACACCACAGAACATGAATAGTCCACACACCAGTGACCCATAACCACTAAGGCATTACCATAAACCCAACATATTACTCATAGGAGACTCCATTGTGAGACACACAGATATGCCTCTCACCAGGCTGGATAAGGAGAAAGTCATGCTTTCTTGTTAGTCAGGTGCCAGAATTTACCATATTACACATGCACTCAAGTCACTCCACAACAGGTACTGTTATCAATCTGGCCTAGTCCATGATGGTGTGAACCACATCAGATATACCTCCCTCGACTATAGGAAGACAGACATGATTCAGCTTGCTGAATATTTGTCCCATGCAGGTATGTCTCTAGGCTTAAGAAGCATTCTACCATCACCTGGAGTTATGGCTCAATACAAACAGGAAATGATTATCAGTAACAATTGGCTTACTTACGGGTGTCATCCCAGGGGAATCCACTGCCTGGCAGCCTGGAAACATATGATAGACAGACCACACTGCTTTGTTACAGATGGCCTGCATCTGTCTCACTTGGCCTTCAGGCCTCTGGCATAGGCCCTTGCCTCTCCCATAGTGACTTTTTAGGGAATGTCATGGGGTCAATACTACCAACATAAAACACTCAACAAAACACAAATTAAAGGTCATGCAGCTAAACGCTAGGAGTCTAAACAGGAGAATGCACTCATTGCAAGCATTTGTAACCCTGTAAGATGGTGACATTTGTGCACTCACAGCAACCTGGGCCACAGCTGCAGAGAGCAACCCATTCCTTACCTGATCACTCATCCTATCACACAGCCAGACCCCAAAATGTGGGCAGCAAAGCCAAAGTAGGTGGAATATAATTATATATTAGGCAGACACAAACCTCCAGGCTGGTCAAACAGTCTGACACACACAAGACACTCCAAGTGCAGTCAACCATTGACAAGACCCCTGTGCAAATTATAGGTAGCTACAGGCCAACATATCTGACTCAGGATACCGACCCCACATATCTAGCCCTTTACAAATCTATCAAGATTCAGTCCATTACCCTGATCCTGGCTGACTTATTTTATCCAACCATTGATTGGAAAAAACAACCATTCCAGAACTGAAATGCACAGAGATTCCTCCATCTTATCAATGCTAAATCCTTAGGACAGCTACTTGATACCCCCACAAGATGTGACACATATGTCAGACTTGGCAGTAACCAACATGATTAACCACTGCAGCACTCATATGGTATAATCCTCCCTGGCAAGATCCGGCAAAAAAGCGTTCACGTTCGATATCACCAGCTCTCCTGACCCCCCTCTAGCCATGGTAAAATGAAAATGTCTCCTAAGCTGATCACAACCACCAGAGGGATGGTATAAAAAGCTGAACAGCCCCCTACCCCACTGGAGGAACAGACATCAATGTCCAAATGTACACAAAAGTACTATGCCAGCATATATATATATATATATATATATATATATATATATATATATATATATATATATATATCTATATATATATATATATATATATATATATATATATGAGAGAGAGAGAGGGATGCATGGAATCAGGAATACCTCTCAGGACAACATCTTTGCCCACAAGGGAGAGTAAACCTGTCTGCAAACATCTGCTGTAAAGGAATTATATAACAAAAGGATAACATTGCTGTCCAGGACCGAGAAGGAGCAGGTGCACAACTGGAAGTAATCACCCCATAGCCTGAACAAACAAATAACACCAGTGAAATCTTCTAAAGGCAATTCTGAGTCCAAATTATCCACATCTAAGACAGATAATCATAAGGCCTTCCTCACATATATCTGCATTCCCAAAGGAAGCTCCCAGACCTCTGCAGAACTGGTGGTCAAGGACATCACATACACAACTGCTGTAGATATAGCCGATCTAATGGTTGGCATATTCAGCAGAAATGTCTCCCCTCTGCCCACCATCAGGAAAACAGGACATTTCCAGTACCTGACCACACAACCCTTATCAGGGAACAGGGCATCTCTGCCCTATTAAAGCCAAGAAGACAGCCTCCACGGGACCTAAATACATCCCATCTGCAACCTACATGAACCCAGGCATGAACTTGCAGCACCATTACACACCCTGCGCAACCAAAGCCTGAGTACTGCCTTTGTCACAGCCGAGTGGTGGACAGCCACTGTCATCCCTTTACACCAAGGTGGAGTGTTTGCTGATCCATGAAATTAAAGACCCAGCAGCCTAACTAGCCTGATCTGCAATGCTATGCAATGGATTATCATGGACCTCATTAACAGGGACATTGGCAAACTCCAAATACTTGACCCCACACAGTCTGCCTTTCTCAAGGGGAGGTATGTCAGTGAACACTGGATGACTTCCCTGAGGCAGCCAGAAAAGCCATGAATGAGGGGAAGATGGTGCACTCCAGCCACCTTGACTTGGCCAAAGCCTTGCACACTATTCCCACTTGGCCATAGTACATGAACTCTGTTAACTAGGCAGCAAGCCTTATGTTACCAGATGGGTAGCAAACTGGTTCATTGATAGAATCCACATAGTCATAATAGGGGTAGCCAACTCAAGCAGTACACCCGTAATGAGTGTCATACCTCAGGGATCAGTTTGGGGGCCTCTGGTATATGGGATATACTTCCCTGAGGTGCAGGCTAAAAACACAGGGCTATGGCTCACCAAGTTGACAGATGACTGCAAGCTGGGAACAGTCATCAATACCCAAAGTGATGTGGACGTCCTACAACAGGGTCTCACCAAAACAAATGGCTGCTGACAGAAACATGGCCTCAAGCTGAATGCCTGCAGATGTATCATCATCCCCTTCACGGAGACTGATGTCTCCATCTATTATCACATTAACAACAATGTCTTACATTCACAATCAGTAGTAAGGCATTTGACCACCCAGGTTGATAGCAACCTGAAGTCTGAGCACCATGTTGCTTCCTTTGTACAGAAAGCTTCATAGGTGGGCCAACTCAAAAATAAGGGTATCTCATCCAGGGACAAAGAGGTCATAAGATTCATGTATTCTAAGCTTATAAGGCCAATTATTTTGTACAACAACCCCTTTGGCATGTACCTCACAAAGCACATGCAGCAGCTGGAGAGACCACAGAGGTTCCTCACCAGGAGAATCCAGGACCCTAAACACCTACCCTACACAAATAGTCTAACAGCACTGTCCCTCTACTCAGTTCCATACAGACGCCTCAGAGGTGACTTCTGTCTGGCATACAAAGCAGTCCAGACCCTGCCTTGATGGAACTGTTGCACATCTGGAAGTCAAGGTCCACTTAATCAACCTGTAGGCACAGCATCTATGCTATCAATAGGGCTTGTTGGTGTGACAGATACATGTCCAACAGACTCCCCCATCTGTGGAATACACTCCCTGTCCACATCAAGCCGGGTGCCTCAATACCCCTTGTGAAGTGCTCCCTGTATAAGTGCATTGGAAACAGAAAATACAGTCCTGTGATGCCACCTGTGTCCCTGCTGGACAGGGGCTCTGGATACTGACATGTCTTAACATGGGCTACACTCTCATCTATGAGGGTTATAAGGGCTTCAAGGGCAATAGCCTAGTAACCTCATATCAACCTATCAACCTATAAACAAATGTCTGCCAGTGGCTCACCACATTACTTTATATTGCTCTGCCCCTGACATACCTGGAAATCACAGTGCTATGTGGAATATACCACACATACAATGGACATCTTTGCTCAGTAGAATGCACTCTGACCCACACCAGGATATGACGTTTCAGTTAAGAAGAATACCACACAAGCAGGAGATCTCCAGACAGCATATCACTGAAGTGCTGGACTGTTTACACAGCTTCATCAGCCAATCGGGTATAGCCACACTTCTCAACTGGCCGGATTGGGTGAAAATGTCTATAGTTTGGCTCATAATTTCGGTCTGTGCATCATACATCTTGTATTTCTCAGGTAAATCACTGTGATGATCTGAGGATTTCTGTCAGTCAGTAATGACACAATACATTTCAGTGTCAGATGCCATATATGTCAGAAAATGTCTGCTAAAACAACTTTCTAGATTAATAAGAACAATATTTTCAGTATCTCCCTATGTTTGGGCCATTGCCCCCCCATTTTGGCAGGCTATCTCCAGATTTCTTGCACTAACAGATTGAGAGGTATGGCTGTATCACAGAAAACCCCGGACCGGAGTACAACTATCTCTAGAATACAATCCCTCTCTTACTATAAAAGGTCATACTGGGCATCCTCCTACACTTAAATTACAGCCCATGTCTAAACCCACATCAGAGTATATAACTGTATTGTGCATATATGTATTTGACATAAGTCTATGTACACCTTAACTGTCTCTACCCACACCCATCAGACAGGATTACCCTCAGCTAGTGGTAGGCGGCCCACATGTGATATATCTGTTGCATGTGATACAGAGACATATATATGGGCAACATATAACAATATTTCAAGCATACACACACATAAACTTGGCAAAGAGAGAGACAGACAGTGATAGAGAGAGAGAGAGAGACAGGAGGCACACACAGTAAGTGTGTCATAGACAGGGATACGCTGAAAGGCATAGAGTCATGTCCTGCTGTGGACAGTTGCATACCAGTTGTAACCAGTCACGTGTCACCATGAAGGTGAGCTCCATTGTATAATAGTACTGAGGTAGGGGTTGTAATATCACATCACTCGCCTTTGTGTGCATTTGTAGGTTAAAGTATTATGAGACCTTTCCCACTCAGTACACATCCCATTGCCCTACTGTACAAGATCTGCTGATGTCATTACCTTAGAAGTACCTTTAGACACTTGTCAGTTTTATAAGCTCTGTGCCCCATGCGATAACTGTGTGCCACTATAGTACAAATAACTAGATAAGTAGTAGTTCTAATCTGAGTCCTGGCAAATGTAAGTGTGTGTGTGTTTGTAGGTTAAAGATTTTTAGACCATTCCCAGCCAGTACACTTCCCATTGTCTTACTTTACAATGGCTGCTGATGTCATTCACCTTAAAAGTACCTTTGGACAGCATTCCACTCTATAAGCTCCATGGCATGTGCAATAACTACATAGCAGTATAATACAAATAACTAGATAGGCAGAGGTTCTGATCTCAGTTCTAGTAAATGTGAGTATAAGTGTTTGTAGTGTGTATGCTTGTAAATTAAAATATTTTGAGGCCTTTCCCACCGAGTACACTTACCATTACCCTATTTTACAAGGACTGCTGATGTCATTCACCTTAGACGTGCCTTTGGACAGCCCTCAGCCCTATAAGCTCCATGGCATGTGCAATAATGTGTACATAACAGTGTAGTACAAATAACGGATTTATATTAGTTATTGAAATTTTACAACTTCAAATGCCATATAGTTGAACCCATATGTTCGAAGTTATAAAACTTCAAATATGTAAAAAAGAAAAGAAAACATGAAAAAAAGTTACCTGTAAGCAGGAGGGAGGCAAGGGCTGCTGATGCCATTCATCTTAGAAGTACCTTTGGACAGCCTTCAGCCCTATAAGCTATATGGTGCATGTGATAACTCTATAACAGTATAGTACAAATAACTAGAGAGGCAGGGGTTCTAATCTCAGTTCTGGCAAGTCTGTGTGTGTATAAGTGCATGTATGTTTGTAGATTAAAGTATTTTGAGCCCTTTCCCACCCAGTACACTTCCCATTGCCATACTTTACAAGGGCTGATGATGTATTTCACCTTAGAAGTACATTGGGACCCTCTTTAACCCTATAAGCTCCATGGCGCATGAGATAACTGCGTAACACTGTAGTACAAAAAATAGATAGGTAGGGGTTTTAAACTCAATACTGTCAACCGTGATACTGTGTGTGTGTAAAAACCATGTTGTCTGTGTGTTTAGGTGAGAACCATATCCTCTGGGGGTGTGGATTATACCATTTTGAGATGTGTTCCATCCAGTACACTTTCCATTGCCCTACTTTACAAGGCCTGCTGATGTAATTCACCTTAGAAGTACCTTTGGACAGATGTCAGCCCTATAAGCACTGCAGCATGTGTGATAACTATGTAACTGTATAGTACAAAAAGCTAGATAGGCAGAGGTTATAATCTCAGTTTCAACAAATGTAAGTGTGTGTATAAGTGTTTGTAAGTATTCATGTTTGTAGATTAAAGTATTTTGAGGCCTTTCCAACCCAATACACTTCCCATTGCCCTATTTTACAAGGGCTGCTGATGTCATTCACCTTTGAAGTACCTTTGGACAGCTCCTAGTTCTATAAGCTCCACGGTGCATGCAATAACTGCGTAACACTGTTGTACAAATAATTAGATAGGTAGGGGTTCTAAACCCAATACTGACAAGTGTGTGTGTGTGTGTGTGTGTGTGTGTGTGTGTGTGTGTGTGTGTGTGTGTGTGTGTGTATGTGTGTGTGTGTGTGTGTGTGTTTGGGTGAAAACCATATCCTATGGGTGTGGATTATACCATTTTGAGGCATGTTCCACCCAGTACACTTCCCACTGCCCTACTTTACAAGGCCCACTGATGTAATTTACGTTAGAAGCACCTTTATACACTCTTCAGCCCTATACGTTCTGTGGTACATGCAATAACTGTATAATACTATAATACAAATAATTAGATAGGTAGGGGTTCTAATCTCCATACAGATAACAATAGCACTGTGTGTGTGTTTCCATGTGAAGCATATCCCCTGTGGTTATTGTGTGTGTGTTAGTTATACCATTTTAAGGCTTGTTGACCCCCTCCCCATGGCATTAATTTAAAGAACCCAGTTAATTGCATCTGCCTTACATGCACCATGTTAAACTATACAGACCATACCAGTTATCTGTACAGATGTATATGGAATATCCAGATGTTTGGAATCTATATGTGGTCTATGTCCCCTAATAATGGGCATTTATGAGAAATCATTGCCAAATATGTCACAGTTACCATAGTGACAGACATGTTAGCATCAGACTTCATACCTGTCTGAAAAATTCTGATACAAAGTGTGTTGCTCTATCACTTGTCCAGGTTTGTAAGTGCAATATATGAGACCAGTCACTGTTTTGGGTGGTTTATCCCCACCATCCATGATGGCAATCCCAAGATTACTTGTTGTAAGAGATAGTACGTTATGTCCCAGGCATATAATCTTTGTGGTGCATGTAATGTGTATGCAGCACTATAGCACATACAAATGGATAAGTATGGTTACTAATCTGCCTATTGGCAACTGTGTATGTGTTTCTGCATGCATATCCCCTGTGGCTGTTTTTACTGTGTGTAGGCAATGGTTATACCATTTTGTGTGCCTCTTCCACCCTGTTAACTCCCTTATTGCCAACCCAGTTGCAGCCCCCTACAGGTGTCATCCACCTTACAAGCACAGTTACACATTTTCTAATACAAAGGCACCATGGTGCATGCAATAGTCACATCACTGTGTAATGTACATAAATAGATAGGCAGGTCATATAATATGAGAAGTGTAAACTCTATGTGCATGTGTGTGTTTCAATGCATGCCCACGTGCAGCAGTGTGTGTGTGTGTGTGTGTGTGTGTGTGTGTGTGTGTGTGTGTGTGTGTGTGTGTGTGTGTGTGTGTGTGTGTGTGTGTCTGTATGTATATATGTATGTATGTATGTACATACATCCCCTTGCAGCAGTTACCTGTGCTACGGCTACCGGCATACCTCTCAACCACTCACAGAAAGATATCTGGTTAAAGCCATATGAGAAGCTGGGGCAAACAGCAAACATTGAACACACCCTTTACATATTGCTATGACACACATAGACAATAGATAGCAGAACAGGTCGTGCATTTGAATGCACTTTCCAAAGGGTATGTGTTGTTATATGACAATATCCGTCATTAATCTGCAATGTCAGTCTGTCATGATTTTCCAAAACGTTAGCCAGAAAACCACAAGTTCATGAAAGATGGAAAGAAATTATGTGTCAGACGTCAGGACAATCTGCAGACATATGCAGATGTCAGAGGTATGGCCACCATCTGTACCCATACCTCCAAAGATCTTAGAGCAAGAAATGCTTTCAAAGCCATAAATAATAGTGACAAACACCACGTAATAGGGACCCTTTTTAAATATTGCTCCTACAAACTTATAGAGGTGACAGAATAACAGGCTTTGCATTAGCATAGATATTCTGAAGAGTATGAAGTTCAAAACTCAAATGTCTGTCATTATTTTTTGACATCAACCCTCAATGATTTGGCAATGATTTGCCAGAAAAACACAAGTTTATGAGAAAATGGACCAAAGATATGAGGCAAGAATCTGGACATTCTGTGGAAATATGTATAGTTGAGAGGTGTGTCTGTACCACCCTTCAGGTTGCAGTCCATGTTTGGCAAGGTGTGACCTGTGACAACAACTGAAACAGTGAAAAGAGGTCCCAAGACTGTAGGACAAGAAACATGTCACAGAGTTCTGTACTGACTGCATAGAGCAGTTATTGCACATCAGAAGCACATTAATGTTATGAGAAGTATTGTAAGCTAAGGTAATCTCACACAAAGAAGGTGTCATAGTAGCAAAACAAAGAAAGTCTTGTGTGTTGCATTTGCCATGGGCATGCTATGTCCTGCCAACTGTCACATTACTATAAGTTGCGCCCCACACTCCAAATTTGATAATGTAACACCCACATTGTATGTTGCCTATGTGTGTGCAATATGCAGACATGTGAAGGCTCTGTGACTATCTGGTGCCCCCAATAATCCATATGTATATAGGCATGAATACTAATTTGCACCACCCTCATATGTAGGTACAGCCTATGGCTGCGTGAAGTCTAAGTATTTTTTAGTCTCTCATTGAGCCACATACTTCTGTTAACACACTGCAAAGGGCCATTCAGTGTGTATGGAATGCTGTCAAGGTCCTAGGCTCCAGCTGAATGCAGACAACAGTGTCAGCATGCCATACGGCAACACTTGTCCGCACTATTTCCCACATCAGCACCAGCCCCATAAACACACAGAGTATGGTGAGAGACCTGGGTAACCTGTATGGCAACATAGTTGAATTCATGAAACAAGTATTGACAGTTGTCAGGAATTGCTTGTATGTGTTTCACCACATATATGAAGGAACTGCATCCATCCAAAAGGTGGACATTACCTCTGAATAGTCCTCAGTCATTATAACAATACATTAGCAGCACAGTTGGTCTGCTATGCAGCTATGCAGACATCAGCAGCATTTGTAAAGGCTATGTTAACACCCGCAAAGGTCAGCCATGTCCAGCAACACCTGTTCCATGCAGACAGCCTCTAATCTGTACTCGCCCACTGGTTAGTGGTCATGTTGTCCATGGGTGTCTGTGGCATGGCAAGATGGCAATGTTGTGCTCATCCTTTCAACAGCTGCCCCATGTACAAGACTATGACTCTGTGCGCACTACCAGCATGAGAAGCCAGACTCACATATGAGATAGCCGACACATATGCTGGTGATTGTTAGGTTTGGCTAACACAAGCTGACCTGTGTCAGGAATACAGTCCCCAAACCTGTCAAACACAGTACCATGCATACCTTCATCAACTGCATCAAGGTTGAGTGGATGGGAAAAAAAAATGGCAGGGGCAACAGGTGCTGATAGGTGAATCTGTTTAGGGTTAAAGTAATGGCTAAGCTTGTGATGGACCTAGTGTCAGTACTCAAGTAACCTCCTCTGTATGATGACCTTGTGGTAATACAGAATACCCAGTTGACATGTATGAAGGCTAGCTGGCTGTGTCAAGGAGTATGTATGCAAGGTCACACTGTCTGCCCCCATTGTCCCTCACATATTGTTGCATGCATACACACCTGGTAAACATGTACATATACAGCTGTACCTTGGCTATGAAACGGTCATTGTGTTTCCACTTCACCATACTCATCTTTCATAATGTCTCCAGGCCCACAGCCTGCAGACACACAGACACCTGGAACACAAACATAATACAGTATGTGAGACTACAGTCAGTCAGCAGTACTAACAGCAATAATGCATCATGGCTAAAAAGGTACATACACTTTGATGTGTACCCATGACAGTTGTCAGCAGACAGCACCTTACACAGCATTACATTACTACACTGTACTATATTCACCCTGTGCATCAGACACATATTACCATGTCCCTGCATCAATGGTATGGATAACAGGGATGTGGCACAGGTATCATCACATGCAGAGGGTGTGATGTGGGTTCGCCAGAGGCCTAGGCTGGGCCATACGGTTGACATTGTGTGTGTGTGTGTGTGTGTGTGTGTGTGTGTGTGTGTGTGTGTGTGTGTGTGTGTGTGTGTGTGTGTGTCTGGAGGGGTGGTGTTCAACTGGGCCATGCAGATGAGCTGTGTGTGTCTGGTGGTGACCTGCCTATGATAGAGATGTCTGAGTCTTTGTATGTATAAAGTCAAGCCATGTGGTTGCCCTACACAGGGGTATGTTGGACAGCCATGGACCATACATGGCAGGATGTACAGTTTACCATCTCTGGCCACGGACATGGGAATTTGTTCTGCCAGGAGTCTCACTGGCACCACCAGGCCCAAGGCCAGATAGAATAATACTCCCTGATGGTGACTGCTGTCTGCTGGATCCTTGTCCCCGATGGGACTAGCCAGGATGTCATGCCCATGGCCTGCTCCACTGTGGTGTGGACAGCATCATCCCTTCAGTAGTGCTGGTGGTACTGCCACTATGAGAGTGTGAATATGCATGGCCACGTGGTTTTCAGCTCATCTTGTTGCTGACCTACGTCCATGTGGCCAATGCCCTACTTCAACCACATGCTCAAGCACGGACATTGCACGATACAGCAATGGCAATGTTTCACACCATCATCTAGCCACGACATCAGCAAAATGACATACAGCATCACCAATTCCATGGAGGTCATCACGCATGGCAGGAAGTGCTGTATTCATGACCCTGAGCATCTGTCTGGTGTAGCATTCAGAATGTGCCTCTGCCTCCATGATGGACCAAAGCATGCGACAGGTGACACCTGCTGTGACACCTCTGACAGGGGGTGGATGGCAATCCTCCTTTGAGTATCCCTGTCCATCTGCCTGTATGGGACCTCACCTGCTCTCTGGCTATGGCTAGTGTCTACAGTCACACTTGCCATAGTCACCACACTAGCCTGTTTCATACCACCACCCTCCAACTGTCCATTATCTGCAGCTGCTGGGGACTGGGTATGTGTGGGCATACTGGCTGTGTGCGAGGACATTGTGAGTGAAGGTGAGATATTAACAAATGGCACAGATTCAGCCCTAACAACCCCACCTGTGCCTCACTATGACCACAATCATCACCAGAGTCTATGACACTGACATCAGGTTGTGAGGGGGAGAGACCCCAACCCCTATGTTCACTTGTGAGGGAAATACAACATATGTAAATTAATACCTGCTCTATAATGTTTGCTGATACACACACACACACACACACACACACACACACACACACACACACACACATACATGCATGCACACAGACACATACAGGTAAGGTGGCACAAAGGCATTATACAGACCACACAATTTCTGAATGATGACATACATGACACACAATCAGACCACAACAGACACAATCTGGACAGGCCCACAACAACATGCAGTGCAGCAATGTCCACTTAATGCTGCTAGTAATATAAACCTCTGAGATACATGAGGAGTGGTAGTATGTGATGGACATTCACCTAACACACACTGCACCCGTGTGCACAATCATGATGTACCCCTGTATAGCTCAGTGGCAACACATACAGAAATGTATGTGCCAATATGTTACAGCTTCTGTGAATAGGTACCTGTGATGACCACTGTGATATATGACACTTAACCCCACCACAAGTGAACATGCACATATAGCAATGTGGCTAACAGTAACAGTTGTGTGCATGGAAAAATGCATGCCCTTAACATGCCTAGGGTATTGGTGAGCCACAACAAGACATTTCCATACTCATTCAGGCAGCTGTTTCCCAGCCAGACCAGAGGGACCTATGTAGTTGTGGTGGAAAAGGATTGTCAGCACACTCATATGTGGCATTGGTACAGGATAAATGATGCATTTTCGAACATGTACAGTGCAAGCTCTGATACTACACAATTTTCTGTACATTACAAAACCCCACCCACAAATGCAGTTTGACCTAACATATGCATCCAGATACTCCAAGGATGCCAGTATGAATGATACAGTATTGAAGCCTTACCTGGACACTCCTCACCTATTGACTGTGTGCCACCCACCTCCAGGACATGTATTTGTATTGTTTCTTGGGGTGTGGTGGCTGCCCCAAGATTGCTGAGGAACTCCTTGGCTGCTGTCAGTGGGGCTTGCATAGCAGGCCCCCTACCTGTGGCTCTATGGTCCCTGATCACAGCTATAGCCCTTTGCTGGGCATGGTGGATAAGGTCAGTGGTGCAGTGCCTGACCTGTTAATATGTTCACCCATGCTGCCCAAGATTATTGGCAGTTGCCACTAGTTCTGTCCACAGGGTGGTCCATTGTTGCACCTGCTGTCTGTTCCTCCCCAACGTGACTGTGTGATGCCGTCTTAGTGCATCCATGATTGCTGCTGGCTCGGCTTCAGAAAACACTGGATGGTGGTGTCAATACATTCCACCTGAAAGACATGAACAGGGAAACACATCACAGGAACTAATACATTGGCCACCATTATGTACAGATCCTGCACATCCACATTTGCTAGCACTATCCACCGCTAACATCCACATTGCCCTGCCATCTATCAGCACAGTATGTGTGTGGGTAATGTCACCATACTGGCATTACAGCATGCATTGCACTCCTGAGCCTGATGTTTCATGTTCCCCCCAATGAGGACCATTAATATGCATAATCCTCCATTCATCATTCACATCAGACAGCACATGCAGCAGCTGGGAACATCACAGAAGTTACCTAGCAGGGCATAACAGCCCATCAGACAGCTAATGTACACCTATAGGCTAGAAGGCCAACCCTCTACCCGGTGTCATACATACCCCTCAGGAGTCACCTCACTCTGGCATGCCAGGCAATCACACACTCCACATTGCTCGGACTGTTGCATGAGTGCAAGTCATGCTCTACTCTGTTAACACACACAGACACACACACACACACACACACACACACACACACACACACACACACACACAGACACATACACACACACACACACACACACACACACACACACACACACACACACACACACACACACACACACACACACACACACACGCACACACACACACACACACACACACACACACACACACACACACACACACACACACACACACACACAAACAACCTCCACCTGGTGAGTGACCTGGATTGACCTTGTTGGCAGTTGGATGTGTGTCACACACAATCACCCTGCGGTGGAATGGGCACCCTGTCCACATCAGGCAGAGTAGCTACCTACATCTTTGCAGGCATAACATGGTTATCTGGATGGTTAATGGCACATACATCCTTGGGATACCACCTGTGTCCTATTGGATGGGGACATCAGCTGCTGCCTTGCACATATGGGCTAACATGGGGCTTAGGGATATGGCTGCTTAGGGCCCACAGCCTAGTAACCTGGTATGGTACCAGGAATACCATAACTGGCCTGTGTGCTGTGACCGACTGTGTTATGTGTCCACACACATCAGTGCCATTGACTGCTGGGTGTCCCCTATGGGCAGCATTACAGTACCATGTTTTCCAGCCTACATCTCACAAATAGGTTTGTTCTCCTACAGATCAGATGCATGTGGACATTCCAGGCACATCCAAACCACACAATAATTGAGATCAGTGCATATGTGTTGTAGGGTGACCTCCTCATAGGTGTCTGAAATCTTCAGCACCCAGATGTTTTTGGAATCTGTACATGTGCCTAAAAGATGTAGACCCCCCCTTGCCAGACAAATTTGTATTTCTGCACACCATTTGAACAATACATGATGTTTGTCCACATAGTTTGGGGAATGTGTCTGTGGCATGTCAGACCCCTGGGGGCACAGTGATGGTATCTGGGTATCTGTTACTGTATCCATTTTTTTACATTGTATGCTTGGTATGTATGCACTGCTGCTGACCCAGTGCCAGCATCCACCCAGTACTACTACCTATAACTTGCTGTCCTGCTGCAGGGGTCACCAGGTATGCTAGCCATATGTGTTAGGCAATCAGATACAGGTGTGGAGTACACACCCATCTAGGCAGAGTATGTCAGGAATGGTCAGGGAGCCCTGGACTATCTATGAAATAATCCTGTATGACATTGTCAGACTGAGAGGGACTGAATGACGGTACATGATGTGATATGCCATCTGTATCCACCAGTACGTTCTGTCAGTGTGATGCCTCTGCACTGGCCCAATCATCAGGGAGCCTTAATACTCACCGCTACCACCAGTGATGGTTGTACACAATGGCAGGATGACAAGTACACACACATTAAATTACAATTACCCTCCAGAGCACACTGAGGTCACAGTCAGTGTGGGGATCATTTCTCCCTCTCTCTCTCCACATCCCCAATAACACTACACACTGGCACACCTATGAGGTTAACATCTCAGCAGAGCGGTCAATCTAAAACATGTGTCAGCCTCTCTCTCTCCAACCAGTAATTCGGGTCCCTGGGCAAGTAGCTGACACACACACTTTGCTATTTGAGTTTTGAATCTCACACACACACACACACACACACACACACAAACACACACACACACACACACACACACACACACACACACACACACACACACACACACACACTCACTCCTGGTAAAGTCTGGCACAACTTTGCTACCTATGGACCCTTCAGCCCAGACTTTAAGGTAGTTCTGATTGCCACAATCCATCTCTTTAACAGCTACTGCAAGGCCCTCAACAAAGGGTGACAAATCCTACTGTGTGATGAGCCTATTAGCAAAATGGTAATTGTGACTAAGGCCAAGGCTATTGGAGTGAGCTATACAGTGTCACCAAGCGCATATGCAAGTACGCTAAGAGCTGACTTTGTGCTATACAGACCAGAAACAATGACAAGGTTTAATGGTATGTGACAATAACTAATAAAAGAACAAGAGAATACGATATAAATGCAGTAAATACACAGGTCAGCCTCATAGGGATTCATTTAAGACAACATTGTAGGACAGCCTGCAATATATACAGGAAACATGTAAAATACTAGGTGCATAGGTTCATAGGATGATACTAGGCTATTGGCCTGGATGCCCTCATAAGTCTAGCCCCAATTTCTGCCCATGTCCCTTCTAAGTCAGCACCTGTTTCCCCTGTCCAGCTGGGACACAGGTGGGATCCCAGGGGTGTCTTTTCTGTTTCCCATGCAGTTGTCCAGCTTCTTCTTAAAGAGGGCTAGAAAGGTAATCTGTTAGACATGGGGAGAGAGTGTATTTTTCAGTCAGTGTATTGTTTTGGACACAAATCTACCCTGCCAACAAGTACTATTCATGCCATAGACCTGGTGAGGGCCTTGTCTTGTGGGTTGCATGAGTGGGGTTTGTCTTAGGGATATGCAGAAACTCCATCAAGGCTGGTTTGGAAATGGCCTTGTATGCCAGACACAGGTCTCCTATGATTAGTATGCATGAGTCCGAGTAGAGGGACAGGGCTTTTAGCCTATCTGTATAGGATAGGTGTTGCCGACCCTGGATTTTCCTGGTCAAGGACCTCTGTGGTCTCTGCAACTGCTGCATGTGCTTGGCAAGGTACATGCCAAAGGAGCCATTGTACTTGGTAATGGGTCTGATAAGGGAGGAGTACAGGGATGTTATGGCCTCTTGGTTCCTGGATGACATACTCTTATTTGTAGCATGGGCCATGTAGGCAGCCTTCCGTACAATGGTGCCAATGTGGTGGTAAACTGTCAGGTTGCTAACAGCCTTGGTGTACAAGTCACCTCATGCCTGATTGCATTCTCAATACATTGTTAATACTGTCATAATTAGTGTGGATGACATCTACCACAACATTGATAATGATGCATTTCCTGGCATTCAGTTTGAGGCAATGCTTCTGGCACCAGTCATTAATTTGGGTAAGGGCCTTTTGGAGGATGCTCACATCGCTAGGGGAATGTAAGACAGTGGGCAGTTTGCAGTCATCTGTAAACGTGGTCAGCCATAGACCACTGGTTTTGTCTTGTACATCAGAAATGTATATCTCAAACAGTAGAGGCCCCCAGCACTCTTTAACGGTCCACTACTAGAATGGCTTCCACTACTTCGACTGAGTGGGAATTATCATTGAGCCAGTCAGCTACCCATCTGGTAACATACAGGTTGATGCCTAGCTGTGTAGGCTTATGTATTATGGCTGACTGGGGATTATTGTCAGAGGCTTTGGCTATGTGAAGGTAGGCAGTGTGGACTGTCTCTCCCACGTCCATGTGTTTGTTGACCGCTTCAAATAAGTCAACCAGGTTTAACAGGCCTCATATCCCTTTGACAATTCCAAACTGTGTGGGCCCAGGCATTTTGAGGTTGCCAATGTCCATGTTTATAAGATCCTTCATAATGCCTTTCATGACCTTGCAGATCAGGCAAGTTAGGCTGATGTGCATATGAGTGGCTGTGCCAGTGGATGCTACACCTTTGTGTAGAGAGATGAGAGTGGCTGTCCTCCATGCAGATGGGATGGCACTGGTGCTCAGCCTCTGGTTGACTACAGTGTGTAATGGAGCTAAGAGCTCATGCCTGTGTTCATGTAGGATGCAGCCAGGGATGTTATCAGTTCCCATGGAAACTTCAGTTCATTGCCTTTGAGAGGGCATTATGGACCTGCTCCCTGATGATGAGGGGAGGGGGCAGGTGCTGTGCATGCCCTTTTTACTGATGGGGGATGGAGGGTGAGGTTTTATTTAACCTGTTTGCAGCAGGTTGGCTATATCTATGGTGTATGTATAAGTGGTGTTATTGACCACCAGTACAGAGCAGATTTGGGTGTTGCCTCTGAGATTGTAGACATATATGAAAAAGGCCTTGTGATTGGCTTTGGTGGATGTGCCCAATTTGTACTCAAAGTTAGCCTTAGGGTAATTCACCTGTGACCTTATTTGCTTGTTCAGACAAAGGTGAAATTGCTTCCAATTTGGCACCTGCTCCTTCTTGGCCCTGTAAAGCACATATTTCCAGTTTGTGTTTTGCTGCTGTCCACCACAGAGGTTTAATCTACCTTGAGGGAGATGATTTTGTCTTGCCAGGTATTGCTGAGTCCATGCAGCTATGTAGGTGCTCTTATAACCTTTGGGTGTAGGCTTGGACATTACTGCTAGTTCCAACTGAAGGGCTGGTGGCTGTGAAGCTACTGATACCTGTTCTGAGGAGATTATAGTCAGTTTTGGAAAAGTGTTTTGGTTTGACCCTGACAGGTGTGTGTGGGGGGCAGGGGAGATGGTGACCTCAAAAGTGATGGCTTTATGGTCAGAACTTACCAAGGTGGATTACACTGTAGGAGTGATACAGTGGCTACTCGTGTTGGTTAGGACCAGGTACAGGATATTTCCAACTGTCATAGGAGTGTGGACCAGCTGATCCAATGCATTGCCATTGACAAAGCTGAGGAATCTCTGTGCATTCATGTTTGGGTAGAATAGGTCATGCATTCTATGGTTGGGTAGTTAAAGTCACCCAAGATCAGGGTAGAGGGTTGAATCTTGACAGATTCAAGTAAGTCCAGATAAGTGTAGTGGGTGTCCTGAGTCATGGTTGGAGGTCTGTAGCTAGCTATGATTTAAATAGATGTTTTGTCAACAGTTAACTGCATTTGGGATGTCTCCTGTGCATCATACTGTTTGACCAGCCTGGAGGTGTATATGTGTATGATAAAGTTGCAGCCGTCCAGTTGGGGTTTGAAAGTATGGTAGGATGAGTAACCTGGCAAGGTTATTGTGCTTTCCACAGCTTCAAACCAGGTTTCAGTAACTGCACACATTTCAGCATCCTCCAGGACAATGAATGCTTGCAATGGCATTAGTTTCATGCTAAGACTCCTAGCAGTTAGCAGCATTACCTTTACATTTCATTTATAATAAGCTTTGATGCTGGTAATTTTCTGCTCATGACTTTGCCTAAAAATGGCACTATGTGGAAGGCAAGTGCCTTTTCCGGAAGCCTAAAGCCCAGGGCAGACAGATGAAGGCCATTTCTGGCAAAGCATTGTGGTCTGTCAATCATGTACTGTCATGTGACTGAGACAGCAAGGATTCTAGGTTCTTAATGTAATTGCATCTCCCACATATTGTGTTCCTAGGTGGTAGTAGCACAGAGTTGTCTGTATACATAAGGCAGTGGCTGCACTGTGTCATGATGCCCATATTAACTGTACTACCATGAAAAAGCACAAAAAATTGTTCATCCATGATTATCAGCATCTGTGCAAGAGAGATCAGGGATAGTAGAGTGGGTACTATCTGAGGATAGTACCTATAGGTGTGTATATGGCTGGATAACATCAAGACAGTACCTGCAGGTGAGGGCCTCACTCACACAGGAGTGCTGGTAAGGGAAAGAAATGCAACTGAGATACCTCTCAAAGGGTTAAAGCTGCAGAAAAGCACAAAGACATGCATATGCTGGGTTTAAATACCACAACAACAAAGGTAAAATAGGAACACTGGGAGTGACCAATCAACCCTTGTCCCTTAGCACTTAGCTCAACATCCTATGGCAGACCAGTGTCAACCAGTTCACTTACTCCCAGTAAGTGCAGGCAGGCCCTGGACAACACTGGCATAGCAGGAAATACAAGAATCACACAAACAGATGTGAATGCAGCAAAGCCTGTAACCAAACTATGCTAAAGATATTTAAATTCTTTTTAGGTCAGTGTAACACAGGTGAACAGATACACACTTCAATATGACAATAGCAAACAAGAGCAAATGAATTTGAACATATTAGCCAGTTAACTAATAGTAAAGCTCAGAAGAGAGCCCTGTTCCAGCATTCTTCAGTCACACAACTTCTAACTGCACACTCCTGCCACTAGGGTGCATGGGAACACTCTCCAAAAAAGATGGCCTGGATTAGTGTTCAAGTTATACAAGCATGGCTGTATTCAGCAGGTCAAGATGTAGTGTATGCTACAGCAACCAAGGCATACCAATGTCACAAAAACATAGTTCAAATAAGCAGTCACAATGAGCCTTTAACCAGCAATTTCTAGCTCAGAAGGGCATAATCTAGACTCTCCTCCCACAACAGTGCAGACCACAAACCTTCTTCATGTAAAACAACTGGCCTGAAGTCCATGTGGTTAAACGCACAGCCACAGAAAAACAGACCAAGTATAGCAAATGTACCTGACAAAATTTCCTTTCTTTGCGCTTGTATCCAGGTGATGTAAACATTATATCCAAACACCAGCGACTCTGTATTGCTTTGAAGTAAAAAATATTTATTAAGCTATACCAACTTCAATATTTTTGGTTAATTAAAACAACACAAATAAAACGCTTTTCATTTCCAAAGGTTTGAAAACTTTTTCAAATGGTTTGTACTCTACCCCTTTCCTTCCATTTATATTGATCATGACATCACTTCTCCTTAAAGGTATAAGACACCTTAAATACAATGTACTTCCACAATGTCAAAATTATTCTTTGTTGTGCAGCATGGTCAAGTAAAAGTAAATAAAATAAAACTTATTCTATCCATCTTTAAGTCGTCGTTCAACAAAGAAAGGAAATTTTGTCAGGTACATTTGCTATACTTGCCCCCGGATTCATGAAACTCGGCGCAAGGCCGATGTAAGGCTTGCGCCGGCAGTGCAGTGTATAATCGGTGTAGCAGCGCCACATGCATAGTAATGAGTGCGCGCTGCAAACACGCAGAGGCGCGCGAGCCCAAGTAGGATGCGCCCTTAGGCGTGGCCAAGCCGGCAGGTGAGGAGCAACCTAAAGTGCTGACTGTCACAGGCCACCTGCAATAGTAACCGCACCAGCCAGTGTCCGTGGATAATGAAACGTACGCAGAGTATGCAACATAGTACCCGTTCACACAAAACGGAGAACCAAACATTAACCCACGAAGTCCAAATTGTACCCGTCCAAGGAACAAAGGATATGCATAATACCGTGTCCGTCACGCAATGCACTGTCAGTGGGCATACCCAGTGAAGGTGTACCGCAGCATGTCAGCACGCCGCACCTACACACAAGTAGCCCCATGGGCATGGTCACCAGCAGTAGTGAGAGTACACAGCCGGGCAGCCGTGTCTATATAACAACCAGAAGGAAACCAGATACCCTAAACACAGACAAACATGTGCATAGCAACATGTACTACACCCAGCAATGTGCCCGTCGCATACACATAGGACGGCGTATGCCGAAGCTTAATATCCAGAAACAGAACCCATGCATGCAAATGTAATACACAACAGCCCCGTCATAGCATGTAACTCGCACCCATGTACGACCGTGCACCCAACCCAGCTAGCAGCCTTGCGCAGCTGCACACCTACACACAGTGGGTATACCTCAAATGTAGTATGAAGTATTGTCTTAGGCAGTGCCACGTGGGCAAATATGTACCCCACATGTCAACATCCCACCTCAGGTACTGATATCCAAATGGCTGCATGTGAATGTGTCGGCAGAATGTGTACATCCCGCAAGTGGTATGGACCTGTCGAAACCCCATAGGCGTTCACACGCCACTGTGTCCATAACTGTACACATCTGGACAAAGCAGTATGTTCAGCCACCGTACTGATGATTAGCTATGCAGTACATGTCAAACACAACACATAGGGAGGAACATCTGCCCACCAAGCAGGACACCCCAACAGGGTGCCACATGCACAGAAGGTGAAGGTGGGACATCACACGTAGAGAATAGTGGTGCCAGATGGCCAAACACCCACGGCCAATGCAAAGGATGGAATAACATGTATATGCCTGGATGAATGGGTATGTCATATCATGGGAATAGGCTAAGCTATCCAACATAATAGACATGCGTACCAGATACAAACTGCCAGTAACACACAGTAGTAATGCAGGAAGGCATACACAACTGTGGGAATATTACAGGACATATGGCATGTGCCAAGTGTTGACGCATGACACAAATGTCCAGGATGGGGCTCCCTGCAAAGAGGAACATGTGCCAACCCCACCCCCCACAGATGTATCGGCAGTGGAAACACAACCCAAACACACACCAACACCACCGTCCATTCCACGATAGCAACGGAGGCCGGTCAAAGACCACCATGATGCGTGCACAAACAGGGACACATGTAACCGTTACCCTGACAACCCCCCACAGGCCAACGAATAACAGTATGGACATATGCATGTAATGCTGTGAAGGATGTGTGGTAGTCCTCAGTATCACAGAGGTAGGTACACAGATACACTGTAATCAACCGTGACATATGTGCACTGTACACAGCATACCTGCAGGTAATACATAGTTCAATCATGTGCCACAGAAATATCCACATACGAATGAGGACAGGGGATAGACAAGTGTGAATGGAACAAACTATGAACATAGGTTCATAGGTTCATAGTAGGCTATCCGCCCAAGGGCATCTATAAGCCTAGCCCATAGTTATGTTGCCTTTGCCACCCCTTCAGTTTGAAGAAAACTATGCCTATTATATTGCTGTACCTCTGTCAAGCAGTGACACTGAAGTAATCCCTGGGGTATATCTGCAATCTCCCATCCATTGGTCAAGATTCCCCTCGAACAAGGCCAGCGAGGTGCTCTGCTTCACATGTACTGGGATGTTGTTCCACAGCATAGTGAGTGTCTGGGTGATGAATCTGTCCCTCCAGCACATTCTATTAATGACCGTGTCAAGGTTTACGTCACCTGCCCTTGTGGTTCTGAGGGATCTAGATTCTTTAGATGAAGCATAGTCATCAAATCTGGGTTTGACATGGCCTTGTATGTCAGGCACAGGTCACCTCTGAGCAAGTGGTATGCGACTGAATAGAGCAGGAGTCCTTTCAGTCGGGCAGCATAACACATATTCCTGAAACCCTGCATCCGTTTGTCGATGAACTGTTGGGGCCTTTCCAGCTGCTGCAGGTGTCGGGTCAGATACATTCCGAACGGGGCATTGTACTCAATCATAGGTCTAATGAGTGATGAGTACAAGGGGACAATGACCTCCCCTGATCTAGATGTGAATCCCTGCATGATCAGGTGGGCAATGTAGAAGGTCTACCTAACTACGTTAGCAACGTGTGTGTCGAACGAATGGTTACTGACAACCTGGGTCCCCAGATCCCTGGTAACTCCCTCTGTGCTCAGTGGATTGCCACCTATATGGTAGCTAGGGGTAACCTTGTTCTTCCTGAAGGGTATGACTATGCATTTCCTGGCATTTAGCTGTAGGCCATGTCTCTGGCACCAGATATCCATAGCTGTGAGACCCTTCTGAAGGATATCTGTGTCAGATGTGTGTCCGACTATGGCACCCAGTTCACAGTCATCTGCAAACATTGTCAGCCATAACCCCCCTGTGTTTGCTTGTACTTTGGAAATGAGGATGCCAAAAAAGAGTGGACCCAGGACTGAGCCCCGTGGGACACCACCTATGACCGGCTGTGAGTCTGACATGGTGCCAGCAACTATGACCGTGTGGGTTCTGTCACTTAGCCAGTTTGCAACCCATCTTGCGATGTATGGGTTTACATTCAAGCCAATGAGTTTATCAATGATACCTGAGGGGGGTATTGTGTCGAAGGCCTTTGCCAGGTCGAGGTAGGCTGTATGGACTGCTTGACCCTCATCAATGGCCTTGGTGACTGTTCCTAAAAAGTCAACCAAGTTTAAAAGGCATGATCTGCCTTTGACCAAGCCAAACTGGGTTGGATCCAAAGTATGCAAGTCCCCTATGTCTTTATCTATAAGTTCCATTATGATCCTTCTCCATGGCTTTGCAGATAAGACTTGTCAAGCTAATGTGACAGTAATTACCAGGGTCAGTGGAGGCACTGCCCCTGTAAAGTGGGACTACAGTCGCCTTGCGCCACTACTTGGGTACGTTACCTGAGGTGAGGCTAAGATTAAACAGCTGTCCTAACTGTGGGTTTAATTCCTCATTGAGTTTGTGGAGTACACAGCTGGGACACCATATGGTCCCATGGATGCTGTGTTTACTGCCTTGAAGAGAGCATTTCCCACCTGTGCATTACAGATGTTCCGGGGGCTACAATCCTCTGGTATAGATATCATTCCATGTGGGGGGAGGGGAGGAGAAGTCTGCACCAAACCTGTCAGCCAGTATGTTGGCAATGTGTGTAGGTTCAGTTATCTTCACATCATTCTGAACCTAGGCTGAGCATATCTGCGAGTGTCCTCCCAGGTGTCCAACATAGCTAAAGAAGACCTTATGATTGTCTGTCGAGTCCTTGGTGATTTATCTGTCGAATTTGCCCTGGATGAGTTCATGAGAGCTTGTAGTTCTTCACATATAATGAACAAGGGTGTCTTACCTTACAAGGATTCCACTCTATCTTGTAGTAGCTACCTCCTTTCATTGTAGAGCTTGTTTATGGCTGGGGTCCACCAGACCGGATGCTTGGCTTTGGTACAAAGAGTCTCAGTTTTGTATGGGATTGCCTGATCCATGCAGTCCTGTAGGTGCTGGTAGAAGGCATATGTAAGTGATTCAGCGGTTTGAGTAATGTTTACCACTTGCTCAGGGGCATTAAAGGAGACCACACTAGTGTTTAGAAGTGTGAAGTTGGCTTTTGAGAAAGGCATATGTATGGTAACCGGCACCACCCACAGCATTGTATGCCAATAGCAGAAGCTATTGTAGGTTGTCCAAACACACGTGTCCATACACATGGAACATCATAGCAATAAACCACGCCCGGATGTGGGTAATGCTAGATATACCCACGGCAGATGTGGTGCGTTCGAGGCCGATGCCCAAGGGACCACACACATAGCCGGCCTTAGGGCAGGCCCAACCGGGCGGCCCGCTTAGGGCTCAGGCTCACCTCACCAGCCTTTATTTTATTTGGTGACCAGGATGGGGGAGCGGGTGGGGTGGTGAGGGGGCATGGAGTCCTGCAGTCCTAGGTCCTTCTGACCTGCAGTAGCCGCCAAAGCAGTACCCACACCCAGACGCAGGTCATTGCTAGTATGCCATATCATCTATGGAAAGAAACCATATATTCCCAGACATAATGGCACAGCATAATGCCTGACCGCCGCCAAAACGCAGACATACGGCACGGCGGTGCGGACGCATCGCCGAGATGTCCGTTACCAATGTCGACACTGTCTCACTATGTGAAACAAAGTCAACATAGCGATTCAATACTAAACAGCGACGGAGAGCCCAATGTCCCCGTTGCTGAGCTGTTCAACCTGTTCCGCCATGTTAAATGTGTGTAGCAGAGCGGGACTGCCCCAAACTAAGCAATGGACATGTCCAGGCTCAGTGAAAGCCGTCATGCAATGTTAAACCCATGTAATATAGCGAGACAGGTTATAAATACTGAGGTTTAGTAATGGAAATAGGTCTGTTCGACCAGACCGTGTGCAATTACTATAACAAGATCTACAACGGCACGCCGCCAATCAGCACGGTTAGAAATAATGGGGGGGGATATGGTATCATAGACACGGACAAACCGTGCCCATGTGACTCGTCTGACATTCGTACACGGTCAGGGCAGTTCCGTACACTAGGCGGACAAGACCAAACCCAAAGCACCACAGGAACACCCTGACAATCGAAGGCCTGTATGCGTAGGGGATATAAGCCCCTGTGATCTGAATATCCCTGCGGTCACGACATATGCATCCTGGGCCATGAGCGGGAGGGAATAAGGAATGTTTAACATGTAGTACCGCACCTTTCCCAGCAGGAGAATGGATGCCTGTGATGTACGTGAGTGCGGGGGGGGGGGATATGTAAATTTAGCTAAGTACCATGGGTATGCATATAAATGAGAACAAACAGCTAACGTGTAGTGGTCACAGTAACCGGCAAACGTGAATGTAGTCCCATTTGAATTACGACTATAGAACATATAAATGTGAACGTGTACGTAATGCGTCCATGCCGCAAAGACTGTTACATGTGTAAAGGTGAAAGTGCGTTCCGCACACGTCCGTCAACTGGATCAGAGATATGTTACCGGAACAGTCACAACTAACACAGACCACGTAACCACACAGACCCAGTAAACATATGTAACCAGATTACGGATATGCATTTGCGCCTGCGCGTAACCCACAATTAGGAAATGCAAGTGCACGTGTGCATGTGTGATCCGCTCACAGCAGGGAAAGTTAAGGCTGTGTCCTCCACGTCAATCATACATGTCTCAAAATTGTCAGCCTATGAAAGTATGGAATCGGGCAATGCCATGTAAAGTACCATTAGAAATGGTGAGAAACACACGCTATGTGATAAGACAAACATAGAATGTGGATAGAATAACGTGTGTGTTAGTAGTATGGATTGACGACGGTTATGCATCTGTAACCCGACCCACTTGTCAGAAGGTGCCCCCATACGAAATGTGTTCAGTTGGCTCACACTTGTTGACCGGCCTAGGCTAGCTGGATATATGTCCAGTGTCAGCAGAGGCCCGTGGAGAAATGCTGCACACACAATAATAGCACAACATACCAAAGTACTCATATATGTAACCAAAAAAGAACAACAATAGAAAGTGTCCTGAAAGGACTGGTTACACACAGATCCCAGATGACAGAGAAATATATGGCCAGTGGAAGCACGTCACAATTACGGGATCAGGTCCCAATAGAAGCAAGAAGGTCTCACATGACACGCCAGCAAATTGCCAGATAGACACAGGTCAATGTAACACACAGCAAGATTAAGGGCCAACCAGCCGTACACCATGCCAGAACCTGTACAGTGGAAAGGTATGGCATGGTAATTGATGTGTGTACACAGGTAATCCACAGACAGTAACAAAGCAAGGTATGAAACGAGGGGTTCACATGTATATATCTACACACAGCAGTCCGACGGCCCATATATATGATGCATGGACATAGATTTGTCACTTGAAAACAAGATGTAAACAACTACAGTTTATTCCATATCATATTGATATAGTTATAATACAGTCATATTCATATTTAACATTGTGACTCTTATTTACATTCATATTTATACAAAATATGCATTTAATTGTACTTATTTATTTCATGATTTGGAATCTTAATGCAACAATTATACACATTGATATACAATATCATTATCAACACACTACATTCTAAGGTTTACTCACAACAATTATCAACTATGTTTCAATATACTGATTGTATTGACCAATATTGTATTTATATTAACACATTGTTGTTGTATTATTGTTTCCATTAAGTAATGTATGCAACACTGATTTGTATATGTCACTTTATCATCAAGACTTGGAGCACTGTCTACTTAACTATGAGTAAGTTTATTAATTAATTGACTTTAAACTGACTCTGAAGGAAGTATATAAGGGACGACTATCTAATGTATTTCATACTCCGACGATGCCCCATGTTAGTGGGTGAAAGAGCTCAGCATCTTTTGACTGTGGAGTGTATCGTTTTTGTCATCGTCTGTTTTGGCATGGTTTATGTTCAATAATGTCTTTTATGAAGATGACCAGGACTCAAGGTTTGCTGTATTTCCGCTTACTGGCACATGGATATAGATAGGCCAGGTAATACATAATATGGGTAGTCAAACAGACATCCACAATTGGGGAACATACGGCAGCAGTCAAAACCACTGACCAGATGGTGACAGTCCAACAAGTTCTACACTTTACATATGCACATTGGTGTCCATTGTAGGACTCCAAAAATTGATCCGTTTGCAATATCAACCAGCTGCGATCGACACAGAATAAATGACAGCCGTGACTATGGCACAGTTAGGCATATGCACCACCAGCGTGTTTAAGGTTGATGACAAGTGTCCATGAAATGCAGGACATATGAACAGAAATCCCCAGATTGTCGAGTCCATAGAAGTGCGTCCACATCCCAGTCCCGCACACATGAAGGATGTGTAATGTGTACCGTCGAGGGTTGCAGCCATGGGATCCTGGGTATGCAGAAATGGGGCTCGGTGTTGTTTGGCAGATAATCCATTGTCCCACCCCGTGGGAGGGATGTGGGTATAGCACATGCCTTACTCCCCACTAATGATGCAAAGCATCCACCGGATAAAGCTAAAAGCAGGTGTGAAATGTGTACAGCCCTATATCAGTGTCCAGTAGGCAATTCCCATGGATGGACAAGCGTACGACCAAGATGGCACCCATAACTGGAAACCTGGTGGAATTACACAGCTGCAGTAAGGCATAGCACAGGAAATACAGATAGGGACTACATTAGACATTCCCCATACAAAGTCAGACCGCCGTGCGAATACTGGCGTACACAGCTCTCAATCTGCCATCACCAAAATGGGGATCACTCACTTCCATAATGCGGAACAAATGGGCGACCTGTGGAACACATACTAATGGCACACTAACAACTTCAATTAGGAAGGTCATAGGATGGTTAAACTATGGCGTTCCCACTTATAAAGAAGATCCTTTAATTAATTAATATGATTAATGTCAATTGACCATGGAATACACCTAATCAACATAAAATAACCGCTGGCACCTTATGGCACACAATCCAAAAACACATAGGTAGATGAAACAGTCAATGTAGAAATTGTCCAGGACAGTGCCCAAATGGTATAAAAAGGTTCCTTTATAGACAAGTAAGCGCTTTCACCCGTAGGCTCCGTCAGACTTACACATAACATAAAAGCATCCAGGCTTTAAATATCCCTCCTTACACTTTCATTGGTCAATTTCTCATCAAACAATGAACAATTAACCCCAGCATATAAAGCGCAGACGCAATGTTAACTACACACACATATATTAACATCTTCAAAACATCCTATTAAAACATGTATTATATGATATTGTACTATGCCTAATACTCATCAATCAAAAATCTAACAATATATATAGAAAATATGTATATTATATCAATGTAATACAGTGGTAAACAACTGAAAGAGTGGACTAATGGGTGTTAAATGTATAGCTGTACCTAAACTACATTCCTGTTATTTGGGTTTAAGCCACCTGCTTCTCAAAAGAGGCTTAATCTGTGCTTCATCATTCAGCCCTGGTTTGTGGTCAACTCTCCACCTAATAATCCATCTCAATCCGCATTCTAAAGTATAGTTGATAAGGTCCCCCCCTCTGGTATTAAAATCTAGCCTTTGTAAAACACTGAATGTAAAAGTATGCCTTGTGATGTGCTCATAGCCGGCCGTAGGCATAGGCCAATCTGGCGGCTGCCTAGGGCGCCACACTAGCAGGGCCACCTTTCTAGTAGGTATGTCATGTAGGTACACCAGGATGGGGGCACCATGTGTTGTGGTGGTGGGCACCATGGAGCCCTATTGCCTAGGGCAGCGGTTGATCTAAGGCCGCTGCCGGAGGAGGGGTAGTACAGTCTGCAGGTATGTGCTGAAGTGCACATGAAACAGCGGTCTACAAGGATTACCAATAGTGGCGACACCTGCACAGACGGCTATAGCGGGACATACACACGACCATGCATACAGCTCAGATAGACATACACACACCATAAACAGGCAATTATACACAAGGTTTATGGCGTGGACGGGTACAGTGTCAGTACAGCAAGGATAGCTGTCTGCCACGATATCCAGCAGATGTCTCTAGGGCGTGCTGGAATACGGACGTTGCATGGACAATGACTGGATATGCATCGTACCACAGTTCTATGTGTCAGCCATGCAAATATGCGATACATGGGACAGACAGCTGTTCATGCAAGAGCAGCGCTATGGGCATAACATAAGTATGTATATATACATCGAGAGAGATACAGATGGACCCATGTGGCAAGGCCGGGAGTGTAACATACACAGCACCACCCCACCACACCACAGCAGGGCGCACGTGGAGAACACGCTACAGAGGTCGCCAACCACAGCAGGCACACAGGCAGTCCACGAGCTGTGTCTCAGCATCCACAAACACAGAGATGGCGGCAGGATATAAGTGTTCTGCGGAAACTCTAAAGCCATAACCTATGAACCCATGTGGCTGGGAGCATAGACACACACACACAGCTGGCAGGCATGGGGACTGACCTTACCCTCACCTACCCAACCGCACAACAGTATGACACAGGTATGGAATGCGCTACGTGGACCACTGAACACAGCACCGTCAGAGGCACACGTCTAGGTGGGTGACAACATCCGTAAAGGAATAGACGCCGATAGCCAAGGTATGTGTTGCGAAGCATCTAAAAGCATGACCATCTGCAGAGGTAGCTGGAAACACAACACACACACACACCTCACACACACATGGGGAAGGGCCGGGAGTCGAACCTACGCCTACCTACATGAACACACCACAGCATGATGCATTTACAGAATGCGCTACCGAGATTACTGAGCACAGCACTGTCAGAGGCATACTTCTAGGCGGGTGACATCATCCGTAAAGGAATAGATGCCAATAGCCAAGGTATGTGTTGCGAAGTGACTAAAGGAACTACTCTCACCAAGGCCATCTGGAAACACACACACACACCTCACACACACACGGGGAAGGGCCGGGAGTTGAACCTACACCTACCTACATGAACACACTACAGCATGATGCATTTACAGAATGCGCTACCGAGATTACTGAGCACAGTGCTGTCAGAGGCATACTTCTAGGCGGGTGACATCATCCATAAAGGAATATCTGACAATAGCCAAGGTTTGTGATGCGCCTAAAGCATGACCATCTGCAGAGGCAGCTGGAAACACACACACACACACACACACACACACACACACACACCGGGAAGGGCCCAGAATTGAACCTACACCTATCTACATGAACACACCACAGCATGATGCATTTATAGAACGCTACTGAGATTACTGAGCACAGTGCTGTCAGAGGCATACTTCTAGGCAGGTGACATCATCCGTAAAGGAATAGCTGACAATAGCCAAGGTATGTGATGCGTAGCATCTAAAAGCATGACCATCTGCAGAGGCAGCTGGAAACACACACACACACGCACACACACACCTCACACACCTCACACACACACGGGGAAGGGCCGGGAGTTGAACTTACACCTACCTACATGAACACACTACAGCATGATGCATTTACAGAACGCACTACCGAGATTACTGAGCACAGTGCTGTCAGAGGCATACTTCTAGACGGGTGACATCATCCGTAAAGGAATAGATGCCAATAGCCAAGGTATGTGTTGTGAAGTGACTAAAGGAACTACTCTCACCAAGGGCATCTGGAAACACAGACACACACACACGGGGAAGGGCCGGGAGTTGAACCTATGCCTACCTACATGAACACACTACAGCATGATGCATTTACAGAACGCGCTACCGAGATTACTGAGCACAGCACTGTCAGGAGGCATACCCCTAGGTGGGTGATATCATCTGCAGAGGCAAGGCAGCCAATAGGGAATGAAGACAGAGTGCGCAGTCACACAGCATGTTACCATCCCAAGGTGGGTGTACAGTAACACGGTAGTGCTGCACTCGGGAATACCAACTAACTACGGAGCACAACATCAGGACATGGATACGGGATGCACCACAGACAGTATACCCTATGAGAGGGCATCCGGCGTGCACGATGTAGGCAGCCATTGTGGCATACCAACCACATATGACTTACCTGGACGGTCACCATGGCTATGCAGGATGTCATTGGCCATGGCTACATGCCTAGTAGCAGACATTGGTGCCGACTGTACTGTGTATCTCCGAATGGCGTACTGGCCATGCCCTCACACCTAGCGGTCGCGAAGGGGAAACATACATGCACACGGGGTATCATCACAGATGGGCACGGTGTGCACTGTACTGTGTGTCCATCTACACAGCTGCTTACTGGGCATGCTCAGACACTTAGAATCTGCACAGTGCAGACATGCATACACATGGGGTGGAATCATGGAAGGGCATATTGTGGACCGTCGTGTGTGTCCACCCACACAACAGCAACCCGGGCATGCTCACAGACGTGGCGGTTGCGAAGGGGAAACAGACATGCACACAGGGTATCAACGCAGACAGGCGCGGTGTGCACTGTACTGTGTGTCCATCTACACAGCTGCTTACTGGGCATGCTCAGACACTTAGAATCTGCACAGTGCAGACATGCATACACATGGGGTGGAATCATGGAAGGGCAGATTGTGGACCGTCGTGTGTGTCCACCCACACAACAGCAACCCGGGCATGCTCACACACTTAGTATGTGCTACGCGCCATCCGGCATGCAGACGGAGTGCACACACCACAAGTCACGGCCAGGTAAACCCGTACACGCACAGGGTGGACACACATGCAGTTACACGTACACACACAGATGACAGCACAGGCGTCACGGGTGCAGGCTGAACATGTACACACTGCAGTGAACACTGTAGCTGCCATGCCAGCACCATGTCATCGGTGCAGCAGTATGCCTCACGGTCCAGCAACAGCATGTGACATATGTCCACAAGTCTGTATGGTGGTGTACGTCCGTCATGCAGAGTACACATGTACTATCAATGATCCCACAGGTGCGATGTAGTCCACCCATATCGGTATACATGGACAGGCATGCTCCACACATACCACGGGCCTGACACAGATATGATACATGACTGCAGCTGTACCACAGTGAAACAAAGTCCGGATATGTCATATATGTGATTGCCTGGCTGTGTGCATGGACTGCACACAGGACACATATGAAGCCTGTGATGTACCACATGCATAACACTGGCGTACGCGGTAATACACACACGAATGGAAGGTGGACACATGTCTGTGATATGCACCCCCTACAGGGTGTAGCGTTGTTGACTGGGACACATACCCTTGTACAGTTTGCCTGTGACAGCTGTGATACCATACCACAGTCCATGTTCCATGTATGTCGACACACATGTCACAATGTAGCAATGCATACACACATGGCAACAGGGGATACATGTGACACATGTACTGTGCACGGTGCAGCCATGCATGAGCGGTGTCCGATGTCCATAACACAGTTGCAACCCCCTACCACATGCATACCCATCATGGGGGCCGTCATATGGTGGCATAGTAACAGCACGCATGGCGGTATGTGTGTACACCATGTGTTTAAACACCTGTCCACATGCATGTGTGCAGGTGCTGGTCACAGGTGTGTCACACACCATCCTACCCTGCCATGTGCATACAGTCTGCTATGTCACCTTTACATGACAGCGCTGCCATAATGCATACCCATCGGCCATGTGTCATCAACCATATGTCACATGGCCACTGTAACCCCTACCACCTCCCAAGTGCATATATTGGCACAGCTGCCAGATACAGTGGTGGTACACAGGATGCACTACATACCGCTGCACGCCTGCACATATCCCATATAGCGGGTGTGGCATTCCTAGCACCAACATGTGTGCAGGAATGTGTGCCCATGTATGCCACAGATCGGGGGGACTATGTGCCACATGCCACACATCACTGTACACCATGGTAGAGATCTGTACATACCTCAGTGTGGGGTGCATGGATGTGGATGGTGCAGTACATGCAACACGCCGTCCCTCCGTGTAGACATGTGTGGTCACCACCATGTCAGTGTGTCAACATGTGTGTATGTCTGCTGCCTGTTGTGAGGGTGTATGCAGATATAGTGTTGTGACTGGACACTAACCACACAGGGTGACCATCCCGTACTGGTGCTGCATTGTACAGCCCTGTCAATGCCATACTTGTGAGCCTTACTGGCCACCTGTGCAAGACCGCCCCCTGTGACATGGCGCGTGGGTGCATTGTATTGCGAGGGTGCTGACCACACAGGCAGGTGTCCCCATCTGCACACAATGGGGTGTGTGCCATAGTGGTGTACGCCCCGGGATTGCGGACATATTCCTGTACCGGTACAGCATCCAACTGCTGCACACCATGCACCACAGCTGACAGGTGACACCTGCGGTCAGTTGCCAGCACACTGTGTACAACACCTGCAGAATGTCACCATACCTGTACTGTGTCATGCCATGTATGTGATGTCTCTGTCCACTGTAGCCTGTGGCACCGACCACAGGTGTCAGGTGCAGTATATGTGTGGACATGTGCGTCATGTACCGTGTAAGCAACGTTACACTATATCTGGCTCCATGCTCCGCAGGTTTACATGTAGAACCTCTCTACTTGCAATCTCAACTGTCTGTTCTCTATCACAAAAGCTCTGCACCTGCTCCCATAGTATTCCTACATAGGTAAAGTACATGTATACTAGATGGAGTACTACACTAGCCTAGAATCCCCTTGAGTACCCATTTCCCTATAGGTGCCTTCTGACCCAGTTACACAGCAAATGCATTCACGTTCTCTGGCATGTCGAAGGGTCAATTGCTAGCGACCTCTCCTGTTCAGATGGTGAATCTGGGCATTCTGGGCAATGTTACAGGTGCCTCATGGACACGGACAAGCTGCACCTCCCCCACTAAACATAATACATGTGAGAGATGCAACTATATAGCTAGACAGGGGGCTGAGCTCTCTCAAACCATGACCGGCAAGACCAAACGGGAGGGGAAGGACACCATGCACACCACAAACCCAGTGTCACATGTAACTATCACAAATGCTAAACAAACACATGAACACACTAAGACATACTCGGAGGCACTGTTAAAACATGTAACGAACCTAACGAGGCCTCTGAAGCAGACATCCAAGCAACTGCCTCCACAAGACATAGGACATGCAACACATTGTTCTCAACGTCAGTGTGCTAAACAGTCACAGCCCCAAAGGCCACACACAATGCCAGACACACTTGTAATGGGTGACGCCACAGTCAGACACACCGACGTCTCACCCACCAGACTGAACAAGGGAATGATCACAGTAGGCTGCCTGTCGGGCGCTGGAATCCGCCATATAACACACGCACTCAGGTCACTCCGCAGCATGTACAAGTATGACGCGGTCATTATCCATGCTGGTGTCAATGACCAGAGACATACCACCCTGGGATACATGAAAGAAGACATAGAGGGGCTCTCAGATCGTGTAGCCCAGGCCAGCATGTCCCTGACCCTGGGCAGTATCCCACCCTCATCAAGTATGATGCCACAATACTGGCGCCAAATGATCACCCTTGATAATGTACCTGGTTACCGGCGTCAGTCTGAGGGGATCCAATTTCCTCTTGCCTGGGATGACATGCTTGGCATGCCACGCCCCTTCACAAGGGATGGCTCGCACCTGTCGCCCCTGGTCTTCAAGAGTTTGGCTAAGGCTCCTGCCACCCCCACAGTGCCCACTGCAGGCAAGGCTGGAATGATAAATCTATCACCCTAGACTACAAACTTGGAGAAAAGAAAGGGTAATACTGCTCAGTGCCAGTAGTCTATGCCCAAGCTGCACTCCCTCAAATGCCCTCCTCAGTATGGAGGACATCAATGTCAGTGCTGTGACTGAAACATTGTTCAGGCTCCTGAGAGCACCCCAGCACTATCAGGTCATACCTCATATCACGCGTTCAGGACCATAACCCGGACCGAACACAGAAGGAGGGGGAGTCTCCATTTCCATGAAGGATACCCACACCTCCAGGTTGGCAGAAATGCACGTAGCAGTGGGGACCATCCAGGTGCAATTAACCATGGGTAGGACTGCCCTACAGTTTGTTGCATGCTACAGACCACCCTCCCTAACCCAGGATACCCGCACAGCCTTCCTGAAGACACTGGGGAGTATGAATGCTCTCACAACACCATCATATTGGGTGACATCAACCACCCATACATAGACCGAACATTACCCAGGACACAACACCCTACACCAAAGGTTCCAGGTGTTCATACACCCAAATGCTGTGGAACAACCATGCACCATACCCACAAGGGGAGGAACTATACTAGTCCTGATCATCACACATGGGGAAGACATGCTCCACACAGGATGTACATCCCTCAATGGTGAGGTCAGACCATATAGTGAACTCACAGGAGATCCGCATCCTGCACCCAACACCGGCAAGGGAGACCACAGTGAAGACCTCTCCACAGTGAACCCCACACATCATACGACTGGTGTGGTACCCTACAAGGCCTCCATGCCAGTGGTAAACACAGGCCACTCTGCTGAAACCCTTACAAATGCCTTCTATGAGCACCCCCAGGAATGTCTGGATCAAGCGATCCCTGATAACATCAGGACCTTGTCCACCAAAGGCAGGCACATGGTCTGGTGGACCCCAGCCATTAACAAACCGTACAACAAGAGGTGAAAGCTACTACATGACAGAGCAATATCACTACCAGGGAAGGCATCACTGATTAATACTGGCGTTAACATACGATCACTCATACAATCATCCAAGGCCGCCTGTGGGACTGGACTTGCAAAGGACACATAAGACAACCATAAGGCCTTCCTTAGCTATGGTAGGAACATGGGTGGAAGCACACAGTTATGCTTGGAATTAGTCCAGAATGGTACAATGATCACTGAACCCACAGACATTGCCAACAAACTGTCAGACAGGTTCCGTGCATACATCTACCCTCCCCCCCAAGAGGGGACGTATCTATCCCACCAGAGTCTAGCCTCCCAAACATCTCGAATGCCCAGGTGAGAGCTGATATCTGTAAAGCAGTGAACACAGCATCAATGGGACCAGATGGTGTCTCCGGCTGTGTGCTACACAACCTCAATGAGGGCCTCACCCCACACATAAGGCTGCTGTTTAATATTAGCCTTACTACAGGCTATGTACCCGATGGATGGCATACGGCAACTGTGGTCCCACTCCACCAAGGTAGTGCTCCTATGGACTCTGTACATCCCTGCCCTATAAGCTTGACAAGCCTTGTCTGCAAAGCTATGGAGGGGTCCATAATGGAGCCCATAAATAAAGACATTGGGGAATGACAAATACTGGAACATACCCACATCGGCTTAGTCAAGGGCAGATCCTGCCTCCTGAACCTGGTCGACCTGTTTGGAGGAGTCAGTAAGGCCATAGATGGGGGTACCTCGGTTTGCACAGACTACCGTGACCTGGCAACAGCGTTCGAACCACACTCCACGTGGGCATCATAGAAAGGCTCACCAGCGTAGATGCAGAGACATATGTCACACGATGGTTTGCCAACTGGATGGAGGTCAAAACCCACAGGATTAGTGTTCCTGGTGCCATGTCAGACTCCAAGCTGGTCCCGAGTGGTGGCCCACAGGGCTCAGTCCTGGGCCCCCTCCTGTTCAGCATTCAACTTTCCGACGTGCATGCAAACATAGGGGGATTGTGGCAGACAAGGTATGCAGATGACTGCAAACCGGCCACCATACTCAACACCCCATCAGACACGGACATCCACCTGAGGTCTCATAGAAATGGATAACTGGTGCCAGAGCCATGGCCTGAAGCTACATGCCAGGGAAGGTATACACCTACCCTTTGGGAAAGACATGTTCACCCCGAATTACCACATAGGTGGTAATCCATTAAACATGGTGGACGTGATCAGGGACATGGGTACCAAACCTGTCGGTAACCTCTCTTGACACTCACATTGCCAATGTGGTTGGGAAGACATTCCACTGTGCCCACCTGGTCATGAAGGGATTCACATCCACATCAGGGGAGGTCATTGTACCCCTGTACTCTTCACGCATCAGACCAATGATTGGGTACAACGCCACATTTGGAATGTACCTAACCTGACACCTGCAGCACTCGGAAGGACCTCAAACATTCTACAACACAGGGATAAAGGTGCTGAAACATATGTCACATGCTGCCTGACTGAGGGGACTCCGGCTGTATACCTTCTCATACCGTCTGCTCCGAGGTGATCTGTGCCTGACATACACGGCCATGTCCAACCTGGGTGTCATGGACATGTTCCACCTCCTAGGATCCAAACAACCACAGGCACAAGAGCAACTGACAGAAACCTCAACACGGACATAAATAGGACGTGCTGGAGGGACAGGTTCATCGCCCAGAGACTCCCTACACCATGGAACAGATTCCCAGCCCTTGTGAAGCAGAGCCCCTCACTGACTCTGTCCAAGAGTAATCCTGACGTGTGGATGGGAGATCGTAGGTATGCCCCAGGCATCAACTCTGTGTCACTGCTGGACAGAGGGACAGCAGACCAATGGATATAGTATCCTCATCCTAAGGGGTGGTGAAAGCCACACACCCGCTGGCTAGGCTTACACATGCTGTAGGGCACATAGCCTGGTATGTACCCATGCACCTATGTACCTGTGTAGGTGTCCAGGCAGGTTGCGGGTACCTGTGGTATGCTGATATTGCCAGATGTGCCTGTGGGTAACCCACAGCTACACGTGGGGGACTGATAACAGTGCTCCCAGTAGGCACATGCAAGTACACCATATGAGGCATACAGGTTAACAGAACCAACATGGTGCTACACATGTAACCGTCACACATACCGTGTACACAGCTCAATGCATGCTGCACCTGCACTACATGGTATGTCTGCTGCATGATGACAGTACAAACCCACGTCACATACGCACCTGTCACTTGTCATACACAACCACTGCAAAATACACTTCACACACTATGCGTACACAGGTATCACATACACCTCTCACTATCTTGTCCACCCTGTGCATCAGAATATATTTGCATAACTGTGCACCGATGGTGTGGATGACAGTGATGCGTCAGAGGCTTCATCATATGCACAGGGTGATATGTGTGCCAGGGGCATAGGCTGTACCAATGGATGACATCATGTGTGTGTGTATGGGCCAGTGCATTTACTGGGCATGACTGTGCAGAATGCATGTGGATGTGGTGGAGCCCTACAGTTGTGTCTGCCGTGTGTGGGTATGTGTGTACACAGTTCAGCCATCTGTGATGCCTACACTGGGTATACTTGGCAGCCCCAGACTGTACAGTGCAGGTTGTACGGCTCACTGTGTCCGTCTGCGGCCACGTGACCCGTGCCTGCCTGGGGTCGCACGGGTACTACCGGGTAGACATATGGAGTGGCCACTCTCCGATGACACATGTCCGCTGGAACCGTGTCCACGCTGGGACCGGCCAGGGCCACGTCCATGTGGCCTGCTGTGTCCTGGTGTGGTTGGTATAGCACCAGCTGCACTGCTGCTGCTACCAGCACTGTGTGAGTGGGCATGAGAGGTGGCACGCACACGTCGACCTACACTAGGTGGTGTTGCTGGCCTACGGCCACGTGTCCTACACCTCACCCCTACCAGGTGTTCCAGCACAGACAGCTCACGCTCGCGGATTGACATGCCTCGGTCGAGGATTCCAACCATCTCACCTAATCGCCTATCCAGAACATTAGCAATCTGCTGTTGAGCATTCGCCAATGACTGGATGTTCTCATTTAGGGAACGGATTGTGGCCCTCTGCAGCGTCTGCCCTTCTTGGTTCTGCTGTTCTGCACGTGCCTGTGCCGCCATTATAGTCTGGAACATGCGTCTGGTGATACCAGCTGCTGCACCCTGTACAGCAGGTGCATGTCTGCCAGAGGTCCTCCTACGAGCAGCACCAGCCACGTGCCTGTGTGGCACATCACTAGTCATTACACTGGCAACATCGTGTGTACCTGCACCTTCTGTAGCCACCACACATTCCTGCTCAATGCCAACAGATGCTGACTGTCCTTCCTCTATGGGCAACGGTGATGTGGTATGTGTCGGCATCAGAACCGTGTGCGGAGATGAAGGGGACATAGGTGGGATGGTAACCAATGGCACAGCTTCTGCCCCTGACAACCCTGCCTGTGCCTCATGCATATGGTCATCACCGCTAGTATCTGTGGGGACACTAGCATCAGATGGACCGCAGGAGGGGAACGCACCTACACCACCTGTGAATACAAAGACATACTGTAAGATACATTACACACATGCAGACACACACACACACACACACACGCACGCAGACGCACACACGCACACACACAGACACACACACATGCAGACACACACACGCAGACACACACAAATGCAGACACACACACGCAGACACACACACACGCAGACACATCATGCATGTGATATTGCAGATGGCATGCAGCATTCCCACACCACAGCTCAGTGAATGCAGGCCAGACATTAATAGTGGTAGTATGCATACTGCCCTGGGGTGCACACTACATCAAGCAGGTGTCATTTCAGTAGGCATGCAGTACACACATTCATGGTAGTTTGCATGCATCACCGTGATACAGCGTGTGGCCACAGGCAGGTTAACAGTACACATGGCTGGCGTCACTTTGACATGTACTCCGCCAACATGTGCGATAACATGTGGACATGTGACAATGGTGTCCCACCACATGCACCGCATCATACTGGACGTCACAGTGCAGTGTTATGTGTACAGGCTACAGATAGAATGCATGTGTAACAAAATGTCTGTGCAGGTGTGGTTGGTGTGAGCCGTATACATAGCTATACAGTGGGGAGTACAGGCACTGTGTCACTGCATGGCAGCAGGACACAGGTATGTTTCTGTGCGATGCATAACATGGACGCATTGCATTGCCATGTCTGCAACACAGTCATGTTGTTCCACAGCACGTATATGGTAGACATTGGTGGCACCTCCGTTGGCTGCAGACAGGCATTCCGGTTGTCTGGTGTACCACATCAAATGTACAGGTGGTCCACTACAGCTATGATCGCACTATGTGTGGACAATGTGCAACGGTGTCTATCCACTCCAGATGTACTGTGTGGCAACATGCCTGTAGGTATCACCCATGGCCATGTTTGACTGGGTCATGGACAATTGTGTGTGATGGGCATCGTGTACCCATCCCTGTGGTGGCCCATGTGACATACACCCATACAAGTCGGAGGTGTCACAATCCAGAGGGCTATGCAGACAGTGTGGATGTCTGCTATGTCGGGCGTAGGTCATGTCATGGTGTGACAATATTGCAGACAGAACACCACGTGCGTGGGACATGTCATGTGCGGTGTCACAACGTGTGCACACAATGCAGGGGCATATGTCACATTGGTAACACCTGTGTGCTGGCCAGATCACAGCTCACTATGTGGTACTGTGTGCGTACCACAAATGGCATTCCAATGCATACTACATATGCAGCCATTGTAGAACACCTCCACCATTGTATGCATAGCTGACTGCACATATCACACCGATGGGTTCTGTGGTTTCATGCCGGTGTATACTAACGGTTGTATCTACTGTACATGGGTGGCGTGTGTGTCAGGTGGTGCAACCTGTATACCGTGACTGGAGCAGAACCCAGGTGTGCATGTCATACCTGGCCACATGGCGAATATCTATACACTGTAACATGCCTGTTACTAACAACAGTCTCACCTGCGACGGACCCATGGCTGTGCGACACACCAGAGGTACCTGTATAGGGGCGACACAGCAGTATAAACATTATCCATGACTGTAGCCACAGTAAGCACTGTGCATGTCACATCATGTACCTGTGTGGTAGCATGTGTTATGCACATGTCTGCAAACACAACATAGCATACTGTAGTATGCGGCTTGTGTGGCCATATACCTGGCATGTGTTGGTACATTACGTGGTGTACTGTGACACCCACACCTACGGCAGTTATCATACACATATGCAAGACTGACTTACCAGGCAGCTCCAGGCTCGTTGGTTGGGAGACACCCACCTCCACGATGGCAGCGAGTGTTTCTACATGATGTTCCCTGGGTGTCCCCAGACTGGCCAGGAGCTCCTCCGTGTGTGTGAGTGGGGGCTGGGTTGGTGGCCCAGCACCTGTTCCACCTTGTTCTCTGGCGATTGCGGCAGCATGCTGTTTCGCGTGCCATATTAGGTCCATGCAGTGTCGGCGTATCTGCTGGTAGGTGCGGTTGCTGCCACCCACGTCATTCACCCTCCTGCGCATATCCTGCCACAGGTCATCCCGCTGCTGTGCTTGCTGTGGAACATGGCTGAATAGCAGGTCATAGTTGTCATGGAGCAACGGTATGATTACGTCATCCTCCTGGCAGCTGAAGGCTGGCAGCCGTGAACGTGGCATTATCTGTAAGACATAATGATGGTGACAGGTCACATTTACACTGATGTACTGGCATACCACTGGACATACATTGCTATGACATGTACGACATCTGCACAGTAATCTCTGCGATGCATCATGGCACTGACACAGCTGACGTGTTGCTGTCACACCATTAAGCAGCGGATATCATATCATATCTGTGTGTCAACTCATCACACTGTACACACACCATGTTGATGGTAACCTGTTGTGGACATGTCTACCTGCCTGCACCTGTGTTCATACCAGTTGGCACATGTCCCAATGTGCACACAGTTCTACTGTTCACCTGGATGCTGTGTATATGTCACTAGGCATCACGGATGCAGCCATTATGGACATCAGCGGTGGCACTGCACACATACACATGGACACCTGTACATGCATGTGTTGTGCCATGTACATCTACACAGCACTGTACAGGTGTTGGACAACCTGCCACGGCTCACCTGTATTGCACATGTGATACACATGGGACATTGTGTAATCATATGACATTAGCAGGGATGGTCATACATAGCATGTGCGCGCACATTGTACATGCCAACACACAGCACCTGTGACACCACAAGGTGCATCAGTGCCACATTACTGCTCTGGACAGTTGATAGTGCAAGTGCCATTTGGCCATCACACCATGTATGACTGTGATAGCACATGCAGCCTTGTTGGACATGGCTGCATGGTATGACAGGGTATGTCACATACATGGCACAGGGATGTGTCCCACCTGGGGGGTACTGATATTGAGAGGGTGGCTGTCCATTCCATATGTCATTGCTATGTGTATATGGACATTACACATGTCTATCATCATGGTGTGGACAATGGCCTTCTGCAAGGTAGGCAGCATGCTGCTTGGTGGGGGTGTGTATGGTGCATGCTGGTATCGCACATCCATGCATACACATTACCCCTGACAGGTGCTATGTGCTGTGATATTGTTCAACACAGTGCTGTATGTGCCCACACAATGATATCCCGTGCACATGGATGGTAGCCTGGCCTGACATGGGTACCACATATGTCTACATCCAGTGCCTGCTGCCACCGCCATGTCAGCAGGTGCACCACACAGCAGCATCCCTCCCACAGGGACCGTAGTGTTGGGCACAGCATAGGTATCCATTTATGGGGACAGGGATGTTCACATAGCGGGGGCACTGATGGTATCATCCATTGGACCATACACGTATGACGCACACCTCACACACCCAGCCCATTCAGTATGTTGTTCGCAACACTGACACAGCTATACTGCTAGGCCAGGGACATTCCCAGCCGTACATACACAGATGCATGAACATCTGTCTGTGGCATGAGCTACAATGATGGTGGGGTTCAACACATAACGTGTTTGAGTATGGCTGGCGCAGATGTTCTGTGCACGTGTCTACATGGTAAACCTGTTCTACAGTAGCCAGCGGTGATGTGCTGTGCACATGTCAATGCTGCACATTGTGTTGGTGTCTGTCTGTCAACAGGTCAGTGGTGGAACACACAGGGGTATTAGTGATCGAATATGCATGCCGCCCTGTACAGCTGTACTGCTAACATCTCAGGTGCTAATGTGTCATGGACATGCACACCTTACCCGGACAGGTGGTAGTGGGTTGCCACCCGTACCCATCTCCTCTTGTGGGTTGCTATGATCCAACACCCTCTTTGTATTGTATGTTCAGGCTATGCACCTGTGTGGGACATGTGGGCATGCAATGCACTACTGCGTACCTTTGCACCCATTGCACAATATGTCACACAGGTACGCTAGCAGCCATACACTTCACAGCTTGATGACAGTACAACAGGTGTTGTACACATGTAACACATATCCTGTGGGACATGGTCATATGTACAGGCATGTCCAACTGTCACGTACCACTTCTACCCCTATATGACGGATATGCAGTACTTGTGGCGGTACAGCAACTGTCACATGTAGTCATGCAATGCCCCCCTACCTACATGGTGTGGTACTGCCTGTAGGGGATATGCGTCTGCATCCATGCTGTGCCCATAGCTGACAGTTGCACATCGATATGTGCAACATACCTCATTTGGTGTTCTCATGGGTGCATGTTCAACATGGCTCCACATTGTTTGTGTCTGTCACACAGTCATTGTTGTACATGGTTTACATGCCAGCCATGGCTTACTGTATTTTATTCCATGTACTTCATTGGGATACCATCATTATACATTATAACAGCGTATTCCAGCCATCACATAGCCTTCCTAGATGACACTGTTAGCCAGCCAGTAGTAGGTGTTCCGCCATCTGCACATAGGTCACACAGTACGAGGGCGGCTGACACCGATTCTGGGGACACGGTGCTGACAGCTGTGGATGGGTGTGATGCTGTCGACAAACATGACTGCACCTGATGGTCACATCTGGATGGGTAACATTCACAACACACACCTACCTTCACGTAGTAACACATCATCTACAACAATGGACATTCCTGCCAGAACAATGTGTGCAGTATGTCTGTTTGACCACTGTAGGCACCACTGGTGGCCCCCAGCATGGCAGCCAACAGCACCGGTGTATATCCCGTGGAACCATGGGTTACACCATTCACAACACACCTGTCTCAGATGACCCTGTTGTGGATCACAGTGCAGTTCCACACATCATGTTACACTAGGCATCATGCACTGATATGTTGCGGACGTGTGAACAGCTGTGCAACTCAACATATGCACACATGACACATCACCTGATACAACATATCTCTCATACAACGTGTTATTGTGACCGCCCTGTGATGGCATTACACAGGCTACGTGTACTGGGACATGTGATGGCTCACCGGTATATTCACCCTCTGGGTGTGTGTCTAGCCAAGTGTACAGTAGGCAGTGGTCTGAACACAGGGACACTGCACATTGACCTACTGTGTCACTGCAACTGTTGCCTATGCTCATACTGTACTTATACAGGCATGTGGTATCTGACCACTATGACAGTCCTGGTCGACCACACTGCTGTGGCACACATGACCTGCGGCCATCTGCCTGGGGTGTGGAGCACACATGTACATCTTCACATGCTATACTGCCTCTGTGGCGGTGTCACATGACTGTCTCCAGCAGGGCTGTAACAGGCAGGCACGGCATGGGGTCATGTGGGACAATGCTTGCACCTTCCACTGTGCTGCACACAAGCAAGGCACACACACTAGTGCACCACTCACATTTATCTGCAGTGACTGGGACCTGCCTCCATGCTCTGCGCAGCATGCCTGCAAGTACAGATTGTACACGGATCGTACCTCCCAGGCACATACCTGGACTGCAACACACACAGGTGAGGGGATCCCACATCACACAGTGTTTTGCACACATCCTGGATAGTTGCTGAACACAATGCATCATAGGTGCTAAATGTGCAGATACCCATGTTTGTGACCGCTAGACACATTGTAACATGCAGCAGAGTTTACATTGTACACCACAGGTTACATGCTGTCTGTGTTGTTATACTGTACATTGGGCCTCAGACAGCTGATACTGCCATGTGCTGACAGCAACCCACACTTCCCTAGAATGGACACCCATGTACCTACACATGCTTGAGGCATGCACTCCACCCAGCTGGATGACACATTACACAACACATACCATACCTACACTACCCTCAGCATGCACAATACCTCCATGTGTCTGGTGTGTTGCACCTGGGGTTATCCCCCCTTTGGTGGATGAACACATATGCTTCACGGCCCTGCTAGCCACACCCTGGACACACACCCATCGCAGCATACACGGAACATGTGTACTACAGCCAGTACTACTGACGTCTGCTGACAGCAGTTGTTAATGGCATGACACCCCAGCAGATGGACAATGTACATACATATGCTGACACATACCACAGTGCACTTCCGTAGCATGTACACAATGGTAGGGACCATGCTATTCCACACAGAGACATGGCGGTACTGACCTTTTCACAGACGCCACGGTGGTGGTCATGTTCCATGCACATCTGATGTATGGGCACATGTGCAGGCTGTTGCACGGTGGTGTATATTCACATGTGTGGGGTGCATCACTTGTCAGCCATGGTGGGTCCTCGTGGTCCATCACATGCTCCAAGGCTAGCTACCTACACATGACTGCCGCACATTGCAGTGTGGGGCCTCAGGCAGTGTGGTGGTATGTCTGTGTTGTTTGGCTACATCCACATTCAATGTCACATACAATAGTCACCCAGGCATTGCAGACCGAGATAATGTTGGCAACGTGCCAGGCGATGGTGTACTTACCAGCAATACACACTCTCACTCACTACAGGGTTGCAATCCATACATGGACATCGTAGTGTCCCTGTGGACACATACATGGTACTGACATGCACACATTATGTCCTGGGACACTGGCCCGATGTCACCTTCCGATGTCCCTAGCTGTTATGTCCCGCCAACCTGTTTGGTATGTGTCTCCACACCAGCCCACTATATTCACTGCTAGCCTGTTGTCAGACATTGTGTACCTTGACCACCGCACAGCCGCATCTATCGCACTACCCATGGGTGGCACTGCATTGCACGTGTGGGACTGCATTCGTACACCCATGACTGGACCGTTCTGTATGGCACTGGGGCACATCCTCACAAACGTGCTTCACGCACACATTGATGGCCTCCATGCCTTTTCTGGCACCCTTGTTGGGCTTCTGTGTGCCACAGCACGCCACATACACATGCTGGCCACCTGTCATACCATTGCATGGGTGCTTGGGGTGGTACAGAGGGCAACAAATCAGACGTTGTCCTCACATTGCCCTTCAGCACCATTCCACGTTCTGGTATTGGCAACGTACACATCCACCTGCACATCATACACTGTGTCTCAGGATGTTAGGCTATATGACTCCTGGACAGGAAACACAGTGGTGCAAGCATATCATAGTACCTACTACATGTCAGGTACATATGGCATTACGCAGTCCTCAGTCATGGGGCCCCTCATGTTCACTATTTGCTTACATACACAACATGCTGTCACAGAGTACTGTCCATGCCTAGATATCCCACATCTACATACCTGGCACCATTATAGCTCCACCAGCTCATACCGATAACAACCATACGGGTGTCAGTGTGGCAGATACATCATGTGGGTGTCATGGCAACAGGATGCATGACACATGGTGCATGCACATCACCTTTGCATAGCAACATTCACCCACTGACTATCACATGGATACTGGTCCCGTACATGCATATCACATTGTACATGGTTGCTGTACACACAAATGCCCCACACGGTCCTGTGGTTACCGTATTCCACTGTGGCATGGATACACTTCTGCAGGGCCACACCTATCTGTACTGTGTGTGATGCTGGTACATAGGTAGCCATTGTACCTGTGGCATACACACATCTACACACGGTCAAGGGTACAATACCACATTCATGGTGTACCTTCCACAATGGCTACGACTTTACATGGCACAGCATTGTCATGCCACGATGTGTACCAGGCTCGGACAGTTTACATATGCGGCTGACAGATGGAAAACACATATGTACACATCTGCATACCACATACACAGGGGTGTCTTCTGCTCTGACACGGACCATGTCCTCCACATTACTGATGCATATACTCCTCATACATGACAATTGCAGTGGGCACTGTGAACGGACTGCTCATGGATATGTGCACACATGCCACACTGCATGGGCTGGGCTTCTGTGTTACTTCCGCAGACACAACACACACCATGCTGTGGAACATAGGTCCTGTGCACATCCCACAGGGACACACAGTGGCACTGTTCATGTGATAGCTCCCTTGCTGTTTGAGTGACACATAGTCATGGTACCACCACAGCAGCAGTACTGTGTAAACATGCAGTTGACACCCGCCTCTGCTGTTCACTGGACACTACCATGGGGAGGTGACACTACTGTGTACACTGCACATGTGTTTACACATGGACCTGCCAGACTTCATTGTTGCCCACAATGCACCTGCTACAGATCGTTTGGGCATGGTTACTTGGTGTTCCTTCCATTTTGGATGGCTATGATGCTACTACTCTGTCCCATACCTACAGGCCATATGTATCCTGTTATTGTACATACCAATAGGCAATACCTCCATTATGCATGATATGCCTGTGATACTGTGTATAATGTCTGTCATATCCACCATGACAGCTTTACATTACACATAGTTGACATAGTATCCCCTACTGCAAGGCATACGTGCACGTCGGGCGCACATTATGTATGACATCGATGGTATATGCCCATACACATGTGTGCTGTGACAGTATACATACATGTCCTATCCCCTGCTATGGCACTTCCTTGTTGGACATCCACTGCCAGCATCGGCGTGTGGTCTGGCATTGTTCTCTCTTATGCCCCCCTGTGGCAGCTTTTGTGGTGTCTCGGCTGTGTACATGATGTCCCACTGCTGTGCACACGGTGTCCACAGTCGTTGGTATGCTCAGCAGGATAGCACTACATAACCACCTTTCACCACTCTCTGCATTATGGACAAGTATCATTACTTACAAACACCATTCCCATACAGTACAGCATCGTCATACACATCATGCGTTACACACCCGTACATATCGTGTGTTCTACATACCTTGTCGGTTTTTCATTCCGTTTTTCGTTCCGTGTATCGGTATTCCTATTTATTACTCTTTCCATTGTACACTGCTGGTTTGGTATGAGCATACGGTTTGAATATCCTGGGAGTCATCCTTATATCCGTCGATACCTGCAACATGTGGGTTCATCCCACCAATTGCTGTTCCTCAGTGTGTAATTGTGCGCATATCACCTGTGCATCTACTCCATTCGGACATTACGCATTGTAACTGGGGTATGGTTGGATTCCTCACCTGGGCGTTGGCTATTTGCCCTACCTTCGTGGAGATGGTCTGTATTGTGTTATGTTATGTGTAACTGCAGCTGCTATGTGTGGCGACAGGTACATTTCGCAGTGGTGTTAGCCGTGGATTGTGTGTGTTGGGTATGGTATTAGGTTCAACATGTGGGTGTCCCTGTCCTGACGGCGTCTGTTGATGGCGTTTTGCATTCGGATGTGTAACATAGCTGTTGTATTCCTTTAAACAACGCATGCAAGTATGCATCCGCTGTTGATTGTGTTTCCCACGCAAGATGTTGCGGTTATGAAGATGTCATTGACTGCCTGTATGTTTGTGCTGCTATTACGGCTTGTATCCCTTTAATATGTACGATGGGGGATATCGGAGGTTGTAGGTGACGGATACGGGTTGTGGGCCTTGCATCTCTACATACACAGTATGGTTGTCTGTGTGCTCCATCCCTGCCTGGGGAGTTGACAGTTAATTGTCTGTTTGTCTGGGAGTGTAGGTTGTGTTGTTGTCATGTGGTGTTGGTATCGCCTGCGTGTGTGCTTCATGCATGTATTCCTCCGTCACATCTGTGGTATATCAGCGGTTGTTTGTACGTGACGACTATCCCTTGTCATTCTGTCCCAGATATTTACAGTCATTGTGGTCCTGTACTTGGGATGGTCTGTTTGCCAGTGGTTGCCACCTATTCAGGTGGGGATTCTTGTTTGACACTTGTAGAACACACAGCAGTGTTTACGGGCCGATACGTGGCCACGGTCAGTACCGAGGTAGCACATATGTATTTCCGCGGTACATACCTATTGCTGTGTGACTTTGCCGACGTATCGTTTTGCAATTAGCATATCGGTGTCATACATACGGTCATGATTAGTACATACGTCCTTTCCATTTCCTGTGGGGTATATTCCTGTGCTACATTCTGGGACATTGTCACTTTGCATCGTTATCGCCGCCACATGCCTAGCCAGGGTGGGGCTCTCACTACTACTTTGGGACTACTGGTGTACATATGCCTGTGGCTAATGTACTGTATGCCTACACATATTATTCCACTCTGCCTCTAACATGGCACCAACATACACATATTACAGAGACACACACATTACACTCGCACAGCGACACACACGGCACCCTCACCGCACACATACACATACTACGGCAGTCACGGGGACGGTTACACTCAGTAACTGCGTGGGCCGCATCACCGGCGGTGGTGTCTACCTTCCCCTTCATATCATCATAGTATTACCCGCGCATGTACTGTTACTGTACTGTGGCCTGGCGATCATTCCGACTCATGGTTATGCATTTCGGTATGTTGCCCTTTCCATAGTTGGCGGTATCCTCTTCTGTTAAACCTCCCAGATGCTCAGGTTGTTGTTTCACTATGTATACTATGTACAGATATCGCGTGTTACATCTCTGTCACCTTACATCCCTCTGATTCCCTGTCTTACCTGTAGTACTTATATGTATATGTGTACATATATTTCTATATATGTAATTATATCTATCTACATATATGTATATGCACATATATACATGTTTATATGTATACACCTTGCGGCGATTGTGGCAGCATACAGCAACGCTGTCTGCTGTAGGACCCGCGTATGGTTCAGGTGTTGGCGTTCCATGCTCCACTGGCTGTTGCGTGTACAGTGTTTGGGTGCTGCCTATGTTGGAGTCACACATGGGGCCACCCATACGGTACACTTTACGGGTGGTCATGTTTGTGTGCCGTCCATTTCACTGTGTGTGCAGGTAGGGAGGTGTCAGTCCATGGGGCCTACGCTGTCAGAGTATGTGCTATACGTTCCCTCTTTGCCAGGGCATAGGCATATTGGGTATGCCTCCGTCTGCCTACTGGGGCTGGCACAGTGTGTTCATGGTCCTGAACCCTCTGTGCCTGGACTGGCCTTGGCAGTTGTGGTGGGCTTTGTGGCCCTTCACCATTATGTCCCTGCAGCAGCTGCTTCCGCAGGATCATATTATGTAGCATGGCACATACTATGAATATGTGGGCACATGTGCCTGGAGAGTACTGCAGGGCTCCACCAGATGTATCCAAGCACCGGAACCATGATTTCAGCATCCCAAACACACGCTCTATGATTATTCTGGTTTGTGCGTGTGCCTCATTATGGCGTTCTTGCATGTGTGTGTGTGCATTTCTGATGGGAGTCATCATCCATGGCTCCAGTGCATAGCCAGCATCCCCCACAAGGTGGCCTTGTGGGATGTCCCCCCTGGTGAATACCTGGTACAGCTGTGAGGCATGCCAGATATGGGAGTCGTGGTAGCTTCCAGGGCTGCCAGCACACACATCCATGATAATGCCCTGCGCATTGCACATGACCTGGCAATTGATGGAGGGGAATCCCTTACGGTTTATGTAGCATCTACCCTGCTCCCCAGGTGGTGACTTGATTTGTATGTGCGTACAGTCTATCGCACCCAGTACCTCCGGGTATTGTGCCACACGGTGGAAGTGGTGCATATTGCTAGCCAACTCCTCCTGAGATCTGGGGAAGTATATATGCTCATTGGCATGTGGTAACATGGCATCCAGAAACTGGTGTAGTACCCTGGATGCTGATGCCTGTGAGATGCCCATTATATCCCCAGTTGGCCTTTGCAAGGTACCTGTGGCCAGTATTCGCAAGCTTACACATACCTTTGTGTCCACTGGGATGGGCTCCCCTCTGTTGTTTTTTGTTCTCAGGCCTGGCCGGCACAGCTCCACTATTTGCTGTAACGTGTCCCTATCCACCCTGTAACGCTCTACTATCTCCAGGTCTTGTAGCCCCTGGTAGGTTACCCTTGGTCTGAACACTCTCCTTCTCCTCTGAGGCCTACGGTAGTTGTCGGCACCCTCCTCCACAACACCGTCTGTCTCTAACACATGCTGATGGATCACGGCCACGGCAGCACCCAACATGTACATTTTAAAAGTTCCCCGTGTGTTTACACCTATGGTGCGGCGTTTGGGAATACACAGCTGTGTGTTGTGTACATTCACACTTTATACTGTTGTGCTGTACACCCGGTGATGTCATAGGGTGTGTCTGTGCGGCCGTATCTGGGGATTATCTTCCGTGTTTTACCATTGGCACTGCAACGCTGTTGCCCTTTGGTGTTACATTACTCTTGCCTGCAATGGATTACCTTTCGACCTTCCCTTACTGTTTCTGCACGTTGCACCTACTATTTCCTGGCATGCATCCTGCAGAGCCCTGTCATGTGTAGTTTCTGAGACATGGCATATCGTGCATTTTGTGTGCCGCCGCCGTTATGCTGCCTGTCTGCTTGGCTCTGCTGTGTCAGGTCTTCACTCTTTGCAATCTGCTACCTCCCCTACTTTCTTTGCATTCATATGCCTCCCCTATCCCGTTTTGCAGGTTTCTGCATGCAGAGTTGTCAGCTGCTGCCGATTGGCCTTCGTGGGTTGATTAGTGTTGATTGCTCATTACTACTCCAATTACACTGCTTCTGCATTTCCTCATATTCTCAACATCACCTTCCTGTTTCCAATGTTATTTGCGGGGCGAGTGTCACATGACTGGGTTAAGGGAACGTAGTCATCCTCGTGCACATGCACCTCTGCGCGCATTGTGTGCTCTCAGCTCAACTATTTCCCCACACGCCGGTCCTGCAGCTGTGATGTGCAATGCAATGTACAGCCCAGGTTTGCTGAGCTCCAATGTGCTTCCTCCTACAGTGGCACACCCCTCTGCAGGTGACATGTATTCCCTCTGAGCCACTCCTCGGTGTATTACCGCTGTGCCATTTGGTACAGCCTTACGCCGCCAGGGGTTTTGCAATTCAGTATTATCTGCCTCATTTGCATGGCATTGACTACTAATTCATAGTTACCATGCCGAACACTGCCGCGAGTCCTTGGCAACCCTTGCACCGTGGTTGTGGCTTTCCATGCATACCATGGTGTATTGTGGCTGTGAAGCTGATGTGTATTACGCTGCTGTTTTATAACATTGTCATATTATTTCATTGTTTTGCACCTTCCGCAGACATGTCCTGGGGTTCTGCTGTGAGTTTCTGTGGACATACCATTTATGTTATTATTTACATGTTGTGCATGTTTTCTTTTGACATTCTCTGTGTCTTTCACCATTGGCATATGGCAACAGTGTGATACCTGATGCTGACAGCCTTCCGTTACTCCTATGTTATGTTTGGGAAAATGTAAACCGTTTTTTTTTGGTTTACATTGCCGTGGCCTTATGCTATGCCTGCGCCACTTCGTGGATCACTATATGCCTTCATTTGCATGGTGCAACACCGCACATGGGGTGTTTAGCATACCTACACCGGAGGCGCAGATCTGGCGCACGCCGGTAGTGCACGTGGGATTGGATCATACCTGAATCGCTCAGCGGCCATATTTGGCATTGTAACGCCTACGCTATGCGTGCGCCTGGCGCAAGGTTCATGAATCCCAGGGTTGGTCTATTTTTCTGCAGCTATTTCAGGCCTTTTGGTTTCTACAGTTATTGAGTTTGTTAAATGCACAGCCTTTGCATAACAGAATTACATTAGGCTACTAACAAGCAGTAGTAAATGCAGCAGAATAAGTGCAATTGAGTCATTGTAAGAGCAGGCAGCAAAAGCAAATTAAAGTAATATAGTTGGAATAGACAGATATACAGTAAAATGTTTTTTGTTTATAGGTTACATGAGAAGGGATGAAACATGATAGGTTCTGGTTGAGAAACAAAGGGGGTTGGGGTGGTCCCTCCCAAATGATCTCTGTCGACTCAGTAGGATAAGCTGATGAGATACAACTGGGTGGTGTGTTCTAAATTCGATTTGTAGTAGGGGTTGCCAAGTCACAAGCCAACAAATATTTGAACACAACAATGGGGAACCCTTACAACTCCAACAGAACAGAAAACTTTTAACAAAACAAATGCAATACCAGAATAAGATACAAAATAGATGTGACCAAAGCTTAACGAAAGAGCTTCAAATCAACATGAAATACATGACTGATACTCAGAGCACTGCACAACACAGAAACACTTCAACTAACTACAGATATTTGTAATTAAGAGAGGAATGCTGTGTCTCAGCTACTCACACTATTTAACTGCTGCTGTTCACGTTTCAAAGGAATTCTTTGGTAACCTTTGTTAACAGACCCTAGCAAAGAACTGTTAAAAGTACAAAAGAGCAGAATATGTATAACCAAACAAATGTAATAACCAAATAACATACAAAATACAAGTAATCAAAGCTTAAATACTGAGCTTCAAATTTAAATTACATGCAGAGATGACTGATATTCAGAGACATGCAGTCCACACAAACATAAGACAGATATACCATATTGCCATATATATGTAAACAATGTCACATTTGCCGAGTTCCTATACAACATGCAAAGCTGTTTGTATGTGACAGGTCTGAAAGTTATGCTCCACATTAATGCTGCATTATCTCATATTACATCAGTGTTTCTCACCTGCCTTCATTTCACAGGCTAACATCACAGGCTAACAGCACAGGCTAACAGCAAATAACATACTTCTCTGCGCCAGGTATACATATTTGCCTGATGTGTGTGTAGCACTGGAAGTCATAACACAGTTAAACACTTTTCCAATTTCAACTTAGTAATTATAATCAAGATGCTGTCCGGTTTGATTCTCAGCTAGAGTGTCTTCTGCGTGGAGACATGCGTGAATGGTCGTACCTTCGTTGAAGGTTGTGTGTCAGGCCTGGCAAGCCGGTAAGTAAAAATCAACTGCCAATCATTAGCGGACTGGAGTTCCGCTGTGGAGACCCCTAACCGGGAAAAGCCGAAAGACACAAACAAACAATTATAATCAACCTAGTAATTCTTTATGTTTCAAGGCAATACAACAACCTGTAGCTGCAGACATTTTATCTGTTTGATGCACTGAAACTAAGATAGCACATTTGTAAAACAAGTACAGCTTATTTACTTGACATTTTGCAACTCATGTCTGTAGGTTTGAGGCTTCCATCTTCTACTATTAATACATGCATGTGCACAGGTAATACGTGATATACATTTCTGTTCTTTGTCAGTATGGCACACTCTGTTTACACTCTTGCAGCTCAGTCATACCTCTCAACCTGTTAGAGCAAGACATCTGGACAAAGGCACAAATAAATGGGGGTCAAAGGCCCAAAAATAGTGACACTTTATAAATATTGCTGTAACACATCTAGACAGCTGATAGCAAAGTAGGTTTTGCATTCACAAGAATACTCTGAAGGATATGGCATCTGACATTCAAATGTATTCTATTATATTATGATTTCAGTCTTTAATGATTTGCCAGTGATTTGCCAGACAAAACACAACTGTGTGAGAAAATGACTACAAATATGAGGCAAACATGGTCAGTCTGCAAAACTCTGGACAGTTGTAAGGTATAAGCTTAGCACATAACATACAGTTCAACACACACTTCTGCACTAGTTGTTTACTATGCACATAACCTATATAGGTCTCTTAAATGTGTAAGACAAGCATATGTATCATAGTAATATTCACAAGTGACATGAATATTTACAACATCCCAGGTAGCTGGCCTGGCAGTGTCACAGTCAGTTCTGTACACCAGACACTCCAGTAGTAGTCATATGTGAGCTGACCTTTGCTGGCATGACTCAGGGGCCAGAGCTGTGACCTATGTCGGTGCAGACAGAGCCGTCAGGGATGGCTGTAGGTGATGGACAGCAACATGTCAGTCTAGCAAGTCTTGTTGAGACCTGTTGTTTAACTTCATATTTACCATGATTGCATCCCCCATCTGCATTCCATTACATGCTTAATTGTATAACATACCTGTTATGGTGCTGTAGTGTTTTCTGAGAGAAATCCACAAGTGTTGCTTTTCATATTTGCAGTCTGTCTTTCTAGTAAAAGGTTCAGACCTGTATTTGCTTGGGCAGTAGCGTGCCTTTTGTATATAATGCTCATCAGCAGATAATGGCCTGTGCACCAATTGGTGTCTTCCACTTGCTAATTGCATCCAGAACAGATGTGTTGTCTTTCCATTAGCCAATGGCATGGCAACACAGTGTTATGATTAAGTCCTTCATGTGGGCCTTGCTCCTTTTCACTGCCTGTGAGGTGGACATTATGGAGGTGTGGGAACTACAGTATCACAGAGGGTAGGTGGAAATACTGTCCACTGTTTGGATTAATGATCTTTGTCCACAGTTTTGCATGCTATGTCTGCATATCTGTCAACCTCTTAGCACCAGAAATGTGGAGAAAGCACAACAAAATGGGGGACAAAGTTCCAAAATTAGGGACAGATTGTAAGTATTGCTGTTATACAGTTAGAAACTTGCTAGAGTAACAGGGTTTGTTTGGACATGCATTTTCTGCATGATTTGAAGTCTGAAACTGATATGTTTATGACATACCTCTCAACTGTCCAAATTTTCGCAGAATGTCCAGAAGTTTGGCTCTTATTTTGGTCTGTTCCTCATACAAATTTTTTTTTGGCAAATCACTAGGATGATCTGATGATTGAAGTCAGTAAATAATGACATCCATTTGTGTTTCAGACTTCATATCCTTCAGAAAATATATGTTAAAACAAACCATGTCATTCCAATACCAATATTTAAAATATGTCCCTATTTTTGGGCTTCTGTCCCCTAATTATGTCAGGCTTTGTCCAGATCTCTTGGAATAAGAGTTTGAGAGGAATGGTGATAAAGAAGAGGAGGAGGAGAGTGAAAGCAGTGCCAAGGATTAAATGGTGGAAGTTAAAAAAGGGTGATTGTGAGGTGGAGTTCAGGGAAGAGTTAAAACAGGCACTGGGAGGCAGTGAAGAGTTACCGAATAGCTGGGTAACTACAACAGAGCTAGTAAGGGAGACTGCTAGAAAGGTACTTGGTGTGACATCTGGACAGAGGAAGGAGGACAAGGAGACCTGGTGGTGGAATGAGGAAGTACAGGAGAGTATACAGAGGAAGAGGCTGGTAAAGAAGAAGTGGGATCATCAAAGAGATGAAGAAAGTAGACAAGAATATAAGGAGATGAGGTGCATGGCAAAGAGAGAGGTGGTGAAGGATAAGGATAAGGCATATGGAGAGTTGTATGAGAGATTGGACACTAAAGACGGAGAAAAGGACCTGTACCAATTGGCTAGACAGAGGGACAGAGCTGGGAAAGATGTGCAGCAGGTAAGGGTGATAAAGGATAGGTTCATAGGTTCATAGGTTCATAGGTTCATACTAGGCTATCTGCCCAAGGGCATTTATAAGCCTAGCCCATATAGTATGGTGGCTTTCGCCACTTTTTTGAAAAAAAAAAACTATGCCTATCATTTTGCTGTGCCTCCTCTGACACACTGAAGTAATCCTGAAGTATCTGCAATCTCCCCCATCCATTACATGGCCTTATATGTCAGGGCAGGTCACACTCTCTGAGCAAGCGGTATGAGACTGAATAGAGCTGGAGTTCTTTCAGGCAGGCAGCATAAGACATTTTTTGAGACCCTTCCTCCTTTTTGGGTGGAACTTTTTGGGGCCTTTCAAGCTGCAGCAGGTGTCTGGTCAGATCATTTGGGCATTGTACTCAATCTCAATCATAATAAGGATGAGTGATGAGGGACGGGATGGCGACCCTCCTTGATCTAATGAATCCCTTCATGATCAGGTGGGTGATGATATAGGTTTTCTTTCTAACTACTTTTTTAATGAGTGTCAACTGAAAGCACTGTGTCACCTGGATCTCTGATCTGAAATCTGATTTCAGTGGTCAGTGCCACCTATATGGCATATGGTAGCTTAGTAACCTTTTTTTTCCGAAGGGTATGATGCATTTTTGGCGTTTAACTTCAGGCCATGGCTCTGGCAGCTCTGGCACCAGTGAGTGCCTTCTGGGAGGATCTGGAGAGGATGTCTGTGTCAGATGTATGGTTTGCAGTCATCTTTAGTTTGCAGTCATCTGAAACCCTCCTGTTTGTTGTTTTGTTTGTGTTGTTTGTAAGAAAAGTAGATGATGTTGAAGAGGAGAAGACGGACTGACAACAACACCACTTGTGACACCCTTTTGAGTCTGACATGGGCTGTGGGTTCTGTCACTTAGCCAGTTTGCAACCATCTTGTGATGTATGGGTGGGTTTTCAATTGATGATGTTTTTTTTTTTATATGATACCTGGGGTATGTGTGTCAAGGCCTTTGCCAGGTCGAGGTAGGCTGTATGGACTGTCTTTCCCTCATCAATGATAGTGAGGGAAGCATACTCACAAATGAGGAGAGTGTGTTGAGTAGATGGAGAAAGTACTTTGAAGGGCTGATGAATGAAGAGAATGAGAGAGAGAGAAGGTTGGATGATGTGGGGATAGTGAATCAGGAAGTGAAACAGATTAGCAAGGAGGAAGTAAGGACAGCTTTGAAGAGGATGAAGAATGGAAAGGCTGTTGGCCCAGATGACATACCAGTGGAAGCATGGAGGTGCTTAGGATAAATGGCAGTGGAATTTTTAACCAGATTGTTTAATGACATTTTGGAAAGTCAGAGGATGCCTGAGGAGTGGAGAAAAAGTGTTTTGGTACCTATGTTTAAGAATAAAGGTGATGTGCAGAGCTACAGTAACTACAGAGGGATAAAACTGATCAGTCACAGCTTGAAGTTATGGGAAGGAGTAGTGGAAGCTAGGTTAAGAAGGGAGGTGATGATTAGTGATCAGCAGTATGGTTTCACGCCAGGAAAGAGCACTACAGATGCGATGTTTGCTCTGAGAGTGTTGTTGGAGAAATACAGAGAAGGTCAGAAGGAGTTGCATTGTGTCTTTGTGTAGTTAGAGAAAGCATATGACAGGGTGCCTAGAGAGGAGTTGTGGTATTGTATGAGGAAGTTGGGAGTGGCAGAGAAGTATGTAAAAGTGGTACAGGATATGTACGAGTGTAGTGGGACATTGGTGAGGACTGCAGTGGGAGTGACAGATACATTTAAGGTGGAGGTGGGATTACATCAAGGATCAGCTCTGAGAACTTTCTTATTTGCAGTGGTGATGGACAGGTTGAAAGATGAGATCAGACAGGAGGCCCCATGGACTATGATGTTTGCAGATGACATTGTGATATGTAGTGAGAGTAGGGACCAGGTTGAGGAGACCCTGGAGAGGTGGAGATATGCTTTAGAAAGGAGAGGAATGAAGGTCAGCAGGGCTAAAACAGAGTATATGTGTGTAAATGAGAGTGAGGGTAGAGGAATGGTGAGGATGCAGGGAGTAGAGTTGGTAAATAAAGGTGGATGAGTTTAAGTACTTGGGATCAACAGTTCAGAGTAATGGTGAGTGTAGAAGAGAGGTGAAGAAGAGCATACAGGCAGGGTGGAATGGGTGGAGAAGAGTGTCAGGAGTGATTTGTGACAAACGGGTACCAGTAAGAGTGAAAGGTAAGGTCTACAGGAGGGTAGTGAGACCAGCTATGTTATATGGGTTGGAGAAGGTGGCATTGAAAAAAAGGCAGGAGTCAGAGCTGGATGTGGCAGAGTTAAAGATGTTAAGATTTGCACTGGGTGTGACTAGGATGGACAGGATTAGGAATTAGTATATTAGAGGGTCAGCTCAGGTTGGACAGTTTGGAGACAAAGGAAGAGAGGCGAGATTGCATTGGTTTGGACATGTGCTGAGGAGGGATGCTGGGTATATTGGGAAAAGGATGCTAAGGATGGAGCTGCCAGGTAAGAGGAAAACAGGAAGGCCTAAGATAAGGTTTATGGATGTGGTGAGAGAGGACATGCAGGCAGTTGGTATGAAAGAGCATGATGCAGAGGACAGGAAGAAATGGAAACAGATGATCTGCTGTGGCAACCCCTAACGGGAACAGCTGAAAGAAGATAATGATGACGAGTGACTTCATTCCTGATATCATCTCAATGATTTAGCAGAATCCCAGAAATGTTATGAGGAAGAGGCCATAGATATGAGGCCAAAACCTGGGCATTCTGTGGAAATCTGTACAGCTGAGAGTTCTGTATGTCTGGCCATTGTTAACAGACTTTCAAGATTGTGTAGCAGTGTAGTGTGTAAATGTTTGTTGGGCTAAGTAGGGAGAGGGGCACATGTGAGTGTCATAGATCCTTTTCTATCTGACTGTACATGCAGCTACAGTTGCTGGTGGTCTATCAGCTGTGTATGCTTGTAGGAGCAGACTGAGACATGTCCCTTAAAACCTCAGGATTCCAAGTATAGTGTGATTTGGGGCAGTATATATATATAGGAGTAGTGTGTGACTGGCAATCAGGATATGTTAGCTGAAACAGTCGGTATACTGTAAAGGTCAGTTGGCTTACTGGTATGTTGCTTTGACTGTAGTGCAAATGGTTCTGGGTAGACAATTTCTCACTGAAGTTTGTTTTTCCCTACAGTTACATCCCTGTAGTGCATGATATAGTATAGCAATAACCCACGCCTGGGTGGGGGTAATGCTGAATTTACCCACGGTTGGTGTTGGTTGGTCATGAGGGCGAAGCCCGATTGGCCAAAGAAAGACAACCATGGGTAAATCCAGCATTACCCAAACCCAGAAGGGGGTTATTGCTATTATACAATGACATTATTTAAGAAAAAAAATAATTACTTTTCTTAAATAATGGCATTGTATAATGCCTCTTTGCTGCCCTTCCGCAGCTGTCTGATATTCTGAGGCAGTTCTGATGTACTGCGCATGCACATGCTTAAGCAGTACATCAGAGCTGTGGGCAAAAGCAACGGAGAAAGCAAGATCTCCATTGCTTTTTACAGTGTCTTGCTATGTTAAAGGAGTTTAACATAGTGAGACAGCTTTAAAAAAAGCAACGGAGAATGTCCGTTGCTTTTTTTAAAGCTGTCTCGCTATGCTAAACCTATTTAACATAGTGAGACACATTTAAAACAAGCAAAGGAGATAGGAGGATCTCCGTTACTTTTTTTAAAGCTGTCTCGCTATGTTAAACTCATTTAAAATTGCGAAACAGGTTGCAAAAAGCAACAGAGATCTTGCGTTCTCTGTTGCTGTAAAAAAAAAAAAAAAAAAGAGTTATACTAATGGAAAAAGTCCAGGTGACCGGACCTTTTTCCATTACTATAACTCTGATTTACAATGTGCACACTGTCCAATCAGCATGCACATTTTGGAATATTAATGGGGGGGGTCGTTGTATAATAGCAAATGCATCAGAAATTCCCCAGAGCTGATTTGTTATAGTGTTGTGTTCCTCTGACTGTAGTTCAGAAGGTGCTGGGTAAAATGCTTGGCAGCACAATGTTTTTTCCCTAATGTTACATGACTGCACTCATACTTCTCAACTATCCAGATTTTCATAGAATTTCCAGATGTTTGGCTCATATTTTTGGTCTGTTCCCCATAACTGTTGTGGATTTCTGACAAATCAGTGTGATGATGTGAGGATTGAAGTCACTAAATAATGAGAAGCATTTGGGTCTCAGACGTGAAATATTTCAGACAATATATGTTAAAACAGACCGTGTTACTGTAGCAACTTTATAAACTTATAAAATCAATATTTAAAATATGTCCCTATTTTTGGGCCTTTGTCCCCCCACTTTGTCATTCATGATTTTATATATATATATATATATATATATATATATATATATATATATATATATATATATATATATATATGGGTCCACTTTGTAATTTCGAAATACTGAAATCTTGAATTTCAGTATTTCGAACTTACAAAGCTGAATAATCATTTCCGAAACCGACAGAAGTGCAAAATTCAAAATATCAAAGTAGATATTTTGAATTTCTGCTTCTGGTGGTACGGAATGTGGGTGTTTGGGTTTAATTTTGGTAAGTTTGTGTGTGTGTAAGTATGTTGGTTAGGGATTTAGTGTGTGTAAGTGTGTGTTTGCTGGACTATAAGATGTGTGTGTATGAGTTTTATTTGTGTTACTGCTTGTGCAATCTCGGAGTTAGAATATATAAGTAGGGGGGTGGGGGTGCAGGGGGGCTTGCCCCCCTGCTTATATGTAGTTTTCATTAGTTTATTTGATTGTGGGGGGGTTGTGTATGTTTATGTGTGCACTGTATGTGTAGCGTGAGTATGGGATTTTGAATTTCGTGGTTGTGCGTTTTTGAGTTTGTGATTTGTGGTTGGGTTTTCGGCTTTGTAGTTTCGGAATACTGAAATTCGAGATTTCAGTATTTCGGAATTACAAAGTGGACCCATATATATATATATATATATATATATATATATATATATATATATATATGTGTGTATATATATATATATATATATATATATATATATATATATATATATATATATATATATATATATATATATATATATATATATATATATATATATATATATATATATATATATATATACATACATAGTTTCACTTCATTGATATTCGGTGTCTGCCTTATATAAGTGGTACATTTTGAATTATTTTCTGCTTAAACTCTGAGCTTTGGCCAGCTAAGACAAGACCTACCTGTTATCAACTGGACGTATAAGTGAATTTAAGTAAATCTTTATCTGCACTTTTTTCAAATAATACAGCATTTACATTCATATATTTGTGTTGCATTGAATACTATCTGGCTGGAAGTTGTGGCTCTGTTTTTTTAGTTAATGCTTGTTAGAATTTAGTGCTTGTTAGAATTTCTGCATAGCCAGTGATAAGTGGGGTTAGTTTCACTTCACTGGTATTCGGATTCTGCCTTATATAAGTTGTACATTTTGGATTATTTTCTGCTTAAACTTTGAGCTTTGGCCAGCTAAGACTTACCTGCAATCAACTAGATGCATAAGTGAATTTAAGTAAATCTTTATCTGCACGTTTTTCAAATAATACAGCATTTAAATTGATTTATTTGTGTTGCATTGAATACTCTCTGGCTGGAAAGTTATGGCTCTGTTTTTTCAGTTAGTTCCCCACCCACCCTACCTGCTTTTGTTTTGGTGTTAATCTTGGTGGCTTTAAAACTGCCCACCCCTCTTGTAAATTTACATTTGGATACTCCTCCTGGGCCCATCTCATTTGCTCCCTCAAAAAATGCACTTTATTCATCTGCTTTTACTGTATTTGTGTTTCTTCCTACTTTATTACTTTATTTTGCTTTTGCGTCATCTTAAAACTACTCAGTTGTATTTATTACTGCTTGGTGTAACTATCATTCTAAGCCTTTTGGTTTAAGCACTTGGGCTTCAGACCAGGAGTTTTACATTAAGAAGGTTTGTGGTCTGCACTGTTGTGGCAGGACAGGTAGCTTGCATCCTTCTAAGTTGGAAACTGCTGATTGAATGCTCATTGTCTGTTATTGTAAAAGTGTATTAGTTCTGGTTTAAGCACTTAGGCTTCAGGCCATTTATTTTACATTAAGAAGGTTTGTGGTCTGCACTCTTGTGGGAGGAGAGGCTGGACTCTGCCCTTCTGAGCTGGAATTTCTGGTTAAAGGCTTCTTGTGCCTGCGTTTTTGAAATGTTTTTTTACTGAAATTGGTGTGCCTTGTTTGCTGTAGCATAGACCAGATCCAGGCCTGCTGAATCTAGCTTTGTTTTTATAACTTGAGCACTAATCCAGGCCTTCTTTTTTGGAGAAGGTTCCCCTGCACCCCAGTGGCAGGAGTGTGCAGTTAGAACTTGTTTGATTGAAGACTACAGGAACAGTGCTCAGTTTTGAGATTTTTTTACTGGTTAATTGGGTAATTTGTTTAAAAGCCTTTTCTGATTGCTTATAGTCATCTAAAGCTGTTTTAAGTGTATGTTTTACTGTTTGTAGTCATTTAGCACTGTTTTAAGTGTATTTTTTACTGTTTTTGCCTCATCTGTTAAAAAATGTCCTTGTTTCCCACCTTTCTAAGCTAGTATAATCCAGTTTTCAGGCTAGTGCTGAATTCAGGGCTGTGTTACAAGTTTCTGAGTTGCCCATACCTTACTTTGATAGAAGGAGGTTTCTCTGTTCACCTGTGAGAGAGGGAGCTTTGAGCAGCCATCTGTCCCTGGAGGAGTGGTTCCAGCCCAGAAGTTAGTAGTTTATAAGCCATTTTGGGCTAATTTCTATCTCTTTCATTTCCCTGCTGTAAAAACTGTGTTTGCATGGTTTTGCACGTCCGGGCAGAGCTGGTTAGCTAGGGCTAAATTATTCCTGGCTCCACCAAGTCTCCTCTTCAGTTTTTCCCCTGAAAGTAGTCTAACTCTCAACCTAAGCACTTAAGCATCCTACAGTCCAGCACTTGCTCAGACCTAATAGCAAGCACTACTATATGCCGACACTTGATTGCCCAGCAGGGCAAGGCTTATTATTAACCCCTCACCAACCAAGCAACTAAGCAGCTCACCCTATTATTCAGGCATGACCAAAGGGCAATTTCAGGTATACTCTCCAGTCCAGCTGGTGAACCTGGGTATCCTGAGGCACTGTTACAACTGCCTCATGTACACAGACAACCTTCTCCCCCTACCATAAAACATTAACATACGTGAGAGATGCAATTATATAGCTAAATTGGAGGCTAAGCTCTCTCCACCCAAGACTAGAACAGGCAGTCATGAGGAGAAGGTTAACACTTGCACCACACCTCCAGCCTCACATAGACATACTAAACCAGCACTGGCAAAAAATACACATAAATACACAAAAACATACTCTGAGGCTCTAAATAAAAAACTGCAAAAGCATCAGAGACCTCCAAACCAGACACCCAAAAAACTTGCACCTCCTGTCACAAACCAGACAACACATAAAACACAAAATCATTGTGCTGCACAATCACAACCCTTAAGGCAAAATAACATACCTAACACACTAGTAATGGTGACTCTATAGTCAGGCACACTGACATCCCACTCACTAGGCTGGACAAGGAGAAGGTTACTGTTAGCTGCCTGTCGGGAGCCAGAATCCACCACATAATACAAGCACTCAGGTCACTACAGAACAAGTACAAATATGACTCTGTCATTGCTCAGGTTGGTGTGAATGACCTGAGACATACCTCCCTGGACTACATAAAAAGAGACATGGAAAAGCTCTCTGATCATGTAGCCCAGGAGGGTATGACCCTGACCCTGAGTAGCGTCCTGCACTCACCAAGAATGATACCACAGTGTAAAGAAAAAATTATTAATTTCAACAACTGGCTAAGCTTCTGGTATCATTCAAAGGGGATCCAGTGTCTGTCAGCCTGGGATGACATGCTCGACAAGCCTCGGTGCTTCACAAGAGATGGCTTACACCTGTCACCCCTAGGCTTTCGTGTACTGGCCAAGGCTCTTGCTGCCCCCATAGTGCCTTTTTTAGGCAAGGCTCAAAAGTCAAACCCACCTCTGTAAACAGCACAAATAAATAAATGAGGGTTATGCTGTCCAACACCAAGAGTTTAAATCTCAAAACACATGAACTCTAAGCACTCCTCAGTATGGAGAACGTCAACATCTGTGCAGTAACTGAAATCTGGTTCAAGGCTACACAGAGCACCCCAGCACTACTGGGGTACAACACATACCACACATTTCAGCCACAGAACATGGACCAAAACACAAAAGGAGGGTGTGTATCCATATTCATCAAGGATACTTACACCTCCAGGTTAGTGGCTCAGCATAATACCTCTGAGATCATCCATGTGCAACTAACATCGGGCAAATCTGCAATGCAAATTGTAGCCTGGTACATATGACCCTGGACCACCACTCCACCTTTCTGGAGACACTGGAAAACATGAAGGTCCTACCAAACATCCTGATATTGGGAAATTTCAATTACCCTACCGTTAACTGGGAAAACTACTCAAGTACAAACTCCCAGGTCCAGCGATTCCTGGAATTTATCAACTCAAATGCCCTGGATCAGCTGGTAAACTCCCCTATCAAAGGTGATAACATATTGGACCTGGTCATCACCAACATGGGTGACAGGTGTTCCACACCAGAGGTCAACCCGTCACTGGTTAGATCAGACCATAAACTAATAAGTCTGGATGTTCAGACCACACCACCACCCCCAACCAAGGAAACCACAGTGAAAACTTTTCTAAAGCAAACTTCACCTTACTTAAGACAGAGGTGGTAAGTTTCACAGCCCCCATGCTAAAGGATAACAGTGTCCAAGATGCAGGAACCTTTACAAATGCACTCTATGAGCACCTACAAGGAAGCATGGATCGTGCCATCTCTAGTAAAACCAAGACTCACTCCCCTAAGAGAGGGAAACCAGTCTGGTGGACCCCTGCCATAAACAGGCTATACAATAGAAGGAGGAAACTAGTACAGAAAAAAAGCAAATCCCAAAAAGGAAAGACATCCCTGATCAGTATCAGTAATAAACTAAGGTCCCTCATAAAATCATTCAAGGCTAACTTCAAAAGAAAAATAGCTAAAGATTCGAAAGATAAATACAAAGCCTTCTTTAGCTATGTCAAGAATCTAAGTGGCAACTCGCAGATATGCTCTGAGCTAGTGCAAATAGCACAAAATATACTGAACCTACTGATATTACCAACATCCTGGCAGATAGATTCAGTGCAAACATCACCCCCTCTCACCCCCGAAAGGGCCCACAACAACACTGGAAAAGTGTACTGTCCCGGAAATCACAGACACACAGGTGAAAACAGCCCTTTCAAAAGCCAAAAGCACAGCGTCAATGGCACCAGATGGTGTCCCAGGCTGCGTCTTGCACGAACTACAGAATGAACTAACCTCCCACCTAAACACACTGTTCAACTTCAGCCTCTCCACAGTCTATGTGCCCATAGAATGGCACACAGCAACGGTTATTCCACTCCACAAAGGAGGGGTCACAACTGACCCTGGTAACTATTGCCCCATAAGCCTGTCTAGCCTGGTCTGCAAGGCTATGGAGTGCATCTTCATGGAACTCATTAACAAAGACATTGGAAACCTCCAAACACTTGACCCGACCCAGTTCAGCTTTGTTAAGGGCAGATCATTCCTACTAAACCTGATTGACTTCTTCAAGACAGTCACCAAGGCCATAGATGAAAGGAAGGTAGTTCACACAGCCTACCTTGGCCTTGCCAAGGCTTTTGACACAATTCCCCACTCGGGAATTATAGAAAAACTCACCAGCCTGAACATAAACCCCTTTGTCACAAGATGGGTTGCCAACTGGCTTACAGACAGAACTTGCACGGTAAGAATAGCGGGCTCCAGGTCCTACTCTAAACCAGTCACAAGTAGTGTCCCACAAGGCTCGGTCCTGGGACCCCTACTGTTTGGCCTATTCTTCTCAGAAGTACAGGCAAACACAGGAGGACTATGGCTAACCAAGTTCGCCCATGACTGCAAACTGGGAGCCATAACTGACTTTCTGGCTGACACGGACATTCTCCAAAAGGGCCTTATTGAGACAGATACCTGGTGTCAAAGTCATGATATCAAGCTAAATGCCAAAAAATGCATGGTCATCCGGTTTGCGAAAAACAAAACACCCATGAATTACCACATAGGTGGCAGCCCCATTAATACAGAAGAGATAATAAGAGATCTGTGGACCCAGGTGTATAGTAATCTCTCCTTTGAAAATCATATTGCCAAAGTAGTTAGGAAATCCTTCTATGTAGCCCATCTAATTACTAAAGAATTCGCATCTAGAAATAAAGAGGTTATAGTGCCCCTCTACTCGTCACTCATCAGACCCATCATAGAGTACAATGCCCCATTTAAGATGTACCTCACAAGACACTGCCAACAGCTGGAAAGACCACAAAAGTACCTCACCAAGAGGATTACTGGCCTCAAACATATGTCCTATGCAGCCCGACTGGAAAAACTCCGGCTGTACTCAGTGGCATATCGCTTACTCAGAGGTGATCTCTGCCTGACTTACAAAGCCATGTCCAACTCAGAATTTATGGACATGCTCCACCTAAAGAAATCCAAGTCACTGCGAGCCACTCACTCTAGTGAGCTAAACCTCGCCACAACAATAAATATAACATGCTGGAGGGATAGATTCCTGTCACAGAGACTCCCCATGCTTTGGAAAAAAATTCCTAACTACATTAGGCAGAGCCCCTCACTAACACTCTTCAAGAGAAACCTTGATGAGTGGATGGGTAACAGAAAATACATCCCTGGGATCACTTCATTGGCTCTTCTTGACAGAGGCTCAGTTAATTAATCAAAGGGGCAGCGAAAGCTGACACACTCTGGCTAGACTTATAAATGTCCTTGAGCAGATAGCCTAGTACCTACCTACCTATGACCTATATATATATATATATATATATATATATATATATATATATATATATATATATATATATATATGTGTGTACAAAAGCATTACTAATTCTAGAGTTTTTTCCCTAATGTTATATGCCATAATGCATCTACCGAAAGGCACTTAGGTCTCCTTAGCTTTATTTAGTGGTGCTTATTCCCACTTAAACCCATGCTAATTTCAAAGAAAAGAAAAGCAACGAAAAAAGGGTGATAGAAAGTGGTGAAATGGGGGCAAGCAATGGGAAAAACGTTATGACAGGACGTTAGGGATGTGCAGGATGGGTGTAGAAAAGGACCATACTCTCCATTTCTTATGCAGCAACAGCTGTGACTGATGTGGACAAAGATCTATACTACAAATGGTCTTCTGGTCAAGCTGGACCACCACAGTTAACATATTCCAATGTATAAAAAATAAATAATAAACATTTACAATATTTCCGTAACACGTGTAAAAAGCAGAAAGGTCTGGATTCAAAGCTTCCGTACATGCTCCAATGTCCTAACTATTCAGCCACTGAAAATCTGCTGTTCAAGTGTTATTTATACCTCAGATTTCATTTAAGCATTGCTGAGCAGTAGACCACACTGTGGAAACACAGTCAACTATGCTTAAACCTGACCTGGTTTCAGACTTGAAATCTTTCAGAAAATATATGTTAAAAGAAACTGTGTTACTGTAGCAATTTTCTAAGCTTATAAAATCAATATTTAAAATATGTCCCTATTTTTGGGCCTTTGTCCCCCCACTTTGTCAGGCTTTGTCCAAATTTGTTGCACTAAGAGATTGAGAGGTATGACTGCACTTCAGAATATATACAGCTATATATATATATATATATATATATATATATATATATATATATATATATGCAAAAGCATTACTAATTCCACAGAGTTTCTTCCTTAATGTTAGATCACCGTAATGCATGATATATTTACTGAAGCAGTACTAATTCTTGAAGCTTATTTGGTGTAGCGGTAGTTGCTCTAAGTGCAGTGCCCAGGGAACTGTGTTTGACACTTGGTAGGGCTGGTTATTTTGTTGCTAGGCATAACAGTGGCTGAACGAGAGAGTGATTAAAGCAGCTTTAAGTGATTTTAAGCATGTTTTTGTGGTTTTGCATGATGTTAAGTGATGCCAAGAGGGACTTAGTCCTGTTTGGCTTCATTTAGCTCTGCTTATTCATGCTTAAACCTGTGCTAATTTCAAAAAAAAGAAAAGAAAAAAGGGTGATAGGAAAGTGGTGAAATGGGGGCAAACAGGGGGTAAAACATTAGGAAAAGCAGCTAAGGATGTGCAGGATGGGTGTAGGAAAGGACGGTATCTCTACATTTCTTCTGCAGCAACAGCTGTGAATGATGTGGAAAGTTTAGAATTTAGAGCTTCACACCCCACAAGGAGGGGTGTTGGCAAAAGACATTTGCAGAGTAATTTGAGGGTAGATTGATTTATGTCAGTGTACATGGGGGCAAAATGTAGAGCTATGCATGGGGCAATGATTTTTTTGTTGGACAGATGCCCTTTTTTTTTTTTAAGGTGAGAGTGGGATGTTGCGGAAGGGCTGTAGGTATGTTTGGGGGGGTAGGTTGAGTAGGATAGGTTGCTTTCACAGACAGACAAGACAAACAAGACAGCAGATGGGGTGGAATATGACACATAAAGGGGGTAAATACCTTGGTTGGGGAGGATTGTTGGGAATCAGAAGCCCATGAACCCCCAAATGGAAACAGTGGGACTGAGATCCCCACCCATGGGCAGTCACCACTACACCTTCATGGCCCCAAAGGTAGCTGTGTTGGGGGCTGGACAACAGGGGCAGTCTGCTCCTCGAGGTGCACCAGTCTGCCCTCAATCTGGCTCAGGCATCCATCCAAGTCTGTCTGGATGACCCTGTGCACCATACCTCAGAACTTCTTGTGGGTGACAGGTTCCTCTCCGCACCCTTACCCAGAGGGGGACGGGCACTGTCCCCTGAGGCAGTTCCACCCAAGGGTTGTGCAGGACCTGCAGAGGAGGCAGTTCCATGTTGGGTCCCAGATATGCTGTGGCCCAGTGCCACGGCCAGATGAGGTGGGACAGGTGGATCCACTGGGATCTGCCTTCCCAAACATGCTATGGTGTTCAGGTTTTTCAAAATGTATTGGTAAGTCATGAAAAAAACATTTCAAGATTAATTATAACAGCATGCTTGGGTGTTCCAATTAACCAAAAAAAATAGAAGTGAAACAATTTTCTTAGCAAACAGAATGCATGCATCAATGGAATAACAGTCAGCATTATAACAGAGTGCCAGTTGCATTTACGGCAACAGGCCACCAACAATGGTATTTGAACAAGGTATGTTAACATGCAACCAATGAAATATATGAGCAATAATGGAACACAAGTCCCAACATTAGGTTTTGAGAACAACATACCTGTAGTATATGAATAATAATTATTGATGCAGATAAGGGGTGGGTGAGAGAAATAAAGTCCATAACATCTGTTTAGGCTTCAATTTTTCACAACAGTACTGCTCAATACTCTACAGGTCTGCCCTCATTTTACATCTACCTATGGCCGATAGCTTCTGTAGCGCATACATAACTGTTAAACTGGCAACCTGGAATGGTATGGGGCAAACTGTGACAACTCTGGGTACATGACTAGAGGGGACTTGTACATGTCAGAGTTACATATATGACATATATGAAGATGTGTGAGTGTTCTACTGGTATACTTCACCTGGATTCATATCTGTGCCCAAGGTTATTGGCAGCAGTGATCACTAGCCATGACAGAGTGACACCTGAAAGACATGTACTGGGAAGAGTGCATTGTGTATGTACCTATCCTGCTGTCATTTGCAGGCATGGGGTTGTACATTGGAACAGTTGTACACGGTTTATTAGTATACCCTTCCTACAGCTATTACAAACTTTTTTCTACCTGTAAGACCTATGGATAACATATCTGTTAACACTACTTGACTGCTTCTACAAATATTCAAGATTACTTGAGTGTAAATATTCACACATCTTAGTACCACTCCCTGGATTCAAACCATGGTCTGGGTGTGTAAAAATGAACAACACAGCTATTTCTCATCACACTGAGCTATTGTGGAACTGCTGCCTTTTGTTTGACTGAATTCTGCCCAATACTCTCTTGAGTAGACTGTCTGACCTTGTAATCTAAGTGTAGTGTCACCAAAGACTGAGGTGACAGTTGAACATACATGCCTGAGATTCATGCATGACAGAGAGTTAGTGTACTGTGTATTAATTCTTTGAAAAAATAAGATCCAGACTGCAAAGGTTAACACACGGCAATGCTGCAGGGGACACACTTTAATACATTACACATTGCTATTCAAGGTTCAGATCATAGTGCAGGACATATTTATATCTTGTTTTACAGCTCCACAATCTACAGCCTTGCATAACAGCTGGTTATCAGAACAACCTCAGTCAATGCATGCTGTCAAAGCCATATTTGCTGTGAAGCACCTCTACACATTTTATTTCTTCAACAATATACCAGATTAAACACAACAGTTTGTGGTATACATCTTTATTTGAGTAACATGACATACTGCTTTATTCCAGTTCATATTCTACATTCAGTAGTAGTGTATATCCTGTAGATCAATATTGGTCTGACAAACTTTCTTTAGTCAGTACATTCAGAACATGCTATACCTACTGGCAGTAAACAATGTACTCCTTCTTATTTATTGCACTATATACTGCAAGATAGTTCTGTACTCACCACACTCTCAGCACAGCCTTGCAGGTCTGTCTGCATGGGTCTCCACATCGCTAGCTTTCACCTCTGCAGCTGTAGGGGAAGAAAACAACCATTATGCATACCTGTCTATCACATACTTAGACTAGAATTTGGTACACTATGGGTGAAATACTCGCAAACTACTGGGACATTGCTGTCTCAAACATCTAGGATCCACTGAGCCAACAGCTCCCCCTTCCTTTGCTTTAGGTCAGCATAGTGATGTCATACCTGCTCACCAGTTCAGAGGATTCCAGTGGCACTGGTGAGTTTGTGTGCCAGATGGTCCCAGGCCTCACATTTGTATTGTGAGCCCTAGTACTGGCCCTGCAGTAGTCTGTCATCATGGTTCTTAAACATGAGCCCAGCCATGACCCTGGACTCAAAGATGCCCCAGTGCTGCACCCAAAAGCATGCTCCCTCTCCAACACCAGACATAGCTCCTGTAGTGATAAACCTACTACAGGTTCTGGCTATACTCCACCTGTGCAATTGAAATAAGGCCATATTCCCACCATTTGCCATCATTGGACCATTTTTGAAAATGCTGAGCACAGCTCAGTGTTGCACAAACCCACTAAGCTGTGCTTAAAGGACAGATGCTGAGTAGTGCTTAGCAGTCCACAAATCTGCTTAGCTGGGCTGAATGCTGCTTACAATTATACTTCTTAGCAATGCTCAAACAGGGTAAACAGAACTATGCACTGCTAAGCATTGCTTAGTTTTCATTTCTGGATAATTAACAAATTGCACATTAATTAGTCCTTACTGACATATTATTAAGTGCACATATTTTACTGTACATGTCACCCCCCCCCCTTTGTGCTTTGATTACATTACGTTGGAGTGTGACTGCACTGTCTGAGACACTTCTGTTTATTTTACATCATATATCCAGTGACACTATTTTATTATATCTCCTAAACTGATGCATTTCACAAAGTTATCTGTTCCTGTCACTTTAATGTATTGGACACTTGTGTGTAACTGGAGCTTTTATACTTGGGTCTCCACTGCAAAGAGGCTTCTGGTTAAGCTGGACCACCACAGTTAACATATTTCGATGTATACAAAACAAATAAAAAACATTTACAACATTTCCCTATCATGTGCAAAAAAACTGAATGGTGAGGATTTGACCCTTGCACCTCATGTAGAAGTTCCAGTGTCCTAACTGTTCAGCCAGGGAGGATTTGCTGTTAAACTGCTATATATACCTCTTTATTTTTGTTTAAGCATTGCTGAGCACCCTGCCAAGCTGTGCCAACCCGCTCAGCTATGCTTAACCTTTAGATATAAATGAAAATAAATATTATTTCATAAAACCATTTTAAATAGATATACCTCAATATATAACTATCAGCATATCAGTTGCAGGTCACATACTATTCATTACAATCCATGGTAATATAAAACATATCATTCTATCAACTTTCTAAGTTTGTAAGTGCAATATTTAAAAAGTGCCCCTATTTCTGGCCCTTTCTCCCACTTTTCCTTTAATGGCCTTGTCCAGATTTCTTGCTCTAAGAGGTTGAGAGGTATGACTGTGCACACACACACACACACACACACACACACACACACACACACACATGTATATATATATATATATATATATATATATGTATATATATTCATATATCTATGGGTTACCTTCAGTTTACCAAATGCCCACTTCCCCGACCCACAGTTTACTGACACTTCAGATCACTGACATGCAGTAAGCCAATGTTTCCCATGTGGTAAGTAACCGTTTGGCCATCTACTTGAACTTTTCCCCTTACTACCACCGTAGTGCATTCTCAGAATTGGTATATTTAGTAAGGGGGATGTGAGGGTGAAGCCCCCCCCCCCACATGGGGGGTGTGGGGGGGCGTGATCTGAAATGTCAGTGAACTGCGAGTTGGGGAAGTGGATGTTCAGTAAACTATATATATATATATATATATATATATATATATATATATATATATATATATATATATATATATATATATATATACACATCAGCACTACTAATTCCACAGATTTTTTTCCCTAATGTTAGATGACCATAATGCATGACATATTTACAAAAGCATTATGAAATTTTGTAGCTCAGATGGTGTAGTGGTATGTTGCTATGATTGTAGTGCACAGAGTCCTGGGTTCAAGACTTGGTAATGATGATTTTTTTTCCCTAATGTTAGATGACCATAATGCATGACATATTTACGAAAGCATTATGAAATTTTGTAGCTCAGATGGTGTAGTGATACGTTTGTGTAACTGTAGTGTATAGGGCCCTGGGTTCAAGACTTACTAGAGCTGGTTAGTTTGTTGCTGGGCAGAACAGCAGCTGATTGAGACAAAGTGATTAAAGGGGTTTGTGTGGGTTTGAGAAATACTTAAACCTGCTCTAATTGCAAAAAAAAAGAAATAAAAAAAGGGGTGATAAGAAAGTGGTGAAATGGAGGCAAGCAGGGGGAAAACATTATGACAGGCAGCTAGAGATGTGCAGGATGGGTGCAGGAAAAGACAATAGCTCTCCATTTCTTCTACAGCAACAGCTGTGTATGTTGTGAACAATTTGGAATTTGGAGCCTCTCATCCCACATGGAGGGGTCTGGGCAAAATAACTTGGTTGATTAATTGATTGATTGACTGATGGAATACAAGAAGTCTGGACAAAGCCTAAGATAATGGGGTTACAAAGGCCCATAAATAGAGGCATATTTTAAATATTGCTCTTATGAATTTAGAAGGTTGATGGAATAACAGGTTTTGTGTTAACACACATTTTCTTAAAGCTATAAAGTCTGCAACTGAAATGCATGCCATTATTTAGTGAAATTAATCCTCAATGAGTCGCCAGAAAAGTACAGATTTTATGACGAACAAACCAAAAATGTCAAGCAAAATTCTGGACATTCTGCAAAAATCTGGACAGTTGAGAGATATGGTGTATAAGTATGAGCACATCTAAGTTGCGGTCCCTGGATTCAAACCGTGGCTTGTGTGTGTGCAAACATAAACCAACATATCTATTTCTTATCACATATTTGCAGTTTCCACCTATTACAGTCTCATACTTGCCTGCATCACCATACCTACATTCAGGAGTACATATATCTGAAATGCAAACATTAACACAAGACAATGCTGCAGGGAATACATTATAAATCATTACACATTACTTTTCAAGGCTCAGATCTTGCTGCAGTAAATATATCAAATTTAGTGTATCTTGTTTTACAGCTCCACAATCTACAGTTTGCCATCACAAGTTATTATCAAAGGAACCTCAGTGGAATCATGCTGTCATAGCCATATTTGCTGTGAAGCAACTGTACACTTGTATTTACTGAACAACAGACCAGAATAAACACAACAGTTTGTAATAATATATTTTATTATGGGCAACATGACACAGTGATTTATTAAATTCCAAATTCTAAATTCAGTTGTACTGCATATCCTGTAGATGATGATTGAATCTCATGTATTACTTTCACAGTAGCAATCCCAGTGCACTTTCTATCCATATTCATTCCTACACAGTATTAGTACAGTATTGGCTTTCTTTCATCACTAGTAGCTTGCATGCTGACCTCGTCTGTATTAGACAGTACCTGGAATTACTCAGTTGTATCTCTCTTGGTCTGAGAACACAATGTATTCAGTACATTCAGAACACACTATACCCAATGGCAGTAGACAATTACACTTTCCTATTTATTGTACTATATACTCCAAGTTAGATCTGTACTCACCACATTGTTGATGCATCCTCACAAGGCATCCAGCATGGGCCTCTATGTTATGAGCCCTCTCCTCTGCAGCTGTGGGGGAAAATACACCATTATGCATACCTGTCTATTAGACATTTATCATACAATTTGATAAAGCAACACATGAAATGCTTACAAACTTCTGGGGCATGCTGATCTCAAGCATCTCTGATCCATTGGGCCAAGAGTGTCTCCTTTCTCCACTTCAGGTCGTCATAATGATGACACATCTGCTCACCAGGTTGGGGGATTCATGTGGCATTGATGAGGTCATATGCCAAATGGTCCCAAGCCTCAGATTTGTATTGGGAGCCCTGGTACTGGCCCTGCAGCAGTCTGTCATCATGGGTCTTAACCATGAGCACAGCCATGACCCTGGACACAAGGATGCCCAAGTGCTGTGCCCGAAAGCATGCTCCCTCTCCTACGCCAGACATAATTCCTGCAGTGTTCAAACTCTAACAGGTTCTGACTGTATTCCCACATGTGCAGCTTAAGTATGGCTATTTTACCACCCTTTACCGCCATTAGACCATTTTCGGCAATGCTGAGCAAAGCTGAGCAGAGCGCAACCTCGCTAAGCTGAGTTGACTAGTGCTTAAAGTGGTAAAGAGTAAGCAATGCACAAACCAGCTAAACAGAGCTGAGCACTCCTAAGTATTGTTCAGACATTTCTTGTTTAAGTATTGCTTAGCGTGGCTTGGCACTGCTTAGCAGACCTAAGCTAAAGGAAAACAAGATTTTTCTTAACAAAAAAAACTTAAATGAGGTATTGCACATTAATTACTCATTACTGCTAAATTATTATTAAGTGTATATATTTTACTTTACATGACGTTCCCCTATGTGCTTTGATTACATTACCTTGGGGTGTTACTGTACTGTATGGGACACTTGTGTTTACATAGGGGATTTCACATCATATATCCACTGGCACTACAATTTTGAACCAGCTACACTACCCCGGTTAACAAATATCAATTACTACATCATTTAAAAAAAAAATTAACAATGCTTTCCCATGTAAAATTGAATGGCCTGTCAGTACCTGAATTATAAACTACTGCACTCAAAGCTGGAACTCTAACCACTACGTTAAATCACAGTTGAGGATTTTAGTAAAACATAAGCAATGCTTAGCAAAGCACCATGACATGCAAACCTGCTCAGATACGCTTAAACTTCACTTATAATGGAAAAAAAACAATACAACCACTTTACTTAGATATATTACTACTATTAATAGTTATTATTTGGTAATGCACAACCTGTCATTCTATCAACTTTCTAAGAGAGGCTGTGCAATATTTTGCTAATTTCCCCTATTTTGGAACCATTGTCCCACATTTATTTCTTGCCTTTATCCAGATTTCTTGCTGGGAGAGGTTGAGGTGCGTGTCCTCAGACACAATTTTACTTTAAAGTGAAATACGGCACTTTGACAATGCAGGGGGTGTGTTACAGTTCCTGTCATACCCCCCCCCCCCGCATTGCCTTCCATTCACAGATCCTGCTTTCAGTGTCCAGGGACACTGACAGCATTTATATGGCTCTTTGACAATGCAGGGGGTGTGTTACAGATCCTGTCACACACTCTCTGCATTGCATTTCATTCACAGATCCTGCTTTCAGTGTCTTTGGACCATGAAAGCATTTAAAAAGTCCAGAGGGCGTGTTACAGATCTGCGAGCACTACTGCAACATGCCCCTTGCACTCATTCAGTGATCATGTCCGCAGATGCATCTCAGTAGTGCGCCTTCACTAATATGAAAGGCACGCTGCTGAGAAGGGGATGCGGACATGAACACCATGCACTCCATGTAGGAATACCACTATTCCTATACTGATTTTATTGAATCCGGGGGTATGTGTAGGACCATTGTCACTAATATGTTTAGCTAATGCATTGGTTAAAACATTCCTTCTAATCTCTGACTTATGTTCAATTATCCAATCTTTTAACCATCTAGGAGACTTACCAACGTAAGAACATGAACATACTTCACAAGTAGCAAGATATACAACATAAGTAGAATTACAAGTAGCAACACACTTAGAATAATACACCTTCTTCATAACTGGATGTACGAAGTTCAGATCCTTACTAATGGCATTACAGCAGGAACAGTTATTGCAGGGAAAAGTGCCAATCTTATTAAACTGGCTAGATGTTACAGTGGATTTAGTATACTTTTAATTTTTTTTAAAGTTGAACAATTATGATAAGCAAATCCAGGCTTAATATCCACAATCTTTTTCTAATTCTTGCATATCTCTCAAAATTCCCCAGTTATCCATAATATTTTTTCTTACCTCATCACTACACCTACTATAAGTGGTAGAATAACATAGTGTATGACTGGAATCAGAACCATTCATTGATCTCGTCCCACCCACATTGTTACTAAAATACAGTTTGGCATCAGTATCCCTCATTGCCAAAACATCCCTATTCATGCTTGCCAATAATTCCTCATCATAATCTCTATGTTCGAATTTACCTATCATTTCATTAATCTGTATCATACATTTATCTAAATCAGTATTTAATCTACTTGTATGAAGTAAATGGCCTTTGACAATTCCCCTAAAAACATTTTTGCCTCCACCCTTATCTGCTGGTCTTATATCTAGATGGGACATGTCCCTACAATGTTTTGAGTTTTTGAGTGTTTCATTCTCAGTTGTATGAAGATTGAAAAAGGTAGCCTGATTATCACTCTCCAATTTATGCCTCAGACCTCTTTCACAACCTTTTACGAATGCTTCAACCATGGGATGGTTATTTAGCATGAAACAACTTTTTCTTTAACAATTTTGAATATTGAATATGTAGACCTTCATTATCAGGAAACATCAGGGCAAGACATATGTCCTTCGCAAATAATTTATGATCAACAATAGCATCTGTCAAGTTGGTCTTCCTCGCTGGTATAAGGGAAAGACCCTTATTTAACAACTTTATTTGCTCTGAGGTCAATATCACTGAGGAGATGTTTATAGGTTCATAGGTTCATAGGTTTATACTAGGCTATCTTCCCCAAGGCATTTATAAGCCTAGCCTGAATTTTTGTGGCTTATGCCACCCCTTATATGAAAAAATACTGTACCCATTAGTTTGTTGTGCCTCTGTCCAGCAGTGACACAGAGATGATTCCCGGGGTAAACCTACGATCTCCCATCCACAGGTCAAGATTTCTCTTGAACAGATCCAGCGAGGTGCTCTGCCTCACATGGACCGGGAGTCTATTCCACAGCATAGGGAGTCTCTGAGTGATAAATCTATCCCTCCAGCACGTCCTATTTATATCCGTGCTAAGGTTTAAGTCGCTTGCTCTAGTGGTTTTGGTGGATTTGGATTTTTTGAGGTGAAGCATGTCCATTAATTCCAGGTTGGACATGGCCTTGTATGTCAGGCACATGTCATCTCTGAGCAGACGGTATGCAACTGAATAGAGCTGGAGTTTCTTCAATCTGGCAGCATATGACAGATTTTGGAGTCCCTTTATCCTTTTGGTGAGAAACTTTTGGGGTCTCTCCAATTGCTGCAGATGTCGGGCGAGATACATCCCGAATGGGGCATTGTACTCGATCATTGGTCTGATAAGTGAAGAGTACAGGGGAACAATGACCTCACTAGATCTGGATGTGAATCCCTTCATGATCAGGTATGCAATGTAGAAGGTCTTTCTAACCACTTTAGCAACGTGAGTGTCAAAAGAAAGGCCACTGTCAACCTGGGTCCCCAGGTCCCTGATAACCTCTTCTGTGCTTAGTGGATTGCCACCTATATGGTAGCTTGGGGTTACCTTGTTTTTCCTGAAGGGTATGACTATACATTTTTTGGCATTTAACTTCAGGCCATGGCTCTGGCACCAGCTATCTGTTTCCGTGAGTCCCTTCTGAAGGATATCCGTGTCCGATGCACTTTCCACTATGGCCCAGTTTGCAGTCGCCTGCAAACTTTGTCAGCCAAATCCTCCCATGTTGGCCTGTACTTCTGAGAAGTAGATGCCGAACAATAGGGGCCAAGGACCGAGCCCTGTGGGACACCACTTGTGACCGGCTTGGAGTCTGACATAGCGCCAGCAACTCTAACCCTGTGGGTTCTGTCCTTAAGCCAGTTTGCAACCCATCTTGTGACATATGGGTTTACATTTAAGCTGGTAAGTTTTTACAATACCCGAGTGGGGTATTGTGTCGAAAGCCTTTGCAAGGTCAAGGTAGGCTGTATGGACTGCCTTTCCTCATCAATGGCCTTGGTGACTGTTTGAAGAAGTCGACTAAGTTCAAAGGCATGATCTTCCCTTGACGGCCAAACTGGGTCGGGTCCAATGTCTGCAAGTCCCCTATATCTTTGTTTATGAGCTCCATTATGATCCTCTCCATAGCTTTGCAGACTAGACTTGTTAAGCTTATGGGCGGTAATTACCAGGGTCCATAGAGGCACCACCTTTGTGGAGTGGGACCACAGTTGCCGTCACGCCACCCTTGGGCACGTATCCTGTGGTAAGGCTGAGATTAAACAGCTGCCTTATGTGGGTTTAATTCTTCATTTAGCTCATGTAGCACACAGCCGGGACACCATCTGGTCCCATTGATGCTGTGTTTTTAGCTTTAGAGAGAGCAGCTTTCACCTGCGCATTTGAGATGTCTGGCAGGCTACACCGATGGGATAGTTATCTCTCCTTTGGGGAGAGGGGTGAAGTTTGCACTGAACCTGTCTGCCAGTATGTTGGCAATGTCTGTGGGTTCAGTGATTTTTGTATCATTTTGGACTAATTCTGAGCATATCTGGGAGTTTCCACCCAGGTTCCTAACATAGCTGAAAAGGCCTTATGATTGTCCTTTGAATCCATGGCAATTTTTCTCTCAAAATTGGCCTTAGTTGATTTTATGAGTGCTCGTATTTTTTTACTAATAATGATCAGGGGTGACTTCCCTTTTATGGATTTTGTTCTATCATGTAATAGCTTTCTCCTCTTATTGTAAAGTTTGTTAATGGCTGGGGTCCACCAGACTGGACGTTTGCCCTTTGTGGAAAGAGTCTTGGTTTTATTTGGGATTGCCTGATCCATGCAGTGCTGGAGGTGTTCATAGAAGGCATTTGTAAGGGCTTCCGCAGCTTGGGTTGTGGTTTCCACTGTCTCAGGGGTCTTGAAGGATACCACACCAGTCTTGAGTAGTGTGAAGTTTGCTTTAGAGAAGTTCATCACTGTGGTCTTTTTTGTTTATGTTTATTTCGTTTATAACAAGGTCATCCAATTCCTGCTTCTGATATTCATCCTCCGTGACTTGTTCCTGTATGTTGAATGAGCACATCCTTTTCTCTTTCACATTTGGGATCACCTCCTCTTGTGCTCTGTCTCTAAAGAGAGCACATCATTCAGATAAAATTGCTTAGTATTGTTGGAAATAACAGGAGACACATTCAATGTGAAGGATGGAGCTGATACATTGCTGTTACTATTTACAGAAGCTCTTACTTGTACCTCCTGAGCTTCAGTTGTCCTAGTCATATCAATCACGTTAGCAGTAATGGTAGTTACAGAAGAGTCAGATGTGGAAGCATCAACATTAACAGTCTCACATGGCCATGTAAAAATGTGTCCCTTATTGAAATCAAGAATATCTCACTGTGACTTTTTTTTTCTTAATCAATTGTAATCTATACTCATACTCTGATAAATTATCAAAAAACATATCAAGTGACATCTTATTTTGCTCAGAGGTAAACCTACCAAGCATATTATTAAGTATGGACTGTGTGTCTCTGTACAATGTTTCTTCCTCAGGCTTAAAAAAAATGAAATAAAAGCTGCATATAATCAAAGCTCACCTGTATATTTATAGACTGCCAACACTTAAAGTGTTCAGGGTAACTACTACCATTGGTGGGCATCTTCAGAACTCAAAGGCTGTTTGATACAACCTTGTAGTGGAGTGCTACCTCAAGATGCAGTTCTTGCCATTGCAGGCATTTATATCTATAGAACTTGTTCTCTAATTCTTTATACAATATGACAAAGTCTTGTTGTAGAGTGGCCTCCACTGCCAGTTCCTCTGCCATATTATCGAAAGACACTGATAGTAGATGGTTAACATCCATAGACAGAATACATTTTAGATTATCCATATTCTTATTCAAAGTACCATTCCTCTCAGGGTTATAGTTCAATTCCACATCAAAATCCTCAGCCATGTCCGCGAACACCACTCAAAACAATAAACCATATTAATCAAATGAGCTGGTATGCAGGTAAAGACCAGACCAGGAACAACAACAAAACTTAAGAAAAAACAAAATTGTAGCACAGCCACTATGGCTGTTAAAATAAAAACTTTTATTTGCATAAAAATGGTAAGTGTTTTCACGGTTGAAACTACTTCTTTAGACCATTAACACAAAGTGCATAAAAAAAATTTAAAACTTTAAATAACATCAAGTATCCAATCAAGTAAAGGAAAATCACATATGTAAAAGACTCACTCACAAAAGTACCAATCTAATGATCAAAACTACCTACAAATCAGGATTAGGTGCTCCCAGAGGACTGCAGATTATTGGTCTACCTAATCACTATGAATAAATAAAAAGCACTTCATAAATAACTAACAAGTAAAACATAGCTAAACATAATCATGCACTACTATCCAATTATACCTCAAAACCTAATATAGCTCTACTCAGATTGGTCCAAACAGTTTGAAGTCACCAACAGAAAGCATCACACTAACCTGCAAATCAAAATTTAATTCTTCCAGTAGGCTATGCATTATTGGTCTGCTGAATCACTGTTATCAAACCAGAAAACACCCAGCAAATAGAAAATGAAAACCTTGTAGCTAATATGGTTAACACATGAATATTCATTATTGTCTCTGACCTTCACATAACAATACACAAGGGATACAAGGAAGGAAGAATGGAAGTAGGGAGAAGGAGTGAGGTTACATTGTTTATTCATTTATTTTTATTTTTATTTTTATGTTATTTATTTATTTATTTATTTATTTATTTATTTATTTATTTTGTGGGACAGGTGCCCGTTTGTTTTTTAAGAAAGGAAGCTGCAGAAGGATCTGAGAAGGTAAAGACATTGTAAGATGCTGTGGGTCAGGAGTAGGACCAAATGTACAAACATATAACATTGACAATGACTGACAAAGAAGGTGATGGTGCATTAAAGGTGTGGAAGACAGGGATTGGTAGATATTCCAAGCAAAGAGATGATTGGACAGCAAACTGGGTGGGCAAAGACACACCAGAGAGGAACACCAGGATGGAGGTTAGATGGGGTATGGCTTTCCATATTGCACTGCTTGTGCATTGCAATATCCTGGGGATATCAGGCAGCACCCTCAACAATCTCCCAACAAGGCCCCACCTGAGGGGATGATGACAAGAACAAGCAGTGATGTGACTCTACCAACTGCAAGAAAAGCCGGTCTAGGTGGCCAATGTGGGCTTCCAACCTTTGGTTGAATATATCATCCAACTACCACCAACAATTTCTTGTCAGTGTTAAAATCATGCCTTCTGATAGTGCCACTAGTGAGAACAACATCACTCCCAATCAATGAATCACCAGCAGGGGCAGATGAAGTGGCCACCTGGCTGTCCCACACAGCAGCCACTAAGGATGCAGCCCAGAAAACTGGTTGTGAAGATGAAGGGGTCAGCTAGGCCTGCTGGGGTAACACTCCACTGGCACTACTGTGGTAGCTTTTGAATAAAAAAGGGAAAAGAAATGGAGAGAAATAAATTAGAAAAATGAAATGATTGCAAAGAAAGGATAGTATCAAAGGAAGAAAGATAAAAATGTTTGTATAACTTAACCATAATTAATATATGGAGCACAGTTAATGATGATGTCATACAATTATATCAGTACAGCTGTAAAGGCACAAACTGACTATCCACAAGAATGATGTATGATCTAAATGCTGCTCTGCCAGGATGCTCTATTTGAACTGGGGGACACAGGTAGCAGTCCTGATGTGTAGCTGTGGGTATAAAACTTGTGAGAAGAAATACTGATATGCCTACACAATGCAGGAATGAGCTGATTAGTCTGCATCCACGAGCTGATCAGTTTGCATCCACCTGCCATTCTATACCCATCCTGTTTTCTAACATTAGCAAGTATATAGAAATCAAAAATCAAACTGCAGAGTATCTCATACATCTTAATATCGACACTCTTACTTGCTCAGGGTGACAAATATGCATGCTGCTGGCAGACAGCAAATGCAGTAATGTACAACAGTAATTACAATAAGACATAAAATAATATTCCCCCATGTGCCTAGAAAGTCTTTAACTTCTCCTTCAATGCAGAAGTTTGTTTTCCTGTATGGCCTCCAAAGCTGTAAGAAATGAATATTACACAGTGCCTATAGCACCTACATTTACTATACAGAAAAACAATCTCTGTACTTACTGGGCAAATACTTAAAGTGAATCTCAGGTGCTCTCTGTACTCTTCTTCTCACTTGATACAAAGGTCAGGATGGTGCCACCCAGTCACTATAGTGGTACCTGCACTACTCACCATAATGGGGTATGCCAGTGGCATCAGACACCACTCTGGCAAGACTGTGCCAGGCATCCAGGTTATACTAAGCACCCTCATTTGAATCCCTGGTCAGGAACTTCATGTCCTCATTATGCAGCAAATAAAGGAAATTTCTTATATTCCTTCCTGTACCACCAGGGCATCTTGACACAATCAGTGCCCTTAGAAACCATGGCCCTTCAACAGGTCTCAGTCCATACAATTATGGCATGCCTTTTGCCTTCGTGCCTATTGACCTTTACATAGCATTTACACACCATAAGGAATCTCAGTAGCACAACCTGTGTTGTGTGTCTATAATGTAGCAGTGAAAGGGTTGTCATGGCAGGATGATGTAAAATATGCCATTAAATTGTGTCTACTAAATGCAGCGTATGACAGCACATTTGTTGTTGACTGCCTGCAATGACTGCAAAAGTAATACGTGTTGCAAGATGTCCCTTTTGGGGTCATTAACTTACCCATGCATGCTCAGTGCACGTTGCAGTTGCTCTTGCATGTGCACAAGAATGAGAGAGCTCTTAGTGCAAACTGGCTCACAGGCATGAGGTGTAGATAAAGCTGTTCAGTTGCTTTAAGTACTGCCATGCCCAGTTAGCATAACTACCATATTCACTGTCTGCAATTTATTATGATTTAAACCCTGTCAGCTGCCAAGAGTCTCATCAAACTATGGAATATTACTGACTGACGATCTCTCAAACTGCAGTAACAAGTGCAGAATCATTTTTATCAGGAGCTACACTTCTTATTTGAGAGGTAAGTTTGAGCTTCTTTAATTTTCACTTACTTCCTTTGCCTCCAGCAGGAATTATTTTGTAAAACTGCATAGTCAATGAGCTGTGAGAATGTGTGTTGTAACATTTGTAAGCAACAGATGCATTCAGGGGTAATCATGTCATGTGTGTCAGTCAAAAGGGGGTCATCTTGGAGCAAAGGGGTATAAGTGCATGAGCAGTTCAACATTAAAGTTCCACAGCATATATTTTGTGAGTTAAGTCTTGTGTTAATGTTAGACAAGTACAGTTCAATTTTGCAGGTGCCATTTGCACATACTGTTGTTGCATGAGGCAGTGCACAGATGCTTGTAAAACATCAGTTAAGGTAGGTCCTGATTAGATTAATTGCTGGGTAAAGGAACTTAAGGTTACAGCAGGTGGTCCATCAGTCAATTTGCCATTAACAGCGATGGAGGAATTCTTGCCATTCTGCATGTGGGGTCCTATTATTCCATATTCCGTGGTGGAATCCTGAACATTAGATCAGAACTGTAGCATGCTTTGAGAATCTCTGTTGGCAATGCCCCTGGTGTGTATGCTTGACATGTATTAGGTTACTACATACTAGGCAAATATGTTCTGCACTACAGATTACATGTTCCATCTGCTTTTTTATGTAGGAACCTCAGGGGATCAGACTAAAAGACCACCGGTACAAGGTAAGATGTATCTTATTATGTTCTTCCTCAAAAACAGTAGTTATCATTCATGCACTGGAATTAAAGTAATAGTAGCATGTCTTTGTTCCCTTTGGTGTCTTCACAAGTCATGGTTTATCAGGCCTCTCCACCTCTCCACTTTGGATGTACCACACCTCATGCTGGAGATAAATTTGACTCCAGTGATGGCATTCAAAATTTGACACTGGCAGGGCTCACAATGTCAGTGTTGTATACAACAAATATGGAATTCAAATCCTCATCATAGTCAGTGAACATGACTTGTGTACTTGTGGAACCCACCCAAGGGAGTTACAGGCAGGTCTAGTCTGCACTGCACAGCACATATTCCAATGCATTGCAATTTGCTTTGGCTTTTGACAGCTGTGCATGGGAAAAACTGGTGCAGTCAGCATGCTGGTGGCTTAGATGCCATGGGTAATGGTCTCGCTATTTCTATGCTCAGGACCCAGTGACTGCACAGGGCCATCATAGCCTGTCACTCTATCAACACTTCAGTCTTTGCTGAGATATGCCATGTTTCATAGAGTGTACAAGATGACCTTAGAGACTGCCTTTCCCATATATATATATATATGATTTGATGAATATGTTCTGTAGGCACCTTGCATTACACAGGTCTTCCTGTGCATACAGGCAATGTGCCAAACCAGACACACTTTCATGACCACTCCTCCATTGCCTTCAGTGTTGAGGGTCATCATGGAAGGGAGAGATCTGAGTTGTGCACATGCAGTGTCACCACATCCACACAACTATCCATTATGGAGCTCTAGTAAGGTCAGCTATGGGAGTCCACCTTGCTGTGGAGCTCATATCACAGAAATGCCCACTATTGGCTGTTTCTCCATTTCACACTGCATGCCTTCCTTTATGCAGTAGCTGGATAGTGCTTGTGGACCTGCTAAGAGACGGCAGGCCCATGGATGGGGGCTTGCACAGAATGCACACATGTCTCCTTTGGGCACTCTGGACTTGTATGTAGCAGCTCACCACACTGTTTCAACATTCACTGACAACATGTTCCCAGCTGAAACACTTGTACATATGTCTCCAATGCCCACATATACACACAGTAATGATAATAGTGCCCCTCATTGCCACTGCACTCTAGGCCCCATCCACCCCCCAATACAGGTGAATAACAGTCATATCATCCTGAACACAATTTACTCTAGATGACATCATGGGACACTGCATCCTACCTGTGCAAATAAGGATATCTGTGCCTTGCCATGATACTTGGGAAGCCTATGTCAAATGCTGAGTGTGCCCCACTTAGGGATGGATGAGTACATCTTTGTCATAGGTCTGGATAATTCTCTATTTATTTATCTTATTTTTATTAATTTTTTATTTATCCTTTTGTTGGCTGGGTAGGTGCAGTGAGATCATTAACATCCACCTCAGCTAGTACCAAGTCAAGCAGGTGGAGCCTCACTTTATCATCTAATCTGAAGAATGGCACACCCAGGAGTGCAAAACCCCACTTAAGTTACACTGCAGTGGCAGGAATCAATCCACCTGGTGTAGGAACAGAAGCCACAGCCTTCTGTACCAAAGGTGAGTGTGCTGCCTGCTACACCATTGACACTGACAATGTTCTGTATAATGACCTTAGAGACTGCCTTTCCCATATATATGATCTGATGGATATGTTCTGTAGGCACCTTACATTACACAGGTCTTCCTGTGCACACAGGCAATGTGCAAAACCAAACACACTTTGATGACCACTCCTCCATTGTGTCAGGTGTTGAGGGTCATCATGGAAGGGAGAGATCTGAGTTGTGCATATGCAGTGTCACCACATCCACACAACTATCCATTATGGAGCCCTAGTAAGGTCAGATGTGGGAGTCCACCTTCCTATGGAGCTCATATCCATGAGATGGAGTCTCCTTTATTCATCTAATCTGAAGGATGGCACCCCCAGGAGTGCAAAACACCATTTAAGTTACACTACAATGGAAGGAATCAATCCACCTGGTGTAGTAACAGAACCCACAGCCTTCTGCACCAAAGGTGAGTGTGCTGTCTGTTATACCACTGACACTGACAATGTTCTGTATTATGATTTAATCTGGCCCACAGTTATGATTCAGCTGCTTCCTCTTAACCAGTGACATGGCATACCATGTCTGCATTTGACTGGCATAAATCTGCCCTGCTGCCATCTGCTCCACAGCCTTTTCATAAGGCTTGTCTTCCACTTCCTAGGGAAACTTCCTTCTCCCCTGCATGCATACTCACTGCTGCAACTGTTTTCATAAAATTGTTATATAATATAGCACAGACAGAACATATCGTGGTATATGTGTTAGATCATAGTACTGGGCACCACCAGATATATCCAGGCAGTGAAAGCAGGCCTTCAGCAGTCCAAACACACTCTCAATGGTGACCCTGGTTTGTGACAAGGCACTATTCCAGCCATTGCCTGCCACTGTCTGTGGATTTTTGATAGGTGTCATCCACCTTGACTCTAGGACATATCCAGCATTGTCAATAAGATGCCCCTGCAGAAAACAACCCTGCACAATCTGTAGAGTAAGACTGTATCTGTGCCACATGTGGGAGTCATGGCTATTGCCTGAGTAGCCTGCAGACACACAGTAGATTATACCTTGTGCATTACAGACTAGGTACTACATGACAGTTGGTACATCGTAACCTTTACAGTTAACATACATTCTTCCCTGCTTACCAGGTAGAGCCTTTATTTCAATGTGGGTACAGGCTGTGTAAAATCCCACATGGTGGATGGAGGATACAGTATCTCTGAAGATGATGATATGCATCCCAGTGACTACCAGCAGAGAGTACAACCTAATGCATATACCCCAGGGATAACGTCAGTCGCCCTGCTAGACAGGGGTCCTGTTAAGTAAATATTGTGGGAAGAAATATCCAGGGAATTGTTATGGCTAGGCTTGTATAGGCCCTAGGGTCGATAGCCTAATACCAACCTATGAACCTATATACATGGTTATTAAAGCTGTAGCTACGCCTATATCATTCTGTGATTTGCCTCTTGTAACTCCAGAGCTTTACTGCATTTAGTACCTGGTGAGCCAGTTCATGCTGCCATTGAATGTATACGTATCTGAATTGTTATTGTTTACCCTCATTTGCATCTGAGGAGTAATGTTGCTTATTGCCATGTCATTATACTGCCATTGGCGTACTATACCAGTTGCTGGATTTCCTGCCTTCACCATTTGTGCTCAGTGTGTCTCTGCACTGCAAATTCTGCACACAATTGCCTATGGTGAAGTGGACATTTTTCAAATTACAGATATCCATATATAAAAAATATATGCATACACAGGCGATTCCCAGTTTACATGGAACCATGACATGCTGTGACTGTGTAACCCCCACGGCTGCTTAGCTTGAAAATGCCTTTTTAGCTGTTTAGGCCACAGCCCATCTGGACTTTTTTAGATCAGTTTCTCCATACTGCAACAGTAGTCTAGACTTTTTGGGATCGGCCACTTCATACCGCAACAATTACACAGCTAATTGACTCATGAAAATTATAAGTTTGAAGTATGCGATTGCAGGTATAAAATGTAACATGCCGAGTTCAGCATTCTAGATCTCAGCTGTGATACTTTGTAGATTAGTTCTATAAATAAAGCTTTTCGCAACTTCATACCAGCGATGGTTATATATTTTCTGACTAATTTTGAATTAAACAGCAAGTTCTAACCCACTATGCATGTTTTGTTGTTGAAACAATTTGATACACTATTTATCATGGATTGGTGATTAAAAGTTTCAATGATGAATGTGTGACATGCCCTTTCAGTGTAAAACAGCTTTTTAGGAAGCAAAAATGAGTAACTGTTGCACATGCAACTGATAGGATATTTGGCAGCAATAACCTGTGTGAAACACTTATTGTTGTATTTAGTGCTGGGTACTCATTTCTCTCTATCACCCTCTGCTATAGTTTTCAACCTCTTTGCTTAGACATCAGGTACAAAGCAAAACAATAATGGCGAGCAAAGCTGCAGATTTTAAATATTGTCCTTATATACTTAGTTGCTAGAATACCATCTATTACTCTCTCATTGTTTTCCCTGGGGCTGCAACAAACAGATGTGGAAAACACTGAAAAGTACTGCACTTTACTGGTCCCTGTAAGTTTGTGTAAACATTTCACTGAAAAGTTAAGCTAAAATCTCTCAAATTGTACAAGTGCACTCATGGTGGTATGGCATTGGAGACATTTGTTCACAAGGAACAGATACCGATATAGATATAAACTTCATTTGAACCAGTATTTATTTTATTGTGAACTTGATTTATATTTCCTCCCAAGGTTTTAGGCTGAAAAGCGAGATAATTCCAGTCTGGGAAATAATAGATCAGGAAGACTGAGCAGTTATGGAGAGACAATGGTACAGTGCCAGAAAAGTGATGAGAAAAAATGCATAGGTTTGAGCAGGGGGATCCTGGGTGGAGGTGTCTCTGAAATGGAATTCTTTTTGACACCATTTATGCTTGCTGCAAATACGTTTGTGGTATGCCTAAATTCGTCATAAATCTTTGACAGAGTACATCTGTGGTGTAGAAATATTTCTGAAAGTTTTGAACTACCAGCTCAAATAGATGTACATTACAAATTCTCTGGAGAATGAGTCAATTAACAGGACAGTCAGTGAAGTTAAATGCCTTTTTTTCGCTTAAGGTAGTCTTATTTTCCAGTTTGGCTAGTTGTAGAGTCAACATTAAGAAAAAAAAAGAAAATTTTGTGTGTGTGTGTGTGTGTGTGTGTGTGTGTGTGTGTGTGTGTGTGTGTGTGTGTGTGTGTGTGTGAGAGAGAGAGAGAGAAATGCATTTCTGTGAGAGTGTGAGTCTGTGTGTGTGTGTTTTTTCATATATGTATGCAAAAACAGTATGGATAGATTTTGCAGTACAAAGTCACCAATAAACACAAAGCAAAATAGAGCAATAGCACAGTACAGTGCCTTAACAAGGTACAGAGTTAATCTAAGGGATACTACTTGCTAAAGGAACAGCCAAATAATTCTTTGGGTGGGAAAGGCATTTTGGAATGTGTAGCAGCTGAAGAAAAACAGGAAGAAAGTTTGTATCTTTCTTTGCTTATTGGTTAAGTCCACTAGGAAAAAGTGCATATTTTCAGAGTGACTTGGAAACAATGCCTGTTTAAGTACGTATGCCAGTGTTACAGTTTGTGGACTAGAAGCAAATCAGGACTAAAGGCTAAAGCTTGTTAGGAACCCAAAAGATTAGCACTCCAGCTAAAGTGTTAACGACATAGCATTCCCAGAATGCAGCAGTACAGAAAAAATGTTAACTGCTGCAGTGTCAGTATTCTGTGCAGGTGCCAAGCTGGAAAGTAGCCTGAATATTAGGAAAACAGTCCAAAATTAAACAAAGGGAGGTGACAGGCTGATAATGTTCAAGGTATCAAAACATGTGATTAACACCACAGAGCATCGAGTGAGAAAGTGCAAAGTAAAAAAAGCATATTACATTTCTGTAGCTGTTGAAAATGGTGTGATACAAAGATTTATCAAGACTAGAATGCCAGTGAATGTTTTTACTCTGCTGCTCAAAATGTCAGACTAACTTGGTTGGTTTACATATGGTGGTGCAATGAACAATGTTGTACAAAAAATGTGAACCTTTTGTATTTCTGAAATCTATATTAGCAGTCATATTCAGGATTTCATAAGAAAAAGCCAAGTTTGATAAGATGGTTTGAGTAAGTGAATATGAATGGTTTACAGATTGGCTGACATGATTAGGGGAAGTGTGTCATGGAAAAAACATGCTGCATGGTCACAAGACCATACTGGTACTAAGAAGATGGTGAATACCAAAAATTTCTACTCCAAGTCCCTGAGTTACAATTCTAAGAGGAAGCAACTCCCCAAATACAACTGGTCAAAAAACAACACATGTAAAATACTAAATAAATACATATAAATAACAATTTTTTACCCAACACACAGGGGACCAAGCTCCCCATCCTGCAGACTTGTATATACAACTCCAGGGAAGCACAAACACAATGAAGTGGGAACCTCCAAAGAGAAAGGAAAAACACAGCCAGTGCATACTTAGAAAAAGGCCACAAATTTAGAAAAAGGAAATCAGCATTAACTATTCTATTATATGATAATTAGATGAGGTCATTAAACAGAGATGCATTATTTTCAGAATATAAATCGGAAAATGTTCAATTGAATAGCTTATTCACGGTCACACCAAGATAAAGGGAGACTGAAGGAATCAAACCCAGATCTACAAGATAATACTGAGTATATAATTGTATTCCTTTGCATTAACCTGTTAGCTTTGAAATAACTTGTGATACCGAAAAAAATACAAAACGCAAAGGGAGAAAAGAAGGAAAATGAAAGAAAAATATGAAGAGACTATGAGCGCATTGAGGAATTGGTAAAAATAAATATGTATGTCTTATCTATTTCTCTATTTGTCTATCTATATCTGTCTATCTACCTAATCAATCTGTAAAATTTAAACAAGACTTCCTTTTCCCAATATACGGTTAGTTAATTACAAAGTGTAGATAACTGATTGTGGTTTTAAAGTTACTTTGTTACCTTGTCTGTTTTTAGCATGGATTACTTTGTTCTGAATGGTGTACATTACTACTGCATTTTTAATGAACCTATATTATTTGGCAGGTTTTAATAACATTTGTTTGCACAAAAAGGTTAAGGTCTGCTTCTCATGCACAAGGTGCAAGGTTTGATCCTGACCTCCAGCCAATGCCTGTGTGGAGTTTGCATGTTCTTTCTGTGTCCCTGTGGTGTTCTTCACCTTCCCAAAAACATGCTGGGTGTTTCTGCCTCAAACTCATTCAAGAATGAAGTTATGGGCAGCAGTGCAGATTCTAGTTCATGCCTATCAGGGGAAGAGTTGTATAGACCAACCCCTTTAAGCATCAACTGTGGTTTGCAGTATCCTCCAGATAGGAGAACCTGGATCACAGATGGTGTCTTGTGTCAGGGTTTGCCACTCAATGGTGTAAACAATAGTCAATTTGATCAAATCATCCAGAGTCAATGTCACCAAAAAATGGGCATGGGTTTTTGCCAGTAATAAGTGGGTTGAGGACCCAGCCTACTCAGACCTAATGGTGGGAGGGGGGGGTCTATGCCCCCCATTGCCCAGCATGTACTTGCCATAAAGCCCAATAGCTCTGGGTCAATGAGCTACTGTCTGGCCAGTTTCCACCTTCCCAGGGTGGATTACTTTGGATAGCTCTCTTGAGTGAAAGCTGGATGTAAAACAATCAACTCAACAAACATGAACCAGGGATTGCTGCACTCAGTATAGGTTCACTGACACGATGCAGCTTAGAGGTGGATAATACACTGGAAAGGAGCTGAAAATTCTCTGAATCTAGGAGACAGGACAGAAGGACAGTGCAAAAAAAAAACACACTTAGCTTAGTATCTCTACTCAAGGGAGGACAGAATAGAAATTACCTGGGAACTGTGGTGAGAGAGAGGCTCCAGAAGACAGTGAGGGATGCCATCAAAATTAGTGACAGACTCGTGGCAATCAGATTACTATGTAATGATAAGGCAGTATTTGTAATCTCTGCCTGTAGCCCACAGCTGGATATGAATAGCAAGGAAAAGGACTTACTAGTTAAAGCAGGACCACATGAGTTGGTATTGATAATGGGGGACCTGAATGCATGTATTGAGACAGTCAGGAAAGGATATGAAGACTGCCTGGAGTACATGGGTTGGACACCAGAGATAAAGAAGGGGATGCAGTTCTAGGCTTCTCTTTGGCAAATGCCTTGATGGTGGTCAACACATGGTTCAGCAAAAGATAAAGTCACAAGATCATATACAAGAGTAGACAACACAGAACTGAAGTATACTTCCTCCAGTAAGGACAGAGCATTGCGGTAGAATTAGCACTTGCAAAGTCATTTCCAGTGAAACTGATGGCCCAAAGAATAAACCACTGGCTGCCACAACTGGCTGCAATCAGTGGTCAGAGAAAGCTCTAAGGTCAGCAGAGACTAGGCTGAAGACCTGGAAGCTGAATAGAAAGAAAGTACAAGAGTTCAAGGAAACACTCACGATTCTATCACCTCAGGAAGAAGAAAAAAATGGTGGGGTTATAAAGAATGTCAATGCCTCAAAACAGCATGTGTGAGGAATACAGAACAGATATGTGACTGATCCAGGTATAGAAATAAGGTACATAAGGAAAGCTGGCGGTGGAATGCAGAAGTAGAGGACATCAAAAAAAGAAAGGAGTACAGGAAAAGTGGGAAATAGAAAAGACAAACCAGGATAAGAAGGAATACTTGTTCGTTAACAAGGAGGCAAAGACGGCAGTTGCAATCTCAAAGAACAAGGTATAACAGGCTCTCTAGCAGCTCCTGGAAAGTGACTTAGCAGATGGCACAAAAACTCTATCAGATTGCAAGGCAAAAACAGAAAGATAAAGAAGATAGTTATCAAACACCCTTCATAAAGGATGTCAATGCTGACCAGTCCACAAGGTATCAAAAGCAGGTGTAAAGAGTACTTCTAGCAGCTTCTGGATGAAGAAATGCCCACAAAAGCTGTACTGACCCAAACACAGCTTATGATTAAAGAAGATAATCTTACACTAGAAAAGGTAAGAACAGCACTAAATAAATGAAGTCAGGGAAAAGAGCAGGCTCAGAGGAGATGACAGCAGATATGATCACCATGTTGGGTGTGTTAGGGGAGAAAGGGTTCATAGCAATACTGAGAAAAAGGCACATCCCAGATGATTGCAGAGAAATCATCCTTGTGCTAATGTACAAGAACAAAAAGGACATTCACAGCCGTGGGCAGTATAGAGGTATTCAACTCCTGTTGCCCTACATGGAGATTCTGGAGAAGGTAATTGATAAATATACACCCAGAAAAGTAAAAAGTATGATGGGAGATGAGAAGTTTGGATTCAGATCAGGATGCAACATACCTAATGTGAGGTTTGCAGAGAAACATAACTGAGAAGAAACTAGAGAGGAAGAAAGTGTCCAACCGGCATTTCTAGATTTGGAGAAGGCATATGACAAGGTCCGAGGAAGGCAGATTTAGGCAGTCCTGTGATGGTTTGAAGTCCCAGAAACATTGGTAGAATTAGTGAAGATTTTCTATAAAGACCCAGTGACACAAGTAGAAACAGTGACAGAACTCCCAGCAGGGTGCCCAGGGGTAGTGGGCATGCATCAGAGTTTAGCTCTGAGTCCACTGCAGTTCACACTGGGTAATGGACTATATTAGCAAACAGAAGGAACAGCTCAACAAATTACACAGGGAATTCACAAGACCCATATTTCTCTGCAGGTGAATGTCACTTCAGGCATGTGTCCCCCAACCAAATATACCATAGGGAAATGTCTCACAGCCTGAACCCAAAACATGTGAAGCAATTTAGAATACGTTTAATGTATAACATCTGTTTGTGTGAACTACATTAAATGACCATCCTCTTCTTTCACAATTAGTTGTCTGAATTGTACATAGATATGTCTATAGCTGCCTATTGGGAGTGGGGGATTTCTGGATGAAACTCAATGACCCTTTTGTGTTTTTCTCAGTTTATGTTCTCTATAAAAACAATGAAGCATAAAATGCATTGCAGAACATCCAGACCTTCACAGCATCTGGGGGCTTGTGACCTCCATGCTCCAAGGTTGTATAAGTTGCTTTTCACAGAGGCTTAGTTGTGGTGTCTGCCCTGAGCTCCATCTTGTCTAAAACTAGCCCTGCTCAGAGGTCTATACAGGTCACAGTAGCTTGTGTAGGGAGATGGAGATGATGTCATCATTTCTTCAGCTTTACCAGATTCAATCTAAGAGAAAGAGCTTACTTGCTTATATAATTTGCCTCTAAATTTGGTCTCTGTATTTCTTGGCTCATATTTGTTTTGCTTGATGTTTTCTTTGCTTGTATTCATGTGGTATTCCTGTGACAAAGGGAGATAACTTCCGGCACAGTGATCTGGAAGTTTGTAAATAATTATATGTCATTTGTGAATATCAACATGATTCATATAAGATACTTGTGTTACAAATGTATTAAAAACTGTATGCCAGGTGTATATCAAACTGCTGGTATAGAAGTGTGTGTTGAAAAGGTTTTTGCAAAGTGCTTAAAATGTAACCACACCATGTCCTACTGGAATAAAACAGAAATGCACATACACTATTTAACTGTTTAAATGAATATATTTTAATAGGGGAAACTGGAATACAGAAGGTTAACTTGCAAAACCTCAGACAAAATAGCTGAAATTAAATTACTATATGGCTGGGCCATAAAAAGATGTTATCTTTCAGTTTCAGTGTAGTAACAGACACAATGTCTGCTCTGAGTTCTCTGTATTGCCTTGGAAGTGTTTTATTTTGTGATTTCCATGATCTGTAAAGATCTGAGGAAAAATCCTTGTATATGTATTTTCATAGGTAGACACTAAATACTGCTAGCTTTCAGCAGTGGGGTTTTACCTGGGATAGAGTCAGATGACAGGAAATGATGCCATTCTGCAAGCTATCCCAGCAGTAATATTTCAGATATTAATTTAAGAAGTCTATGAAAGAGACGGAGCATTCTGTATTCTGACATTGACCTGACAACATCAGCTAGAGGATCTACTCACCACATCTGCCTTGTTGCTCTAATTAAGTAAGTGTACTAAGGTACAATATAATTCTTTTAGATATAGTCAGAAATATAGCAAAGCTTAATTTAGATGGTTTTCTTTCTTTATTTGAGACTGTCCTGCAATGTTGTTTTAAATATCTCCTGTGATTTTGAACTCTGGTGTTACTGTAAATGTATATTTAATATTGTCTTTTTTTACTTACTATTAAATATATTTAAACCTTTCATTGTGGCTGGTCTGTCTAGACATATTTAAGCTCTAAGAGTACTTGCATATTTATTTGGTGACACTGTCTGGCCACTCCTAATAGCCTTGCTCTTTGGGAAACTACCATTTGTATTGATAGTAACATTACACAGTAAGATTGGATACCGTTTGTTAAGGGCGTTAAAGTAGCTGATAAAGAGTTGGCTGGTGGCAATGACAACTGCCTTATAGTCTGGGAAGAAGGGGTCATAGCTAGTAAACCTGTGCCAGTCTTTCCCAAGTGTGTGTGTGTGTGTGTGTGTGTGTGTGTGTGTGTGTGTGTGTGTGTGTGTGTGTGTGTGTGTGTGTGTGTGTGTGTGTGTGTAAAACAAATCTCCAAGAGTGTGTGTGTCAGCAACTTGGGCAGGGTCACGAAGCACTGGTTGGACAGAGAGGGTGCTGGATGTCTTGGCTTGGCCACTTAGCTGAGATCTCAACCCTATAGCTGTGCCAGTGGGGAGTTTTATTGGGGATCTGGAGAAAGATGGAGAAACTAGCCCTGGACTGACTGTGGCCTCATTGTGCTCTTAAGGGGAATTGCATTTGATGCAGAAAGCTGCATCTGGAAATACAGTGTGTGTGTGTGTGTGTGTGTGTGTGTGTGTGTGTGTGTGTGTGTGTGTGTGTGTGTGTGTGTGTGTGTGTGTGTGTGTGTGTATACCTGTCATTCTTCCAATGTACATCTCCCACTGGTGCTAGTGGTGAGGATGGAGGTTCCTTGATTACTGGTCCAGTGGTGGGGCATCACAATTCCTTTATCACTTTATTTCTTTAACTTTTCTCCCATATCTCAAAGGTCACTAATCTTGTGTTGGGATGGGGACAGTGTGGTCATTTTTTTCCTTAACTTTCCTCAAAACTTCAGAGGGGTGCACAGAGGGTCAACTAAGCTTTTACAGAAGCAGTGTACTATCTAAAATAAAAAGTTGGAAACATTACCACAATTTATTTTTCATTTTCCTCACAATCAAAAATGAGATACATATACAGGTGCCTGCCTTTTGTGAGAGGATAAAGAAGCATTCTATTTTTGTATGGCTGAAAGCAAATATGTTTTGTTTTAGTTTTGTACAAGTATGGCATTAGAAGGGCACACGGAATGTGGTAGTCTTTAGTGGGAAGGGGTGAGGAGGCATGGTGTGTATGTATGTATGTATGTGTGTGTGTGTGTGTGTGTGTGTATATATATATATATATATATATATATATATATATATATATGTGTGTGTGTGTGTGTGTGTGTCTGTGTGTGTGTGTGTGTGTGTGTGTGTGTGTGTGTGTGTGTCTCTCTCTCTCTCTATATATATATATATATATATATATATATATATATATATATATATATATTTATAGGTATGTGTATATACATACTATATATATATATATATATATATATATATATATATATATATATATGGGTCTACTTGAGTAAATCAAAATTCCATTAAATCGAATTTTACCTAACCGAGAAGACAATACCAAGCACTCAACTCTCCTTGTTAATAAGGAAAAATTAATTGTAGGCACTAAACAGCCTATATTTGCAAAGTATCTTGCAAAAGTAAGGGAAAACAGCTCCTGTACTTTACAAAAAAAAAAAAAGCACCAATCCAGGCATGTCCAAGGGTCAGCTTCCAGTGAATTCTCCTGTCCACCTGGTGAATCTGGGCATACTGGGGCAATGCAGCAATTGCCTCATGTACACAGACAACCCTCTCTTCCTACCACCCAACACTACAACCTGTGAGTGATGCACTTACATAGCCAAAATGGAAGCAAAGCTCTCTCCACCCAAGATTGTGCTAGACAGTCAAGAGGAGAAGGTTAACACCCACACTACACCTCAAGCAACACATAGCCCTTCTAAACCTACACCACCAACACCCACATATAGCAACACTAAATCCACATATGCAGAGGCCCTTAACTGCAACCTGCCCAAGTAACAAGGACCTCTGAAGCTGAAACGCAAACAAACACCAATCACAACCAAAGTGTCACATAGTTCACAACACCAGTGTGCCACCCAGCAACAGCCCCTAAGCAAGACAATGTACCTAACACTTTAGTCATAGGTGACTCTATAGTCCGGCACACTGATGTCCCACTCACCAGGTTGAACAAGGAGAAAATTACAGTCAGCTGCCTGTCAGGTGCCAGGATCTGCCACATAACACATGCACTCAAGTCACTCCACAACAAGTACAAATATGACTCTGTCATTGTCCATGTTGGAGTGAATGACTTGAGATGTACCTCCCAGGACTACATGAAAAGAGACATGGAAGAGCTCTCGGATCATGTGGCCCAGGCAGGTATGACCCTAGCCATGAGTAGCATCCTGCTTTCGCCCAGAATGATACTACAATATAAGGAAAAAATGACTGACTTCGACAATTGGCTAAGCTTCTGGTGTCATTCAAAGGGGATCCAGTATCTGTCTGCCTGGGACGACATGATCGACAGACCATGATGCTTTGCCAGAGATGGTCTCCACCTGTCGCCCCTGGGATTCAGGTTACTGGCTAAGGCTCTTGGCACTCCTATAGTGCCTTTTTTAGGCAAAGTTCAAAGGACAAAACCACCACCATAACAGGTACAAGCATGCAAAATCTGAAGGTAATGCTACTCAATGCTAGAAGTCTAAACCTCAAAATGCACTCTCTCGAGGCACTCCTAAAAATGGTGAACATCGATATCTGTGCAGTAACTGAGACCTGGTTCAAGGCTCCAGAGAGCACCCTGCAATACCAGGCTACAACTCTTACCACACATTTCGGCCACCAAACCAGGACCAAAACAATAAAGGTGGAGGAGTGTCAATATTCAACAAGGGTATTCACACCACCAGGCTAGTTGCCCAACACAATGCGTCTGAAATTCTCCAGGTGCAACTAACACTAGGTAAGACTGCAATCCAAATTGTAGCTTGCTACAGACCCCCCACCATACCCCAAGATTATCACTACACCTTTCTAAACATACTGGAAAATTTTAAGATAGAACCAAACACCCTAATACTGGGTGATTTTAACTACCATGCCATTAACTGGGAAAACTACTCATGTACCAACACCTTTGCTCAACGGTTCTTGGAATTCATAAATTCCAGTGTCCTGGATCAACTAATCCATAGTCCCACCAGGGGCTCCAATATCCTAGACCTGGTCATTATCAACATGGGAAATCGATGCTCCACATCTATGGTCACCCCCTCGTTAGTCAAGTCTGACCATAAGCTAATCACCCTTAACATCCACATCCCACCACCACGCCCCAGTAAGGAAACCTCCTTAAAAAACTTCTCCAAAGCCAACTTCAGGCTACTCAAGTCAGAAGTGACAAACTTCATGACACCCATGCAGACTGCAACTGAAAGTTCAACTGCTGAATCCTACACTAAGGCACTGTATGAGCACATCCTCTCATGCATGAATCGTGCCATCCCAAATAGAACCAAGATGCTCTCATCCAAAAAAAAGAAGCCAATCTGGTGGTCCCCTGCCATAAACAAACTTTACAACAAAAGGAAGAAACTGTTGCAGAAAAGAGGAAAATCCCAGGATGCAATAAACTCCCTTACCAGCCTCAGTAAGAAACTGAGATCCCTCATAAAATCCTCCAAAGCTAGTTACGAAAATAAAATTGCCAAAGATTCCAAAGGCAACCACAAGGCATTCTATAACTATGTCAAGAATCTAAATGGCAATGCTCAGATCTGCTCTGAGCTAAAACAGAATGGCATTAAATATACTGATCCCAAGGATATTGCCAGTATCCTGGCAGATCGATTCAGTGCCAACTTCACCCCCCTCTTACCCACTAAATGGCCCATCTAAATACCAGAAGATTGCCATATTCTGGTAATAACGGCCACACAGGTAAAAAATGCACTCTCTAAAGCTCTAAGAATACAGCATCAGTGGGACCAGATGACATCCCAGGCTATGTACTACATGAACTACAATATGAACTGGCACCTCATCTAAGTGTCATGTTTAATCATAGCCTCATCTCAGGTTTCGTGCCCACTGAGTGGCACAAAGCTACAGTTATCCCACTCCACAAGGGGGGATCCACCTTGGATCCCGGAAACTACCGTCCCATCAGTTTGATGAGCCTTATCTGCAAGGCCATGGAGCATATTATCATGGAACTTATAAACAAAGACACTGGCAACCTTCAAACACTGGACCCCACCCAGTTTGGATTTGTGAAGGGCCGATCTTGTCTCCTGAACCTGATTGACTTCTTCAAATCAGTCTCCAGAGTCATGGACAAGGGTAAGGTGGTCCACACAGCCTATCTAGACCTTGCCAAGGCCTTTGACACCATCCCCCACTCTGGAATCATAGATAAACTTACTAAGCTGGGCATTAATCCCTACGTCACCCAATGGATTGCTAACTGGCTTACTGATAGAAACCACACTGTAAAAGTAGCCGACTCCAAATCCAGCTCCAGATAAGTGACAAGTGGAGTACCTCAGGGTTCAGTCCTGGGACTGCTATTGTTTGGCATCTACTTCTCTGAAGTACAGGCCAATATTAAGGGACTCTGGCTAACAAAGTTTGCAGATGACTGCAAACTGGGTGCCATTATTGAATCCCCAAATACCAAATCCCCAAAAAGTGGATACTCTACAAAAGGGCCTTACAGAAATAGATGCTTGGTGCCAGAGCCATGGGCTCAAGCTTAATGCCAAGAAATGTATAGTTATCCCCTTTGGGAAAAAACATGTACCCATGAATTACCATATAGGTGGCAGTACACTAAACACCGAAAGCGTGATAAGAGACTTAGGGACACAGGTGGACAGTTGTCTCACCTTCGATAACCACATCGTCACAACAGTCAGGAAATCCTTCTATGTGGCACACCTCATCACTAAGGGCTTTTCATCCAGAAAAAAGGAGGTCATTGTCCCACTGTAATCATCCCTCATTAGACCCATTATAGAATACAACGCCCCATTTGGTATGTACCTCTCAAGACTTCTGCAACAACTGGAAAGGCCGCAGAAATACCTCACTAAAAGAATCACAGGCCTAAAACAGATGCCCTACGCTGACCGCCTTAAAAAACTCCAGCTATACTCTGTCGCATATCATCTACTCAGAGGCGATCTCTGCTTAACATACAAGGCCATGTCAAACCCAGAGCTGTTGGACATGTTACACTTAAAGAAATCCCAATCCCTCAGAGCCACATGCTTCAGGGATCTAAACCTTGTCATCACAATAAACAAAACATGCTGGAGGGATAGGTTCCTGACCCAGAGATTCCCCAGACTCTGGAATAGATTGCCCATACATGTCAAGCAGAGTGCCTTTTTGGCCCTCTTCAAAAGGAACCTTGACGATTGGATGGGAGAAAGGAAATTCACCCCGGGGATCACGTCAGTCGCCCTGACAGACAGGGGTCCAGGGATGTAAATAGTGTGGGAAGAAATAGCCAGGGAATTGCTATGGCTAGGCTTGTATAGGCCATAGGGCTGATAGCCTAGTACCAACCTATGAACCTATGAACTTAGTTTAACAGACGTTCACATCACTGGAATTTTAATCCGGGAAAGAAGACAGTTGGCCAACATAAAAAACAAACACACCAAAATGCCTCCCATACGCCCTAACAAAATATATCAACTCCAAGATTGCACTACAGTGGGGAAAAGGTCAAATTTCCTCATGCTAGCCAACTGCCTCTTTCCCGGATTAAAATTCCACTGATGTGAACGTTCATTAAATTAATGTTTTGGTGTTGTCTTCTCAGTTAAGTAAAATTTGATTTAATGGAATTTCGGTCTACTCAAGTAGACCCATATATGTGTGTGTGTGTGTGTGTGTGTGTGTGTGTGTGTGTGTGTGTGTGTGTGTGTGTGTATGTGTATATATATATATATATATATATATATATATATATATATATATATATATAGATATATGTGTGTGTGCGTGTGTTTGTGCGCACGTGCGCGCGCGTGCATGTATTAAAGTATCAGCAGCAAATTCAAATATATGATTCTGGCCATTTGTCCCTTAATTCTTTAACACCAGACAAGGACACATAGAAAGTGGCTACCTTTTTTAAGGCTGTGTAGGGAGGCAAGTATTATTTTGAAGTATGATTTATGTATCACCACCTGCATTTGTCTTCTATGTTTACTGTGCACTGCTATTTGGCTAACTTTGAGCATTAATCTTTAGATATAACTAATTTACTCCTTAAATTAAAAAAAGTATGATTGAATTTCTTTCCTTATGAATGGTTTTTGTTTACACCTTCATTGAATCAACAGTTTGAAAAAAAAATAAGACTAAATTTTTCCCTTAATAATGATTGTTGCTTAGACCATCATAGGATGAATATGTTGGGTGGAATTCAGTAAAGCCTATATGGATTGATTATCCATGTAGGCATAGTGTTACAGCCCAAACACAGAACATGGCCGCTGAGCCATCCAGGAAACAGGGTAGAGGGGTGTGCACGAGCGTGTGGACACGGAAGTGTCCGTGGAATGCAAATCACCTCATAAGCTGGTGTAAATGAGGTTGATTTGTGATACATTAAGCAGAAAGGCACCCGTGTAGGTGCCGTGTTGGTGTAAGAAATGTAAGTGGACAGAAACCGTGTACTGGACTGTAATTTTTAAATAGCGGCTGTAAAAGCCTACACAAAAGGGTAGATATTTACTGTAAGCATGCAAATGGCCAAAACTATGGCCAGCGTCTCCAGAAAGCAATGTAAATCATTGAATAATTAATAATTTTTTAATACATATATTACATTTGCACAGTGAGCAGCAATGCACAAACATGCCATTATGGGAAAAAAAATTAAAAAGTGTAAAAAAAGTGTAAAGTAGACATTTGCAAATATATTGCATTATAGTGCCCAGCATACAGAGTATTACAACTGCAGGTGTCAGTGGTTGCTATGGAGCCAGGCCCTGGAGTAGTGACGTACCCAGGGTATACTCAATTAACTGTAATGCAAATGAGCTGGGGTTACTGAATAGCAAAAAGGGCTGCAGTGTCTGCAGATACAACCTGTGGTAGGGATAGAACCATGTAGGTAGTGATAAAACAAGTAGCTAACATCAAAAGGGGGGTGTGTCACAGTATGTATGGTAAAGTGGATTGGAGCTCAGTGGCATCTGTTTGTGCTCAGCTACTCACAGCTAAGTGGGGGGGGCTTGTGTCTGATGCTGCTGAGCAAGTTTTAGTTAGTTTAAGAAAGGTTGAGCATACCCATGGATGGGGTAGTGTCAGAACTGCTGAGCACTGTTTACACTGGTGCTGTGGGTTTGCGTGTCATGCAGCAATGCTTTGAGGTGAAAGAAAAAGGAAAAAATAAAAAAAATAGCCTGGGAAAGCCAATCAGGTAGAAATGACTGATAAGTCCTGTTCAACAGACACTGTCCAAGTCAAACCCCAATGATATATCTATCAGGTGGAATGGAGCATAATGAGCCAATCACACAGGCCGCAACTGGAGTACACCACTATAAGGTATATATACACCCTACAATCTGATTTTCCAACATACTCTGCACCATTGGAGTACACACTTGGGAATTTTAACTGACAGAATGTTTGGGGCTGCTGCTGCTCTGTTACATCTATATGTACTTGAGGCTGAGGTCCGTGAAGTTGATGATGACAATAGGCACAGACTGAGAAGGAGAAGCGTGTTCAAGCCCAGGGTGACCTTACAGGGGCTATATGAGCTGGAGCTACAGGAAGGACAGGGACATACTACAAGAACTCATTGAGCTCTACTGCCTTCAATGCAACCCCAAAGCCAACAGAGGCGAACATATCCCAGTGGAAACAAAGGTATGTGTTGCCCATAGAATATTAGCTACTTGTACTTTACAAAGACCAACTGGGGACAAAATGGGGATCTCACAGGCATCTGCATCCAGGGTACTCCACCAGTTCCTGGATGCCATGCACGCACATGTCAGTCAGCATATTTATTTACCCCGCACTCTTGAGAATAAGGTCAGCAATATTCATCTCTTCCACCATGCAGCACACTACCCTGAGGTACTGGGTGCCATAGACTGCACTCATATGCACATCAAAGCACCACCCGGTGAAGAGGGTAGGGTCTACATCAACCACAAGGGGTATCACTCCATCAACTGCCAGGTCATGTGCAATGCCCAGTGCATTATCATGAATGTGTATTCTGGCAGACCTGGCAGCTATCATGACTCCCACATCTGGCCCTCCTCACATCTGTATCAGACATTTGCCAGGGGGAAATCCCATAATGCCATCTACTGTGGGATGCTGGCTATGCATTGGAGCCATGGATGATGACTTAATCAGAAATTTACACACATCTACTGAAGAACACCATAATGAGGCACACTCACAAACCAGAAACATCATAGAGCGTGTGTTTGGGATGCTCAAGTCATGATTCTGCTACCTCATTATATCTGGTGGAGCCTTGCAGTACTCTCCAGACACATGTGCACACATGCTCACAGTATGTGCAGTGTTACACAATATGATCATGTGGAAACAGCTTCAGCAGGAACATCACAGGGAAGAGACACACAGCCCCCCCACCAGTGCCAATGTCCCCACAGCCACAGGGGGACTCAGAGGTGGACCCACCTGAGCCTATACCTGTAGGCAGATATAGGCATGCCCAGTATGCCCTGAGCTTGGCAAAGAGCAATGCATAGCACATGCACTGAGAACCTAGGGTCCAAGGGACTGACACCTCACTAAGACTCACATACATAGTAAAACAGATGCCAGCCACACCACACAGCCTGTACTTTACCATGTATTGGCTGTGTACTGCATCATCAGACAGAGACAGCCCTGAAGTACTGTTATCTCAATTGCTGCAGGCACAAGGTAAGTCACTCTTCTATACAATAAATGATGGGGTAGTAGACTGTTGTAGTATATATATATGGATCTGCTGAATGTATGCAAGGAGAATTGAGTGGGCCACTGGGATAGCTGCAGACAACTGACAGCTGTGTGGCAGTAGAGGAACTCTCTGTCCAATACTGGCCGCCCCATAATTTGCAGTAGGCCCCAAGCCAGAAAAACTCACTGCACTTTGTGAAGGAATGACATACAATGGGGTCACAGGACAGATGCTTGACTGTTAATGCTAGAGTCCCCTACACCCAACACACCCGTGTCCCCATACAACTGCAGTCATAGTATGTTTGCAAGGTAATAGCAGCAGACCACGCAATCCTTGAGCTGTCCCTATCAACTTGGTGACATGTACCATGTCCCCAATATTCAGGGGTCAAAGTGCTATGTTTGTCTGTGTTTGATAGTGTGAGGAAGTAAATGCACTATCTGGTGGCTGTCATGGCTTAGTGGGTAAGTATATTACCATGGTTGATGGGGTACATAGTTCAAGACTGGCTGCACCTACTGTTTTGCATGTGAGCAGCACATATGCGAGGAGTTCTATAGACTGTCCATATGTCAGTATTTGTTACTGCAAGAAAGCTGAACAAATACAGAGAAATGGAGAGACAGGGAGCCACAGATATGGACAGTACACAGCCCTGAGTAACCTAGATGGTGGCTCATAGAACAGCATGTTGTAACAAGTCAGTGTAGCACCAGGATATGAAGGCTGTCACATAACTGTGTCAGTACTTCAACAACTCAGTGATCACCATCCATACCTCACAAATGTACAGAGTTTAGCAGAATGCCCACATTTATGGCTCATATATATGTTCAGTTTGTCATAACATTGCAGTTTTCTGGAAAACCATTGGCAAATCAATAAAGGTTGCTGTGAGAAACTAATGAAAGACAGTTAAGATGCAGACTTTATACCCTTTGGGAAATGCATGCTAATAGAAAACCATTCTACCAACTGTCTAGGTTTGTAACAGCAATATTAAAATATTGTCCCCATGTTTGGACCTACGTCCCACTGTTATATATGACCCTGTCCAGATTAATGGTTGTAAGAGTTTTAGAGGTATGGGCAGCATGTAGCCTTATAATAACAGTACAACACAAACTGTCTGAGGACCAGAGCAGACGGATTGGGCACAATACTGGACAACCTGCAAAACAGGTACAGTTAGAGGTGTGACGTCTGTAACCCTGTGTGTGGTGTTACATCTTTTACTCCGGTCTCAGCATACCTAAAACTACATAGACCAGTAACTGCGGACAAAGCCACGAACTGGAGCAGGGCAGGACAAAGGCCCACATATAAGGGAAAGGAGGAACTACTGGCCAGATAAATGTAGAAAGTGCAGAATAGAACAGTTTGTGAAGTAGCATGCAGTCCCTGCAGTGTATGTAGTTGATAACCCAAATGTCTGTCAGTGGTTCCTCACATCAATCTATAATGATCTACCATTGACGTACCAAGAAATCACAGTGCTATGTAAAAAGTACTAGACATATTATGCAAAACTCTGATTAGCCTAATAGACTCTGTACACTCCTTAGATATATGTGTCAGATATAATGGACAGCACACAGCCAGGAAATCCCTCAGGCATTATGACAGGGAGGTGCTGGACTGTTTCAACAGGTTCAGCAGACAATTGGCTGTAGCACAAAAAATCCTGACTGGAGTACAGGTAGGTCTGGCCTAGAGTCCCATTATAATTAATGATGGTCATACTGGGCATGCTCCTACACTTAGCTAATTCAGCCCATGTCTAAACCCTCATCTGACGATAGAACTGTGATGTCCATATATCTCTGTGCATACAGACAGCTATGTATACCTTAACTGTCTCTCCCTATCTCCATCAGACATGATTACCCTTATCTGTCTGTATGTGGCACATATAAGATATATCTGGATCTATTGAGTTTTTTATATATACATATATATATATATATATATATATATATATATATATATATACATATATATATATATATATATATATATATATATATAGGTAACATTTTATATATATGTATATATATATTATATATCATATATGGAGAATCATATATGGTGAGTTTAATATAGACATACATATATAGGTAATATTTTCTATATGTATATATATATATATATATATATATATATATCTTCTTCTTCTTTTTTCGGCTTTTCCCGGTTAGGGGTCGCCACAGCGGATCATCTGTCCGCTCATGATTGGCAGTGGAGTTTTTCGGTGTTGAGTTGCCAGCCCGGTGCCCAACCTTCCACAGAAGGCACACACATGCACACACTCACACCTATGGCCAATTTAGAGTGTCCAGTCCACCTGCTGTATGTCTTTGGGATGTGGGAGGAAACCGGAGCACCCAGAGGAAACCCACGCGACCACAGGGAGGACATGCAGACTCCGCACAGAAGGCACCTCAGCCAAGAATCGAACCTGAGAACCTTAGATATATATATATTATATATCATATGGGGAGAGAGAGAGACAGAGAGAGAAAGAGAGAGAGAGATCCAGAAAGATATAGTGTGATGTAATGCTGCAGCCACTTATACACCAATTGCACCCAGTGGTGTAAGCAAATAGTACAGTGAGCTGTAGTGTGTAATAGTAGGTAGGTAGGGGTTCTAATCTCACATCATCCACCATGTGTGTGTGTGTGTGTGTGTGTGTGTGTGTGTGTGTGTGTGTGTGTGTGTGTGTGTGTGCGTGTGTGTGTGCGCGCGTGTGCACATGTGTGTATTCCACATACAGCAGAATGCACAAATGGCCTATGTCTGTGTAATGGTCCCAAATTTTATGGCCCTGTTACAGGTGTCCTCCACAACAGTGGCCTCCCTGTCAGCAGCTACTGATGTCAATCACTCTAACAGCAATGGAAGACACTAGCAAAATGCATAAACTATGTGGCGTATGTGATAACTACATCACATTACAGTGTATACAGCTAGATAGGTAGTGATTCTTATCCCAGCAAAGGCAACTCAATGAGTGCGTGTATGTAGGTATATCCCCTTGCAGCTGTGTGTATTTCTTGCATATGTGTGTGCAATGCCATTTTAAAGCTTGTACCTAACTGTAAATTCCCCATTGTCCTACTTTGATGTCATCTACTGTAGATGCACAGTTACACACTCTCCAGACACATAAGCTCTGTGGTGCATGCGATAAGTAAGTAGTATTGTAGTACATACAACTAGATAGGAAGGGGTTCTAATCTCAAAACTGGAAACCCTGTCAGTGTGTGTGTGTGTGTGTGTGTGTGTGTGTGTGTGTGTGTGTGTGTGTGTGTGTGTGTGTGTGATGGTTATATAATTTTTAGGACCTGTTCTATCATGTTAATCCCCCCCATTGGATTACTTTACAGGGCCTGCTGGTGTCATCCACCTTAGATGCACAGGCAGACACTCTCCAGGCACATAAGCTCTACGGCATATGTGATAAGTATGTAGCATTATAGTACATATAACTAGATAGGTAGGTGTGAGTGTATATGTATATGTGTGTGTGTGTGTGTGTGTGTGTGTTTGTGTGTGCATATCCTCTTGCAGCAGTGGTGCCTTCCCTGCATTTCTGTGCAATGGTTATACCATTTTAAGGGCCTGTGCAAACCTATTAACCCCCCAGTTGCAACCTCTACAGCACCTGCAGATGTCCTCCACCTGAATAGTAGTGTCCAGCACTACAGAAACATATACGCTCTGTGATGCATGCGTCATGAATGTAGCACTATAGTATGTACAACTGGACAGCCTCTCAACAAGGGTAGTTCATGAGTGTATGTGTCTGTGTGTACGTACATCCCCTTGCAGCAGTGTGACTGTGTTAGAGCCAACAACTGTCCCACCATGCAGGTTGCAGTCCATGTTTGGACAGGAGTGTCCTGTGAAAACAACTAAAACAATACATAGGTCCCAAGAGTTTAGGACAACAAACATTTCCTACATGTGTATAATAGTTGCATAAAGCAATAATTTTACATCAGAAACACCTTAATGTTCTGAGACATAGCATAAGCTAGGGAAATGCTATCAGAATAAGGTGTCATACTGGCAGAACAAGAGAAGTCCAGTCCTTTGCACTTGCTGTGGATATGGTTTGTCCTGCCAACTCTCACAATACCACATGAAGTGTCCCATATTCGGCATTTGTTAAGGTGGCATCCCTACTCTATGTTGCCTACGTGTGTGCAATGTGTATACATGTCGAGGTCCTGTGAGTAGATGCTGCCACTAAATAACCCACATGTATCTAGGCATGAATGCTAACCACCACCACCCACATTTGTAGGTACTGACTAAGGCTGTCACAACTGTAAGTTGTGTGCTGTCATCATTGACCCACCAAATGATGTTAACACACTGCAACAGTGTGTTACATTGGGTACAGACTAGTGCAAAGGTCCTGACCTCAAGCTAAATGCAGAAAACAATACCATCATACCATATGCCAAGGACACAGCCCCACTGTTTTCCACATCATTGGCAACCCCATAAACACACAACCTGTGTTGAGAGACCTGGGTACTTAGTTTGATAACAATGTTGCATTCAACCATCATGTAGTGGCAGTGGCAGAAATGCCTTGTACATGGTTCAACTCATAGGTAAAAGGAGTGCATCCAGAAAAAAGGTGGACATTAACTCTGTATAGTCCTCAGTCAGTAGACCAATAATTTAGTACAATGGTCCATCTGATATGTACCTATCTAGATATCTGCACCAACTGGGAAGGCCATGATAACACACACAAAGGTAATCCATGGTATCCAACACCTGTCCCATGCAGACAGCCTCTAATCAGTAGTGTCCAACTCAGTATTGAACAGGTTGGCCAGAGGTGGGCTGTGGTATGCCTACAAGGCAATGTTGGACCCTGCTCTTCAACAGTTGCCCCTCATATGTCAGTGTAATTCCTCACACATTACCAGCACAACAGGCCTGAAGCTGTTCTGCAATATCAACAAAACCTGCCAGAGAGACAGGTTTGTCTCCCAGAGGCTGCCCTGTCTCAGGAATGCACTTCCTAGACATGTCAAACAGAGAACCATGCAGACCATCATCAAGTGTATCCGTGATGAGTGGATGGGATACCACAAATCTGTCCCAGGGCACCTGTATCTCTCAATGACAGGGGCAACAGATGCTGTTGATGATTCTATTGGGGATAAACTAATGGCTAGGCTTGTAAGGGCCTCAAAGCCAATAGCCTAGTAATCTAGTATGATCCTAGGCATACCAGTTATGGCCCTCTGTGCTGTGACAGACTGTGTTGTTAAGTGTCTACTCCCATCACTGCCATCTACTGTGGTGTGTCTCCTATGGATGACATACCAGTACCATGTCATACAACCACCATCTGACAAATAGGTGTGTTGTACTACAGGTGTTTGGGGCCAGTCTCTGTGCAGCACAATTACAGACAGCACTGCAAACGTGTTGTAGGGTATCCTCTTTGTGGGTGTCCAACATCCACAAGTACACAGATGTTTGCAGAATGCGTATATGTGCCTGATATATGTGGACCCTCTGCCAGACAAATGTGGATGTCTGGAAATCAGTTGGACAATATTTTATTTATTTATTTTATTTTATTTATTTATCATTTGTTGACCAGGAAAGTCCGACTAGGTTCCACAGAGCCTGTTTTCAGCGGAGGCCCGGGGAGAAATGCTCCAGATGCATGTCTTTGGAATGTGGGAGGAAACCCACGCGAACACAGGGAGAACATGCAAACTCCACACAGAAGGCACCCCAGCCAAGAATCGAACCGGAGAACCTCTTGCTGTGAGGTGACAATGTTAACCACTGCACCACTGCGCCACCCGCCCGAAAATTCACAGACCTGTGTACAAAATGTAATGTTTTGTTCCAGACTGTGAGGAATCACAGGCCAGACACCTCAGAAAACAGTTATGGTACTTTAATATCTGATACTGTATTCATTTCCTCATGTTAAATGCTGAATATGTACACTCATTTGCTGAGGGTAAGCCTGTGTCCCCCACTACTACTGGCTATAACCTGCTGTCCTGCTCTAGGGGGTCAACAGGTATGCTTGCCATAGCTGTCAGGTGATGATATACAGGTGTTGAGTACACGGTGACCTAGCCAGAGTACATCAGGAACACACAGGGACATCTGGACAATGTTTGAGCTATGTCTGTGTGACATTCACAGCGTGAGAGTAGCAGACTGACAGTACATCATGTTATATGGCAGCTGTATCCAACACTACTGATTGTCACTACTGTCTAATACACAATCCAGTCGCATTTGTACATGAGCTGACCATTGCTGGGAGGACTCGGGGCCAGAGCTGTGATCTATGTCACAGCAGACAGAGCCAAAAGGGAAGCCTGTAGCTGCTGGAAAGCTGACTAACAGTGACATGTAATTCCAAGATATTTACCACAGATCTCTATTGTAATAATCCCTATTTCCCATGCTTGCATCCCTCAACCATGTCAGATTACATAGGAAATACTACTATATACCTGGTATAGTGTTGTACTCCTTTATGTGCAGAAATCTTGTAGTAGAATGCTGGGATAATCCAGTCTGTCATCATAGAGAAAGTCACAGACTTGTGTACTATAGGCAGCAGCTTGCCTTTTGTAGGTAATGCTCATAAACAGCTGATTGCCTATGCACCAGTCTGTGACTAATTGCATTCAGAACAGCTGGGCTGCATTGTCATTAACCAAAGTCATGGCAACACAGTGCTGTATCTGAGGGCTTCATGTAGGCCTTGACCTTTTTCCTCACCTGTGAGAAGGACATTATTGAGGTGTGGGGACTACAGCATCACAGAGGCTAGGCTGAAATACTGTCCATAGTTTGGATGTATGTGGTATGTCCACAGTTTTGCATGCTATGTTTGGCCATTGTGAACAGACTTTCTGATTATGTGGCAGTTTACTGTTTAACAGTTTTGCATGCTATGTTTGGCCATTGTGAAAAGACTTTCTGATTATGTGGCAGTTTACTGTTTAACAATGTGGGTTGAGGTCAGTAAGGAGACAGACAGATGTGAGTGTCATAGGTCATTTGCATCAGAATATGCATGCTGCTACAGTAGCCACTGGTCTATCAGCTGTGTGCGTTTGTAGGAAAATACTTTGAAACATGTTCCTGTCACTTGACCATCCCCCCACCCCTTTATGTATGGGTGTTGTGTGGATTCCCTGTTCTAGGTGTTTGGGGGGTATGGTAGGTCTGTAGTAGGTAGCTGAACATACTGATGCATATGTTGCAGGCTGCAGCTGCTGCATTCTGCCCAGGAGCCATACTTGGGATTGTGAACACATTGTGGGACAGAAAGCTGTATATGTGAGTGAGGTAGCAGTGTTAGCTCTGTTGTCTCAACATAGCCAGGGTGAGGGCACCTAAAATAGTCCAGCTGAGGCATGTGCCTCTGGTACATATGTTATGTAATAGTGCCATCCAGAGAGTGGTAGGTGACATTTAGGACACCTATACATATTTGTGAAGTGTGTCCCAATCTACAGGCCTTTGAGGTGCTAATGTGGATGGCAGTAACTGCAGCTGCAGAAAAAAATTCTGCTTAAAATTGCACAGCTCAGTCATTTAATTGTTCTGACAATCATGTACTTGACATGCAACACACTGGAATGGAAGCCAGGACTATGGGTGAACAAATGTTAAGGATGCCAGGAATGTAACAGATTGAGCTACAAAGTCAATACTATAGCAGGTGTATTTGCAAAACATATGTGCATTCATACAGTCTGTTACACAAAATTATCATGAACATGTGTGATCGGATGTGTATGACATGTGACACAGAACTGTTTGTCATAATTTCATAATCTCAATGTGTACTGACTTGCCAGTATGTCAGCACATAGCGCAGGTTGTGTGACAAGTGTGTCAAATGTAGGTGGCACAACTCTGGACATTCTGCAAGAGTTTGCAGTTGCCATCTGTACCTAATACCCTAGACCTCACGTACATCCATCAATATATATTTGTCTGTGTACTGGTTTGGTGTCTTTATCACATTCCCAAATACATTGCCATTTGTCCCATTATATGTACAAGGAATGTGTTACTGGCAATAAGGATATGTTTATGAAAACACCTGTTATTCCTCAGAGCTGAGTGACCTAGTGGGCTAATGCACTGTGCTGTAGTTGACAAGGTCCAAGGATTGAAACTTGGCAGGGGTTGAATATTTTTCTGCTGTGCATCACTGATAATCAGGCTACATTTATGGAAACACCTGTTAGTCTTCAAAGCTAAGTAGCCTAGTGAGCTAATATACTATATAATAATTAATAAGGTCCCAGGTTTGAGACTTGCTAAGGTGAGAATTTTGCTGATGTGCAGGTTTGTGCAACATGTCACGATGCAAAGTGGCACTTAGCCCCACTTAAACCCATGCTATTTCCAAAAAAAGAAAAGAAAAAAAAGGAGTGATAGTGGTGAAATGTGGGCAAATATGGTGAAAATCAATATGAAAGGCAGGTAGGGATGTGCAGGACTATAGCTCTCCATTTCTTGTACAGCAACAGCTGTGCATGTTGCGGACAATTTGGAATTTGGAGCCTCACATCCCAGAGGGAGGGGTGTGGGTGACATAACTTTGTTGATTAATTGCTGTGATGATTGATTGATGGCAGTATAGGTATGGGCGAAATGGAGAGCTATGTATGGGGTGATTTCTGGGGGACAGATGCCCATTTTTTTAGGGAGAGAGTGGGATGTTGGGGAAGAGATATAGGTACACGTGGGAAGGTAAGTTGGGTAGGAGAGGTAGCATTTGTAAGCAGACAAGACAACAGACAGGGGTGGTGTATGACTCTTGAGGGGGGTAAACACCTTTGACGTGGAGGATGTTGTGGAATTGGAGGACCAAGTGCCCCAAGGCAGTAGCAGTGGGACTAAGCTCCCCACCCATGGGCAGTCACCACTGCTCCTTCCTGGCCTGAAAGGTGGCTGTGCTAGGGGTTGGGCACTGGGGCTGGCCTGCCCCTCCAGGTGTGCCAGTCTGCCCTCAATCTGGTGCAGTCAATTGTCCATATCATGCTGGAGAATCCTGCCCACCATCCCTAGGAGCTGTTGCTGGATGACCACTCCCTCTCTGTGCCCGCACCTGGGGGGGTCCTGTCCCCGAGCCAGTTCCACCCATGGGTGGTGCAGGACCAGTGGAGCGGGCAGCTCCAGATTGGGTCCCAGATGTGCTGGGACCCAATGCCACAGCCAGATGAGGTGGGCTAGGTGGGTTCGCAGGTACACCGGTCTACCGGTAAGGTGTTCAGGTTTTTGTCAAAGTGTATAGGTTAGTCATGTACAGAACATTTAAATGTTAGTTATTACAGCATGCGTGGGTGTTCCAATTAACTCAGAACAAAAAAATTGCATAGCATACAGAACACCACAATAAATGGGATAACAGTCACTTTTGTAACAACATGCCAGTAACAGTTATGGCAAAAGGCCAACAACATTGGTATTTCAACAAGGTATGCTAGTATGCAACCATTGTAATATGTAGCAATGATGAAACACAAGGCCCAACATAAGGTTTTGAGAACAACATATGTGAAATGGAAACTATACCCGTAGTATAACAATAATAATATTTGTGATGCAGATAAGGGTTGGGGGGAGAGAGAAGCATTCTGTTAACAACAGTATAGGCTTATATTTATTGCAACAGTACAATCCTATACTTTACAGGTCTGCCCTCACTTTATGTCTACAAGTGCCCTATATCTTCTGTAGCACATACATACATCTCAAGCTATCCTCATGGGACAGTATGGGCCAAGCTGTAACTACAGGGGACAAATACATGTCAGGGGAACATAAATGACTAACAAGGTGTACTGTGCACTGATGTCGTGTCAGTGTGCTACTGACATACTTTGACTCGATGTTAAATCTCTGTCCAAGGGTTTTGGCAACAGTAATCACTATCCATGACAGAGTGACACTTGAGAGACATGTATCGTGCATAGTACATAGAGTTTACACCTATCCTGCAGTCCTTGGCAGGCATGGGGTTATATTATCAGCAGACATTCACAGATGCACCAGGCATACAGCTGTAACAACAACAAACAGTTTTATTTGTCTTATTAACATGGAAAAGTAGTGTACTTGTGGATGTTTAACTTAATGAAGTGTTATCACCTTGCTGAGCAGTGCTGTTTACACACTAGTACATCTGGACTCACAGATTAGTATACCATTGGAACAGCTACTACAGACAATTTATTTACCTGTAATTGCTGTGGGGAGAACATTTGTTAATACATAACTGTTTCCATACATATTCAGTAGTACTTGTTAGTTTCTATAAATATATAGTAGTTCTTGTCCCTAGATTCGAACCCCGGTCTGTGTGTGGAAAAATGAACAACATACATATCATTTAGTAAACTGAGCAACAGAGCCACTGCTGTGTGTTGATTGACTGCTATGTGCCTAGAGCTCACCTGATGAATTCTGACCTTGTAATGTAGGTAGAGTGTCACATAAAGACTGCAGTGACACTTGAACACACATGCATGAGATGCATGCATGACAGAGATAGTAGGTGAACTGTGCATTAATACTTGGAATGCAGGTGTACACATTTAACCCCTAGTGTATGGGAATATGTGTGATGTGTTGTACAGACCATATCAGGGTGCTGGGTTGGCTAGCTGACCCATATACAGTTGCAGATTGTATATTTGCAGTCTACAGCTATTATAGTTTCATACTTACCTGCATCAGCATAACTATGTTCAGGAATGCATATAGCTGAAATGCAAAGGTTAATACAAGACAATCCTGAGGGAAACACACTATAATACCTTACACATTACTATTCAGGGATCAGATGTTATAGTGCGGAACAAATATCATCATGCAGTATATCTTATAGTACAGCTCCACATCTACACTTTAGCAAAACAGTTCTTTATCAGCCAACCTAAAGTCACTTCATGGTATTATACCCATGTTTACTTCTCAGCACTTGTAATACACAATTTCTTGACCAACAGCCCAAAATACACACAACGGTTGGCACAAGAAACCTTTATTGAGGTTGACATGAAACAGTTAACAGTCTTTGAACACTTTACATAATGCAGACATTGAAAGACAACTTGTTATTACATACTGCATGCATTACTACCTTTATTTCCTTAACAGTTCTGACTGCAGGTGTACTTTATTTCCTGAAATGTATGAATGCAAATGATTTATTCCCTTCACATTATGAATTCAGTTGTACTTTATTAGCAGAACATCATTATTAATACAGTATACACTTGTTATTCCTTAACATTATTAATGCAGTAGTAAATTGCTTTCCTTAACATTATCAGGTTCTATGCTTTCATGTATATTGAACTGTAACTGGCATTGCTCACTTATATCAGTCCATGTCTATGAACACATTCATTACAGTACACTCAAAACAGAATATGCCTACTGGCATTTATTACTGTACTCTTTCTTAATTATATTAGTATATATTGCAGGATATATCTGTACTCACCATACTCTCAGTGTAACCTGGCCAGGCACTCTGCATGAGCCTCCAGGTTGTGAGCTCTCTCCTCTGCAGCTGTGGCGAGAGAAACACACCATTATGCGTACCTGTCTATCAGATATTGGATAAAAAGAAAACCCACTGGAGCCACCACAACCGGTTAAAACTTTATTTAACATACAGAAAAGCGCTTTCGAGCATTATCTCTTCATCAGATCTAAAAAACAGTTAAAATCAACCATATTTAAGCAAATAGCAACCAATTAGAATTAATAGCAGAACCTACGCCCCTTCAATAAGGTTTTAAAGGCATACAAGCATTTAACCCAGGTGTATGGTTTGCTTGCAATTCAGATATCCATCTTATCCATCATATGCACCTTTTTATGCACTTTTACTTTTAAAAAATACAGTATTTAAATTGATTTAAACTGTGTATGAAGGAGTGTTGAAGGAATTTTTAACTGGTTATTCTGCTCTTCAGTTATTCCCACCCACTCGCCCTGTTTTTGTTTTGGTGTTAATCTTAGTGGCATTGAAACTGCCCGCCCCTCAGCCTGCCTCTGGGCCCATCTCATTTGCTCACTCAACTGAGTGCAGTGAGATCATATTCTGATTTCAGGCACTCCTACTGTGTACAAAGAGAGCATCTGGGAAATAGAAAAAAAAAAAAATTAAGCTTATTTCCTGCCTTTCTTGTTAAGTGGTACAGACTATTTGTAGGCTTCTGAGCCCCAAGCCCTTCTGTGTTTGAGGGAAGCCTTCTAGCTTGTTTTTTTTCTTGTAACTAGCCAGTTTTCTAGTTTCAGCACTCAAATCTGTTTCTTTGATCTCAGCACTTGTTCAGAAAAAAAAAAATTTCATCTGCTTTTACTGTACTTGTGTTTTACCTACTTCTTTTTACTTTTGCATCATCTTAAAATACTCAATTGTATTTATTACTGCTTGGTGTAACTCATTCTAAGCCTTTTGGTTTAAACACTTGGGCTTGGACCAGTTAGTTGTTTTGCACTGAGAGGTTTGTGGTCTGCACTGTTGTGGCAGAACAGGTAGCTTACATCCTTCTAGGTTGAGAACTGCTGATTGAGGGCTCAGTGTCTGTTATTCTAAAAGTGTATTAATTCTGGTTTAAGCACTTGGGCTTTCAAGCCAGTTATTTTACATTAAGAGGGTTCGTGGTCTGCACTCTTGTGGGAGGAGAGGCTGGACTCTGCCCTTCTGAGCTGGGAATTTCTGGTTAAAGGCTTATAGTGCATGCATATCTGAACTTTCTTACTGAAGTTGGTGCCTTGTTTGCTGTGGCAGACTGGATTCGGGCCTGCTGGATCTAGCTTTGTTTGTGTAACTTGAGCACTAATCCAGACATTCTCTAAAGTATTCAATGGTATTTATTACTGCTTGGTTGTAACTTGATTAAAGTGTAGCTATCATTCAAGTCTTTTGGATTAAGCACTTGGGCTTCAGACCAGTTGTTTTACATTAGGAAGGTTTGTGGCAAGCACTGTGGTGGCAGGACAGGTAGCTTTCATCCTTCTAAGTTGGGAACTGCTGATTGAGAGCCCAGTGTCCAAGTGTATTAGTTCTGGTTTAGGCACTTGGGCTTCAGGCCAGTTATTTTACATTAAGAAGGTTCGTGGACTGCACTCTTGTGGGAGAAGAGGCTGGACTCTGCCCTTCTGAGCTGGGAATTTTCTGGTTAAAGGTTTATAGTGCCTGAATATTTGAACTGTATCTTACTGAAATTGGTTCACCTTGTTTGCTCTATCATAGACTAGATCCAGGCCTACTGAATCTAGCTTTGTTTATATACTTGTTGTTTGTTTGCTTGTTATTTCCCTGGAAGCTAATTCACCTAATATAACTTCTCAGCTTCTGTGGATCACTAGTGATATCTGCATTGCTTACTGTACTTATTTCCTTGTTTCACTTGAAAGAAAGTTACTGTTTGTCGTTTTGCATTTAGTTACTTGTATCACATTGCACTCAAGTTACCTGGCACTTGCTCACTAAAGCAATTATATAAGTCAGCACTAAAAATTAAAAGCACTACACCCTCACTCCCCACTGGCCCTTGTTTTCAATTAAGGATTTCCCAATATTATTCTAGCATGTCCAAAGGTCAGTTGTCAATCTCCTCTCCGGTCCAGCTGGTGAATCTGGGAATCTTGAGGCAATGTTATAACTGCCTCATGTACACAGACAACCCTCTCCTCCTCCCACATAACACAAATACTTGAGAGATGCAGCTATTTAGCCAAACTGGAGGCTGAGCTCTCTCAACTCAGGACTGGCAAGACCAGACAGGAGGAGAAGGCAACTACACACACCACAAAACCAGCCTCACATAATGCTACCACTCCACTGAATCAAACACATAAACACACAAAGACATACTCGAGGCTCTGAGTAAAATTTACCTAAACAGCAGAGGCCTCCAAAGCAGACACCCAAACAACTGCTACCTCAAGACACCCCAAAAGCAACACATAAACCACAAAAGCAGTGTGCAAAGCAGTCACAGCCCTTAAGGCCAAATACAACACCAAACATACTTGTCATAGGTGACTCCATAGTCAGACACACTGACGTCCCACTCACCAGGCTGAACAAGGAGAGGGTCACAGTAAGCTGCCTATCGGGCTAGAATCCGCCACATAACACAAGCACTGGTCACTCCACAGCAAGTACAAATATGACACAGTCATTGTCCATGCTGGTGTGAACGACCTGAGACGTACCTCCCTGGACTGCATGAAAAGAGACATAGAGGAGCTCTCTGATTATGTAGCCCAGGCAGGTATGACCCTAACCCTGAGCAGTATCCTTCCTTCACCAAGAATGATGCCACAATATAGAGACAAGATGATCAGCTTTAACAATTGGCTTAATGTCTGGTGTCATGCAAAGGGTATGCAGTGTCTGTCTGCCTGGGATGACATGCTTGACAAGCCACGCTGCTTAAGGGACGGCTTGCACCTGTCACCCCTGGGATTCGGATATTGGCTAAGGCTCTTGCCACCCCATAGTGCCTTTTTAGGCAAGGCTCAAATTCTAAACCTACCACCCTAGAAAACAAAAATGGGAAGAAATTGAGGGTAATGCTGCTCAATGCCAGAAGTCTAAATCTCAAAATGCACTCGAGGCCCTTCTCAGTATGGAGAACATCGATGTCTGTGCTGTAACTGAAACCTGGTTCAAGGCTCCTGAGAGCACCCGGCACTATTAGGTTTTACCTCATATCATGCGTTCCGCCCCAAAACCCGGACCACTCCACAAAAGGAGGGTGTATCCATATTCATAAAGGATACTCACACCTCCAGGTTGGTAACGCATGAAGCTTCGAAACCATCCAGGTGCAACTAACAATAGGCAAAACTGCTCTACAAATTGTAGCATGCTACAGGCCACCCTCTCAAACTCAGGAACCCCACACAGCCTTCCTGAAGACACTGGAGGGTATAAATGTATCTCCAAACACCATCATATTGGGTGACTTCAACTACCCGAATATAGACTGGGAACATTACTCAAGCCCTAACTTTCTAGCCCAACGGTTCCTGGAGTTCATAAATTCAAATGCCATGGAACAGCTAGTCACTGTTCCCACGAGAGGAGAAAATATACTAGATCTCATTGTCACAAACATGGGGACAAAATGCTCCACACCGAAGTATATCCCTCATTGGTGAGATCTGATCATAAACTAATCTCACTGGAAATCCACATCCGCCCCACCCCAAACAAAAAGACCATAGTGAAGAACTTCTCTAAAGCAAACTTCACACTACTCAAGACTGGTGTGGTATCCTTCAAGGCCCCTGAGTCAGAGGAAACCACAACCCAAGCTGGAAGCCCTTACAAATGCCTTCTATGAACACCTCCAGGACTGCTTGGATCAGGCAATCCCAAATAAAACCAAGACTCTTTCCACAAAGGGCAAACGTCCAGTCTGGTGGACCCCAGCCATTAACAAACTTTACAATAAGAGGAGAAAGCTATTACATGATAGAACAAAATCCATAAAAGGGAAGTCACCCCTGATCATTATTAGTTAAAAATTACGAGCACTCATAAAATCAACTAAGGCCAATTTTGAGAGAAAAATTGCCATGGATTCAAAGGACAATCATAAGGCCTTTTTCAGCTATGTTAGGAACCTGGGTGGAAACTCACAGATATGCTCAGAATTAGTCCAAAATGATACAAAAATCACTGAACCCACAGACATTGCCAACATACTGGCAGACAGGTTCAGTGCAAACTTCACCCCTCTCCCCTAAAGGAGAGATAACTATCCCAGCCGAGTGTAGCTTCCCGGACATCTCAAATGCGGTGAAAGCTGCTCTCTCTAAAGCTAAAAACACAGCATCAATGGGACCGGATGGTGTCCCCGGCTGTGTGCTACACGAGCTAAATGAGGAATTAAACCGCACATAAGGCAGCTGTTTAATCTCAGCCTTACCACAGGATACGTGCCCAAGGAGTGGCGTGCGGCAACTGTGGTCCCACTCCACAAAGGTGCCTCTCGGACCCTGGTAATTACCGCCCCATAAGCTTAACAAGTCTAGTCTGCAAAGCTATGGAGAGGATCATAATGGAGCTCATAAACAAAGATATAGGGGACTTGCAGACATTGGACCCGACCCAGTTTGGCTTTGTCAAGGGAAGATCATGCCTTTTGAACTTGGTCGACTTCTTGAAATAGTCACCAAGGCCATTGATGAGGAAAGGCAGTCCATACAGCCTACCTTGACCTTGCAAAGGCTTTCGACACAATACCCCACTCGGGTATTGTAGAAAAACTTACCAGCTTAAATGTAAACCCATATGTCACAAGATGGGTTGCAAACTGGCTTAAGGACAGAACCCACAGGGTTAGAGTTGCTGGCGCTGTGTCAGACTCCAAGCCGGTCACAAGTGGTGTCCCACAGGGCTCGGTCCTTGGCCCCTATTGTTTGGCATCTACTTCTCAGAAGTACAGGCCAACATGGGAGGACTTTGGCTGACAAAGTTTGCAGATGACTGCAAACTGGCCATAGTGGAAAGTGCATCGGACACTGATATCCTTCAGAAGGGACTCACGGAAACAGATAGCTGGTGCCAGAGCCATGGCCTGAAGTTAAACGCCAAAAATGTATAGTCATACCCTTCGGGAAAAACAAGGTAACCCCAAGCTACCATATAGGTGGCAATCCACTAAGCACAGAAGAGGTTATCAGGGACCTGGGGACCCAGGTTGACAGTGGCCTTTCTTTTGACACTCACATTGCTAAAGTGGTTAGAAAGACCTTCTACATTGCCCACCTGATCATGAAGGGATTCACATCCAGATCTAGTGAGGTCATTGTTCCCCTGTACTCTTCACTTATCAGACCAATGATCGAGTACAATGCCCCATTCGGGATGTATCTCACCCGACATCTGCAGCAATTGGAGAGACCCCAAAGTTCCTCACCAAAGGATAAAGGGACTCCAAAATCTGTCATATGCTGCCAGATTGAAGAAACTCCAGCTCTATTCAGTCGCATACCGTCTGCTCAGAGGTGACATGTGCCTGACATACAAGGCCATGTCCAACCCGGAATTAATGGACATGCTCCACCTCAAAAATCCAAATCCACCAAAACCACTAGAGCAAGCGACTTAAACCTTAGCACGGATATAAATAGGACGTGCTGGAGGGATAGATTTATCACTCAGAGACTCCCTATGCTGTGGAATAAAATCCCGGTCCATGTGAGGCAGAGCACCTCGCTGACTCTGTTCAAGAGAAATCTAGACCTGTGGATGGGAGATCGTAGGTTTGAATCATCTCTGGGTCACTGCTGGACAGAGGCACAACAAACTAATGGGCACAGTATTTTTTCATATAAGGGGTGGCGTAAGCCACAATAATTTGGGCTAGGCTTATAAATGCCTTAGGGCAGATAGCCTAGTATAAACCTATGAACCTATGAACTCAGCTAATTCAGTACTGTGTACAATGTCAGCCCCCATACTTACTTGTTGAATGTATAACACCATAAACTGAAATCTATGCTCTTTATTTATTTCAATATGTTGATATAGAGCATTACTTCTCAAACATAATCTGATGTCACCCATATGTTGCAATATACATTGTTTTAACATTCTGTTAGTTTTCCCAACATAGAATGCTTGGTCTGATGTGCACTTAGCTAAATAAACCACATTTTTAGTTCTGCAGTCTGCATGTAGTTTAGATATATACTCCCTGCCTGACACATGATGTACAAATATGTTATTTTTTTAATATATTGACATGCCTTGCATTTCTTACATTTAAAAGTTCCCAACTTCTTCCTATGTGTTTTGGAGTTGTTGGGAAGTATGTTCTTACATACAATCTGCTTCAGATTTTGGCTGTTGGTATAAGCAAATCTGGAGGAGGACCTACTAGTGCTTTCAGCTTGTCATCAGTATATAAAATCTTCCAGTTCTTTTTCATCACCTGGGATATGGCATTGATATCACTATTATAGTGCAAATTTATTCTCACAAATGGGTTATTTCTTAGCTTCTGTTCATTAACAGTAGTCCCATAGTCAGAATTGCCCATATTACATTCAAACCATGGTTTGCCTCTATTCCTTCTCCAAATTTTTGTCCTAGCTATTGTTCTCTTAACTCTTTGTGTTGGATAGCCTCGACTAGCAAACATATACTGCATGTTATCTAGCTCACTTTCATATGTACTATCTTCGGTGCATAGTCTAGAAATTCTTAGCCCCTGCCCACTAATTACATTATCAAAAATGTTCCTTGGTGCATATTGTCATACATTAACATATTATTTCTCCAACAACTTTTTCTATACATTCTGGTTTGTAGTTTGCCAGTCAAATCTTTATAAATCTTCACATCTAAAAAAATCTATTGATTCAGCAGAATAGTTCACATTAAAACATAAGAAATCTGTTGTGTTTTCCAAATATCTGACAAACAACAATAGTTATTCAGTTGTACCACTCCATAAAATAAATATGTCATCCACAAAACGATGTCCTTCCATGGACAAGTACTAGATAGAACATGGGTAGCCTCCCACTGTGCCAACACCAGGTTAGCATAGGTGTTGGCACAGGGGCTACCGATGGCTACACCATCTTTCTGCCAATAATATTGATCATAAAGCATGAATAAATTATTGCCCAAAATCAATTCAAGAAAAGAACATATCCGTGTAACTTTCTTTTCATCAAATATTGCATGAGTTAGAATAAAATCTTTAACAGCTGTGATTCCATAAGAATTTGGAATCACAGTAAATAAATTAGTTACATCTGAAGTCACAAATATGTAACTTTCATGACCAGTTATAGATTCATAAGAATCACTCAGAGATCATAAGAACCAGGAAGTATAATTTATCACTGCTGGCTCATAAGATAACATTATTTTAAGTTTCTTCTCCTCCCATATGGAGAGGAACTCCGCAACCCAGCCTCTGCCAGATACTATTGGTCTATGGGGGGGGGGGGGTTAGAAGAGATTCTTGTGAATCTTAGGTAAACCTTTCAATATAGTTATAACAGCTTGTTCAACTCTTACAAACCTATATATATCTTCAGTTATAACATTAGATTCTCTCCCTAAATACACTATACATCAATAAAAACCTATTTACTGCTAGCCAGAATAATTATCCACAAATGTCAACAGCCATGTCATGTTCAATGCCTCTGCCCCATCAGTATTCTCTTAAACATATTTTCTACTTCCAGGAAAACACAAACAAGTCAAACAAATGCCCTAGAGCTTAGATGTTATAAACTTTATTTACTCATATTGTATGCAATATCTATCTATACACACACACACACACACATATATATATATATATATATATATATATATATATATATATATATATATATATATATTATATATATACATAATATATATATATATATATATATATATATTTATATATATATATATATATATATATATATATATATATATATACATACATACATACATACACATTTTTTACATATCCACATTTACAACCTTACCCCTACAACATGAGTCATTTTCCATAGCTCTAAAAGGCTTTAACAATGTTGTTATCTCTTACTGCTAATTTTGAATTCAGCTAAAAAATTACTTTATCAAAGAAGTTCGTTGCTTCTGCTTCTAAAGGGGTATATCACCTAAGCACATATTCACTTTTCCCCCTTCTTTCTACCCCCCCACTACTGCCAACTTCTGTTGAATGGCAAGTAGTCTAACAATATATATAAAGTATATATTCTAAATCCCAAACACCTTCAGCAGAAGTCATCATCATGACTATCCCCCGGATTTACTATTCCTCCGTGCAGGACTAGCTTAGTCCTGCACAGAGATGGCTGTTTAGGAGCAGGACAGCAGCACGCCATGCATAATAATGAGGTGCGCTGCCTGAGCTCCTAATTTTACACGGAGCGTGTAAGAGTGCAGGGGGTGTGTCTGAGAGCAGAGCTCACAGAATATACACACCCCCGCAATCAAGAACAGCAGAAAGGGGTAAGAAATGAGCGAGACTATTCACTGGTGTCCGCATATCCCCATCAACAGTCCCTCTTGTGTACAACAGAAAAAGTATACAGAAATAAAATGAACAAACCCCTTATTTTTTCTAAAATCCGATTAAAGCTAACCATAGGTGTGCGGGTATGCCCATCGCTTAGCTACGGTTAATGCAGCTTAAATGGCTGAAGAGGATAACAAGGAAGATATTTGCAAATGAAGCAGCATAGCAATAGTGTAGTGGGCAGAGCATTCACCTTATGAACAGGCATGTACGGTTCGAGTCCCACTTTGGCACATTCCATTTTCCATGGCAAAGCACATTATGACTAATATTTAGGTTGCATAACCCACTAAATAACATATATTTATGAACTGGAGTAATGCAGTAAATGCACATGTGAGATGCAAGTATCATAGTGAATAAAGCACTAGTAAGCAGGTTTAAGCACCAATAAGCAGTAGTAAACATATTTAAGCACTAGTAAGTGAGGTTAAGCCTGTTTGCGCAGGGGTAAGCAATGTGTGCACAGGTTAAGCAATTCTGAAGCTAACTCTGTAAGCAGATGTAACAGTGCTTACTGTCATGCAAACCCACTTACAAATGCTCAAAAGTGCCTTAATCACTCTGTATCCAATGGCCCTTGTTCTGCCCATCAACAAAATAAACAGTCATGTAGGTCTCAAACCCAGGACCCTATACACCATAGTCACAGTAGATAACCACCAAGCCATCACAGAAGTACAGGCAAATGAGGTATCAGCAGACAAGTCTTCACCATAGTAAAATCAAACTGAACCTGTGAAAGGAATCAGTATACAGACATATGTGCCTTAACCCCCTACATAACATAAATATGTGAACTGGAGTACAGCAGTAAACCCAGAAGTCAGGTGTAACTGTAATAGAGTGTTGAAGTCCCCGATAAAATACAAGGACCCCATACAGTGTATGTACACATGAATCATGGATACCAGGCATACATATAAGGTGTACTGAATAATAAATCAATTCCAAAAAGGAATTATAATGCAAAGTTTGATGTAAGCAATGCTAAGCATTGCACAGGCCAGCTTAGGAGGTGTAAGCAATGTGTAGGCCAGATAACTCACTGTGCCCTGTTTTATACCCCTTTAAACAATACCAGCCTTAGGCAAGCAGGTTTGCCCATAGCCTAGCCTTTTCAAAACCGGCCAATCATGGAAAAGTGCAGGAAATTGCCCTATTTAAATCCAATAGGTGGGAATACATCTCATAACTGGTTGTAGCTTCCCCTTGCAGGCACCATGTCAGGAAGGGGAGAAGGTGTGCGCTTTCGGGTGCAGTGCTGGTGCATCCAGGAGTGCAGAGTCATGGTAGGACTCCTTGTCAAATACCATGATCAGAGACTGATGCAGGACCAGTACCAGGGCTCCCAATATAAGGCGGAGGCCTGGGACCATCTCGCCCGTGACCTCAGCAGTGCCACTGGCATACCCCGAACTGGTGAGCAGGTCAGGCATCACTATGCCAACCTGAAGCAGCATAAAGGGGACCTCTTGGAGCAGTGGATCCAACAGGCTAGTGTGGCAGGAGATGTTCCAGTTGTGTGTAAGAATCACCCCACTATGGGTGTAATAATTGCCAGCTCTGGTATAGCATGGATAAATATGGCTAAATATTCCTCTCATGTCCCCCACAGCTGCAATGGAGCAGGCCACGAACTAGGAGGCCCACATCAGTCGCCTGGCGAGGTTGCAAAGCAAGGCAGGTCAGTAATACTCATGCATTTACTGTCACAGGAAATAAAACTAAAAGTAGTAGTAAATTAATTGCCTGAATTAAACCTGTATTGTGCAAGGCAAGTACTGCATACACTAGAGAATATGGCAGGAAGAGTCTCATATCGTTTGTATGTAAATAAAAGTGTAATAGCCTGACAATAAAGGTCTAACTGCTGGACTGCATGTTTATACTCTGGTATCATATGGTAATGTAGATTCACAATCTTGTAATAGTAGTGTTGTATTAAGCACTGTAACCCACACCATGCACCATAAATTGAATGTGTAGGAATTCCTGTATATAACAGGTGTAATCCCCAGAGACCATTTAGTACAACTGAGAGACACAAAGACAGAAAACAGGGAAAATGCAGAGAAGAAAACCTGAATAGCACATGCAACTGAGATGTGAACTGTTGTTTTTTTAGCACATACAGCCATGGTTCGAATCCTGCTAGTGGTAATACTCTGCACACAGAATCATACCCCACAACTGTACAGATATGTCCAGTAAAGTGGCCCATATCTGTTGCCTATCAACCTGTCCCCCTGGGAAATCAGTGGGATGATCCCAGACATATAGGCAGCAAACAGGAAATACAACTGATTGACACACATCTATGAGAACAAAGCTGGCACACTAGCAACTCCCCAATACCTTATGAGACTAAGAAGCTACGTATGCCCCATTTACACACCAACTTGTCAAGCTGTGGTCAGAGTGTGTACAGTAACGGAGTGAGATGTATGTGCATAATAGTAATGTGGAATCTGGTACTGTGTGTGGGAACATTCAGGTAGTGCTAATAAACATTCCTCCCGGAGGTCTGTCAGATACCAACACTGTGCCCAGACATACAAGAATGATGCCCAGTACTGGTACTGTTTACATTGGTATTGTATGGCAGTGCGACTGATGCAGTTGCTCTGAATAATGAGGTATTACATATCACTGTCGCCCACACTCTCCTACAAAATATAACTGTCTAGGAAATCTGTATAATACAAGGTCAAAATGTAAAGGACAGGGGATTAATAAGACAGAAAGCAGATAGGAGATATACAGCAATATCTATATAGCAGGCACAACTCTGATGGACAGTGTTTAAGTTGTAGCAGACACAGCCATGGTCTGAATCCTGGGAGTGGAAGTAGGCTGCATACAGAATCATGCCCCACAACTGTACAGATATGGCCAGAATGTCCAGTATATGGGCCCATATCTGCTGCCTGTCCCCCTGGTAAGTCTGTGGGATGATCCCAGATGTTTAGCCAGCAAACAGGGAATACAAGTGATTGTCAAACATCTATGAGAACAAACCTGTCACTGTAGAAACCCCCAAAACTGTTAGGAGAGTAATAAGCCAAGTATGTACTATCTACACCCCCATGTTGTCAAGCTGTGATTAGAGTGTGTACAGTAACAAAGTGAGATGTATGTGCATAATACTAATGTGTAATCTGGAAGTTTGTGTGGCAACAGTCAGGTAGTGCTAACAAACATTGCTCCCACAGGTACGTCGGATGTGAACACTGTGCTGATAAATAAAGACCATTATAGCCTGTACTGGTACTGTTCACTCTGGTATTGTAGGGAATTGTGAGTGTTGCAGTTTCGCTGAATAATAACATATCACTGATCACTGGAACCCACACTGTGCTACATAATATAACTGTGTAGGAAAGCATGTATATATGTGTGTGTGTCAGGTCACTAAAGGTTGAAGAGAGCAATATTCTAGATATGTCCTGGCACGCCTGCATGTGGTCAACACATGGCCAGAGTCTGTGCAGAGACAGTTGGATAGCTATGTGCACAGCATCAACCCAGAATCTGGGAGTATGTGTAGAAATAGTTAGTTAGTGTTAACAAACATTCCCTCCACAGGTATACCAGGTAAGAGGTGTATACTGCAGGTAAAACCAGTTCATGTATAATGATGACAGCAGCCATATCACTGTCCAAACTAAGGCTATAGGGTAGTGTAGTAAGACTTGTAAGTTACAGATAACAGCACTGACTAGGAAAGTAATGTGGACTACAGGAATATACTAGTTGTTAATTGACATCTTTCTCTTCCCCACCATATCTCCAACAATAATCAACATACCCACCCCAACTGGTATGTAATGACACCTATGTTCTGATAAAGTCCAGTTGTTTGATAAATATTTGAATTGCTCCCATGCATGTGGTATAATGAATTATTCCAACATTGGTGGCATGGTGCCATCAATGTACTTGCATGCTGTTCTTATTACCACTGTGGTCCCATATATGCATGTGTCCTGTTTGCTATGAAACTATTCCATATCTGGTGTCTGGGTTAATGGGAATATCTAGGCATGCTGTTATACCTAACCCTGGAATGTGTTGACTATTACTAACCCACTTATGATGATGAAATCTAAACACTATAGCACGTTTGGGAAGGCTGGTCCCAGTGGACCCACTTGTCCCACCTCAGCTGGCCATGGCACCGGCACTAGCATGTCTGGGGCCCAACCCAGGACCTCTCTGCCCATTGGTCCTACACCACCTTCAGGTGGAACTGCCTCAGGGGATGGGGCTCGCCCCCCTGGGAGTGGGCGCGGATAGGAACCTGTCACATGTTGCCAGGTCGGGGTCATGGTGCATAGAGAGCTCAACTAGCAGCTTGGGGATCTTCTATGCCAGCTCGAGAACAGTGTGTCGCAACTAGAGCATCAAGTCTGGCTCTGTGACTCAGCCCCCAGCACAGCCACCATCAGGGCTGTGAAGGTGCAGTGGTGACTGCCCATGAGTGGGGACCTCAG